>NC_080798.1:49643997-49988372 GCF_028018385.1 Neofelis nebulosa
CAACAGAAGATACACCTTTGCAAAAAAAAAAAAAAAAAAAAAAAAAGAAAGAAAGAAATGTGAATAAATTGAAATGAGAAGTAGCAATTGTGAATCCTTTTTGACTCACAATTTAAAAGTGTGCCGTTCAGGGCACCTGGGTGGCTCAGTCGGTTAAGCGTCCGACTTCAGCTCAGGCCACGATCTTGCAGTTTGTAGGTTTGAGCCCCACATGGGGCTCTCTGCTGTCAGTGTAGAGCCTGCTTCAAATCCTCTGTCTTCCTCTCTCTCTGCCCCTTCCCTGCTTGCACTCTCTTGCTCAAAAATAAAAAATACGAATTTAAAAAAAGTACAACAATTCAGTGGTTTTCAGCATAACTACAGGTTATATAACCATCACCACTATCTTCTTCCAAAACATTTTCGCCATACCTAAAAGGAACCCTGTACACATATAACCAGTCCTTCCTTCTTCTCCCCTTTCTGCAACCTCTAGCAATCACCAATTTAATTTCAGTCTCTGTAGACTTGCCTATTCTGGGGATTTCATATGGTACAATCATAATATATACAGCGTTTTGGGTCTGGTCTCTTTCATGACTTCATGATATATACAAGGACCACGTCACCTGCGAATAGCTATAGTTTGATTTCATCCTTTCTAATTGGAATGCCTTTTTTTTTTTTTTTTTGTCTAATTGCTCTGGCGAGAACCTCCAGTACAGCAGCAAACAGAATTGGCAAATTCTTGTTCCTGACCTTAGGAGTAAAGCTTTCAGTCTTTAGTAAGTTAGATGAGGGTTTTTTTATTCATGGTCTTTATCAGGTTGAGGAAGTTCCCTTCCACTGCTAGTCTGTTCTTTTTATCATTAAAGAGTTTTGTCAAATGCTTCTTCATCTATTAAGATGTTCATGTTTTTTTCCCCTTTATTGTATTAATATAGTATCTCACTATTTATTTTTATTTTTTTTTTAACGTTTATTTATTATTGAGAGACAGAGACAGAGCATGAGCAGGGGAGGGGCAGAGAGAGGGGGAGACACAGAATTCAAAGCAGGCTCCAGGCTCTGAGCTGTCAGCACAGAGCCCGATGCGGGGCATGAACCCACAAACTGTGAGATCATGACCAGAGCTGAAGTCGGACACTTTACCGACTGAGCCACCCAGGGACCCTATTTTTTTATATGTTGAATCAGCCTTGCTTTCCTAGAACAAATCCTGTTTGGTTTTAGTGTATCATCTTTTTTATATGTTGTTGGATTCAGTTTGCTAGTATTTTGTTGAGAAACGTTGTATCTACATTCATAAATTACCAATAAACGATATTGGTCTATAGTTTTCTTGTGATGCCTTTATATGTTTTTGGTATTGGAATAATACTGACCTCAAAGAATCAGGAAGTATTCCCCCTGCTTCCATTTTTTTGAAAAGTTTGTTAAGTATTGGTGTTATTTTTTTCTTTTAACTGGGAAAATAACTTTATTTTCTTTAGGTGTATGGGCAGATGTTTAGTCTCAGAATGTTTGGAATTGCTTCTCGGTACCAGCAGCCTTGGTGACTTTGAGCTCAGGGAAGCACACAGACTTGCTCAATGGCTAGCACTCGCCCACTGTTACAGTGTTGCCAGTCTAGACATCCCGAAGCAGGGGGACAGGTGCACAGACAAGCTCTGGTGGCGTTTTTCAAAGCAGTTGTATTTTTGGAGGTAGTGGAAGTAGGCTCAGTGGATGACAATGGTTCTTTTCATCTTTATCTTCGTCACCAGACCAGACAGAATCTGCCCTCGGATGGAGACCTTATGAGTAAAGGGGCATTTCTTGCCAGTACAGGTGCACTCAATGGCCTCCTTGGGCATCTGGAAGCCCCGACCAATGTTTTTGTAGTATCACAGGAGCTTCTCCTTGCTGGTTTCTCCAAACAAAACCCTCGTTTTTTGTTTGTTTTTTAATGTTTATTTTGAGAGAGAGAGAGAGAGAGCGAGAGCATGTGTGCGAGCAGGAGAGGGGTAGAGAGACACAGAGAGAGAATCCTAAGTAGGCTCCACATTGTCAGCACAAAGCCCAATGTGCTCGATCCCACAATCCATGAGATCGCAACCTGAGCCAAAATCAAGTCAGACGCTCAACTGACTGAGCCACCCAGGTGCCCCTAGCAGAACCCTCTTCTTATTTTGAAAGATAATTGGCTGCTTTTGGTAGGCATGCTCAGTCAGAATGTGTGCCATCTTCCCAATCGTCTGAAACAAGGAAAGTCCAGAGGGTGTCTGGGCTTCCTCATCAACTGCCTATTGATTTCACCTTTAAACATTTGGTAGACTTCACCAGGGAAGCCACTTACTTCTGGGCTCTTCTGTGTGAATTTTGTTTTTAAATTACTAATTCAATCCCTTTATTTGTTAATCATCTATTCAGATTTTCTTTCTCTTCTTGAAAGAATACTGATAAACATGTTTTCTTAGAAGTTTGTCAATTTCACCTAAATTAACTAATTTCTTGGTATAACACTGTTCACAGGGGTGCTTGGGTGGCTCAGTCAGTGGAGCATCCAACTCTTAATTTTGGCTCAGGTCACAATCCCAGGGTCACAGGTTTGAGCCCCACATGGGGCTCTGTGCCAGGTGTGGAGCCTGCTTGGGATTCTGTCTCTCTTCCTTTGCCCCTGTCCCCTGCTCTCTAAAACACCAAAAAAATCCCAAAACAAAAACAAAAATGTTCACAGTATTCCCTTCTAAAATTGCTTTCTTCTGTAAGAGTGATAGTGATGTTCTTTCACTCCTGATTACTCTGGGTCTTCTCTCTTTCTTGGTCAGTCTACCTAGAAGTTTGTCAATTTTGTTGATTTTTCAGAAAACCAACTTTTGGATTAGCTGGTTTTCTCTCTTGGTTTTCTATTTCTATGAAATCTATTTCATTCATATCTGCTCTAATGGTCATTATTTCCTTCTTTCTGCTTGCTTGCTTTGAATTCTGGATTTTTTATTTTGCTTTTCTTTTTCTAGTTCCTTAAGCTAGGTTATTGAGTACTTTATCCTTTCTTAGCACGGTATTTAACAGCTATACATTTCCTTCTAAGCACTGCTTTAGCTGCATCCTAAAAGTTTTGGTATACTAGGTTTTTCTTTTCATTCATCTCAAAGTATTTCCTAATTTTTCTTGGTATTTCTTCTTTGAACTCTTGGTCATTTAGGAGTTGTGTAATTTCTGCATACTTGTGAACTGCCCCAAATTCTTTGTTACTGATGTCCAGGTTCATTCTGTTATGGTCAGAGAACATATTTTATATGATTTCAATCCTTTAAATTTATTGGTCTTGTTTTATGCCCTAACATATGATCTGTCCTGGAAAATGCTCCGTGTGCACTTGAGAAATAGGGATACTCTGCTATTAAGTGGAATTTTCTATTAGATCTAGTAGGGTTACAGTATTGTTCAAGTTTTCTGGCTCCTTGTTGACTTTCTGCCTAGTTGTTAAACTCATTATCAAAAGTGTACTGACATCTCCTATTATTACCGGTGAATTGTAGATTTCTACCACCAATTATGACAGTTTTTGCTTCATGTATTGGGGGCACTGTTACAGGGGCATATAGGTTTATAATTGTTCTATCTTCTAGATGGATTAGGCCTTTTATCATTATAAAATGTCATAAAGATTGTTTTAAATCTTTAAAAAAAAATTTTTTTTTAAGTTTATTCATTTTGAGAGGGAAGAGCATAAGCACAAGGTGGGGAGGGGCCGGGAGAGAAAGGGAGAAAGAGAGAGAATCCCAAGCAGGCTCCACACCACGAGCACAGAGTCCAATGTGTGTCTTGAATGCACGAACCTTGAGATCTTGACCCAAACTGAGGTTGGACGCTTAACCGACTGAGTCACCCAGGCACCCCGACTCTTAGAACAATCTTGGTCTTAAGGTCTATTTCATCTGATATTAGCACATTAACTCCTACTCTCTTATGGTTACTGTTTGCATAATGTTATTTTGGTCCATCCTTTTACTCTCAACCTACTAATATCTTTGAATATAAACTGTCTTGTAGACAGTATATAGTTGGATTAAAAAAAAACAACAAAACAACTCAATGCTGTTGATCTGTACCTTTTGATTAGTGTTTAATACAACTGCATTTAAAGTAGGATTTATATCTATTGTTTTGCTGTTTTCTTTCTTTCTTTAAGATGTCTTTTATTTTTAAGTGAACTCTACACCTAACATGGGGCTCAAACTCACAACTGTGAGATCAAGAGCCACAGGCTGAGACTGAGAGGCACCCCTGCTTTGCTCTTTTCTATATGACTATGTCTTTTTTGTTCATATAGAAATGTTTATTCCAAATTCTAATAGAAAAGTTTAGGGGTGGCTGGCTGGCTAGTCGGTGAAGCGTGTGACTCTTGATGTTGGGGTTGTGGATTCAAGCCCCGTGTTAGGTGCAGAAATTACTCAAAAATTTAAAAATCTTGGGACACCTGGGTGGCTTAGTCTGGTGAACATCCAACTCTTGATTTCAGCTCAGGTCATTATCTCAGGGTTCAAGAGTTTGAGGAGCCAAAAAGTCTCCTGGTCTTCGCTGAGTGTGTGACTGTGTGTGTATGCTGGGGCACCCCTTCAGTAATCAGACAGGCAGGTGACAATTCTTCCTGCTTGTGCAGAGCCTCAATGCCAATAAGAGTTGAGGAATTAGTGCCTTCTTAGGTCTTTCCTGGGCGCGGGCACAGTTGTACACAGCCCTTGGCATATGTGTGGCCTTCTAGATTTCTAAGAATATGTCAGAGCTTTTCAAAACCCCTTCAAAGATCTCATTCCTTAGCTTTTCCTTTTAAGCTTTTTGGTTAGTTTAGTTTGCCCCAGTCGTTACGCACCGCCTCAGGCAGCCTCTGGGGAAAAGGCTTTTAGGCTTTTTAGACTGGGCCTAAGTGCTAAATCAGGAAGAGCCCTGCAGGTGAGATCTTCGAGGAAACCACCAAACAGGACAAAGAAAGGGAATTCTCTGGGAATGAGGCTCTGAAGGAGCTTCCATCCATTCTACTCCCTCACGTTTTCACCGTGATCGCAGGCAGTGGCTTTTCGTGGTTACACTAAGCCGAAGAGGGATCTGGGAACAAGGAATGTCACGAAGCTTACTGTTCTACTGACATCAGCTGTTTGGTTTGGTTTGGTTTTTAATATTCGCTCCCTGAGAATGGTGTAAGTATCTGTTTAATTTCCAGCATCCTGCAAGTTGATTCTGCTAAATTCTGCCAACTGTTTCAAAGGTCTGGCCATTTTTACTGATGTCACTCAGGTTTCCTTTTTAAAAAATACTAATAAGCAACTTTATCAACTTATTTTTGGGAATTGTGTGTGAACAGCAGCTTTAGCTACCATGAGACCAGCACATAAGAACAGTATTTCTTAAGTACATTTTAATCAAATGAAATCCACACTAAAGTAAGGCTGAGGGGCTACTGGGCATGCACACTGAGCATTCTGCATAGAAACTGGTAAAAAAATCAAGTGATTAAAAAACACTCATTAACATTAAGATAGTAAAAGGCATTTCCAAAGTCAGACGGGGACACAGGAAAGGGGACTATCGTCATGAGGAAGTGCTAGGGTGTCTTTGGGAGTACAACCTTGAAACCCAAGAAATGCTCTTTCCCTGCACTTATTATCTCTGAATTAAAAACCAGTGTTAGTTCCTGCCCCTTGCCTAGCCTCTATAGTCCCAGATTCCATAAGCTCCATGAAAACAGGTACCCTGATCTGTCCTGCTCACAATGTATCTCCAAGGCAAAGTTCAGTCTCTCCCAGAGTGGAATGTCAGAAATATTTGATGAATGAGTGATGATGCTGACAGCCAGAATCAGAATCAAGCAGCCTCAAACAAAGAAACGGGAAAGGAGTTTGTGGTCTTGGCTGAGAAGCCTGTTAGGAAAAATACCTCATTACTCAGTTTTCTCCGACTCTGGCTTCTCGGTGGAGTCTGAGGCACAGCTGCTCACCCCGACCCAGGCTGTCAGCACCTGGGCCAGAAATGGTCTATCAGGGGAGTAAATGCCAAACACCATAGTGAGAAATTCACGTTAAGAATTCAGAAGGTATAAAAAAATAATAATAAAAAGAAATTCAGAAGGTAAAATAAGCAAGTGGTCCTGGAAAAGCTCATATTTTAATGTGAATTTAGTGTGGCATTTACTTACAACACAATATTCAGGGGGAAGAAGTTTCAATACCACATTTACATGGCTCCAGAATCCATGTTCTCTCCACGTAACTGCATAGTCCCTGGCCCCTTAGATTTATTCACTTTGTACAGACAAACATACAGTTGTCAAAGAGCTCAACTAACATCCTTCAATATCTAGATTCTGTAACCCAGTTTCTGAGCACAGAAGCAATTTTCTGATCAGAGTTTAGCTTCTGTGTATAAACACCTTTTAGGAGAATTATGCTAACGGTGCCAGCAAGAGAATTTGGTCTCTGTGGTATTTCCATTTGTCTCTGTAAATTGGCATCTGGTTTATAAGCATCACTCTCCTGTGAGTTGGTAAGTGTACCCCACCAAGAGCAATCAGCTCTGCCCCCAACTCCCCTCCCCCAAGTGAGTATATGAACATCCAAGGCTGAGGAATACTGTGAGGCCTCCTGGCAGTCAGCCAGTTCCTGGGGACACCACTCTCAACTCTCAGCCCACTTACTTTGAAAGGCTCCCCAAACAGCACTGCAAGGTGCCTCCCCTATGACACAAACATACGAAATCTTATTCTGCCTTCACAATCAGAATGGCACCTTAAATAACAGTAGCATGCGTGTGAAACTCTTGTCGACACAAAACGAAGCACATCAACCCTGATGGGTCACATCCAGAAAAGACCAGGCTCCAGAGACTGGACCAGCTGTAATAGAGCACCCCCCCCTTGCCCCAAACAGTCATCGCCAGAACCCAGGCAAAAGGATGCCGAATCCAGGATCAGAAGGCGCAATCCCAATTCCAGAGGTACCACAGTCAAAACACAAGTGATTCCATCAGCTTCCTCGTTTGTAAAACACAGTGAACAGGTGGCCTAGTTACTGCTTGTTAGTATCATCTCTTCATTTCCATAATGTAAGGAAAACACACGGATCTGACCGAAGCTTCCTCTGTCTGTCTGTCTAGAAAACAAGTGAGATCAGGGTTCCAATACCAGCTCAACTCCATCCCTGCAGTGGCTATGAGACCCTGAACAAAACACTTTCTCAGGGTCCAAGTTTCCCTCACATATAAAATAAAGATTTTAAATTCAATCTACGTGAAATAAAGGGTTTCAAATAAAGGAGGAAGTTAAAAAACAGACAAGGCATAGACACCGGTTACTTTTCATAACGACCCTGTCAGGACCTGACGGCTAAGGTCTTCAAGAGGCAAGTTCAACCCAAAAACTATAAAAGAAAATTACTTTCAACTCCGCAACACACTCTGGGGTGAGGAGGGGTGGAATGTTTCCCCACTTAGCAAGATAAGCTCTAACTTTATTGACACCGTACTTTTCACAAGGCTTCTCTGAATCCAGCCCGCCTGTCTTCCAAAGTCTACCACCCCGTTACACGGAATGCCAAGAACAACGGACCCTGGGTAGCCGAAGTGCGGACTCAGGACTTAAAAAAGTACTTCTGCGACGTGCCAGCGATCTGAGGAAGAGCCACTTCTCCAGAAGCCGCTGCCAACGACCCAGCACCTACTTTCCAAAGCACCTCAGTGTAACTGAGTCTCTCGGTCACTCCGTGAAGTGAATAAGGCAAGCGCTTTCATTTTCATCTAACTCCCGAGGAAACAGGGGTCCAGAGAGGCCGCCTGACTTGCCAAAAGTCACAGTGGCAACCCTCGGCGCACTAGGGCCAGAACCGGCATTCGCAACTCCCAGGGCGGCACCGATCCCGAGACGGACACGAGTTTTTACCTGGCACGGTCAGTCCTCTGAGACGCTCCGGGTCTTGACCTGCGCGAGGCAGACCCCCTCGTCCTCCTGGCCCTCACTGGCCCCACGCTGTTGTCTGAAGGGGGCCTCAGGAACTCCAGCATGCCGTGGAGCCTCTGCAGCCCGCTGAGGAAGCTGTTCATCGACTCCAGAGACGACACTCGGACGGGGCGGTTAACACCAGGTCCCTGCCCGCGCTCCTCCGAAGCTCCCGGATGAACGTCCTCCGCACCATCTTCTCCCAACCGCTCCACTTCCTCCGTCAGGTCAGCAGACACCCGCGGAGCAGGCTGGAGCGGGGGCGGCCCCCCGTGGCTGGCGGCCACGTCGGCAGGTAGAGGCTGGAGCGGGGGCGGCCCCCCGTGGCTGGCGGCCACGTCGGCAGGTAGAGGCTGGAGCGGGGACGGTCCCTCCTGGCTGCCGGCCACTTCGGCAGGGGCGGGCTGTTCTGCAGCATGATGCTCTAACTGCATCTCAAGACTATACTCCATTTCTTCATGAGCCATCACTGGGGAAGTAATGTTCGTAAAAAGTATCAGCAAAGGAGAGAAAACATGCCAGGTAGCCGATATAATCACATCTAAGTCTTCTAGATGTTCTGTTTAAGATCATTCTCGGCAAAACTGAAAATCTTCAAGAGATTTCAGTTTCTTATTTTAGGTCAGAAGGGTTCGGCCATCATCAACTTTTTCCCTCCGTAGCAAGTACTTATAAAACTAGCTTTCCGGCTTACCCTTTACAAATGTGAAGGCATGTGATCACAGTACTATCTTCTAAAGCAGAAACATCTAGGAAATAAGAGGGTTGAACTACTGTATCTGAAAGTAATTTCCCAGACCTCCTGCAGTTCTTTGTCATGACCTGAATACAGAGATTTACCAAAACAAATGCATAGAACGCTACGTCTGATTTTCGTGGGCAATATTCATCTTTCACAGCACCAAGTTACAAAGGATAAACAGAAAAAGGACATTTTTACACTTGCAAAATTAACTCAATACTAACTCAAAACAGAAATTTACCTAATTTTTCCAAAATAGGCTGAGCAAATCTGATTTACTTCATCCTTGTCAGTATTTTTGTTTCCCCTCTCTAATGCCATTTGTTAGCCCATTTAACAAATATTTATTCAGTGCCTGTCATGTCCCTTTCCTTATTTGGTTCTTGTCTCTAATTCCACTGTTAATCCATTCAAGAAATATTAAGCACCTGTTAAGTAGTCAGATCCCCCACAGAGGTGATGACAGGATAAAACCGTGTGAAGGATAAAACTCTGTAACAGAGTTTATATTCTAGCAAACGCGAGAATAATCAAATAAATGTGGAAATTATACATGGTGATATTTGGTTTTGGGAGGAGTCGCGGAGTACCATTTTAGACGCTCTTTCAGAAAGACTGAAAATTGAGCCCAGGCATGAAGGACTAAAAGAAGCTGCCCATAGGAAGAGCCAAAGAAGAGTTTCAGAAGGAAATCAGTACACAGCTCCCTGATGAGCATGGGTTTCGTAAAACAGAAACCAGGCAGATGTAGTGAACACAGTAATGAAGACTGAAAGTATGGGATGAGGTTGATGAGGCCGAACACTAACACTGAAAGCTTTGGTAAGGAGTTTCTTTTCTTTCTTTCTTTTTTTTTTCTTTATTTGAAAGAGAGAGAGAGAGAAAGAGAGCGCACATGCACTAGCAGGGCAGAGTGGGAGAGAGAGAGAATATCAAGCAGGCTCTACGTTCAGTATGGAGCCCGACACGGGGCTTGATCTCACATCCCTGGGAACATGACCTGAGCTGAAATCAAGAGTCAAGAGTCACCCGGGCGCCCCAGGAGTTTCTTCTATGTTAGGAATGGACTGTAGGGGGAGCAAGATTGCAAGTAAGCTAAGCCGTTTACAGAGTACTTGTGGGAGTGCAAACTAGTGGTCCAGAAGCTCGGGCAAGAGTGGTAGCAGTGGAGATGGAAAGTGGTAGACAGCTGTAAGAACTGTCAGCATAGACATGCCACTTAAAATCATAGATTAAACTACCTAAGAAGGAAAGGGAGAGAAGAGAAGTGGGCCAAGGATTCAAAACCGAGGGGTTAACATTAAAAGGATAAGTTACAGGACAAGAGCCCAGAACGAAGGCTGTGAAGGAGGACAAAACCTGGTAGAGCATGGTGTCTTGGTCTTGGAAGAATGTTTCAAGGAGGGAATGGTCAAGTGTGTCTAGCGCAGAAGAATGGTCACTAGATTTAACAATGTAGCGAGGACACATAAGCTAGAAAAGAGCAGTTTCCGCACAGAGAGGGGACCCGAGGCCACACTGGAGCGGCCCGAGTAAGGAGATGGAATACAATACACATGGTGGATGAAGCACACGTATCTTTCTTTTTCTAGGCATTCCTGAAAACCCATTAACATGACAACTCCCCCCAACTGCATTAGAGAAAGGATAAAGGATAAATCACAAAGACAAAGCAAATTCAAACAGGGCATGAGACAATGCAATTTTTGCTAGAACTGGTAACTTCTTAGTAGAGCTGAAAAGAAGAAGCCCAAGTGACTGCAAAGAGGGGGTTACTGTGTGCTACAGAGAAGCAAGCGGACTCCCACCGAGAGGACTGTAGAAACCAGGCAACACAGAGGACAGTGTTGAACGTGGAGCTGAAGAACAGGACTGGTTGAAAGCCTGTCTCAAATGAACAAAAGCCAGCCAAACACACACCTCCTCCACCTCTGCCGTAGGAAGCTGGAGGCTTGTACCAGACAGGCTTAAGACCAGCATGGGTGACAGCAGAGCAGTGAAAATAAGCAGTTAAGTGCAAGTCTACAAACTGAACAGTGTGAGACTCTCCCAACTCTTCTCCTCACCTTTTCCCCCTGCACAAATCCAGGACACAATATTCTGGTTTATATACGTCCTCTACCTAAAGCAAGAAATTAGAGGACTCTTCTCTAGAAAGAAAAAAAAAAAAAAAACAACAACCTAAAAATATTGGCAGTTGTGAATCCCCAAGAAAATGGGTGAGGCTCTGTCCCTCTATCTAACAGTAAAAGCCTACTACCTGATAGCTTGACAGGGTTCAGCCACTGATATAAAGCTTCCAAACAGCCTCAAGGGGGAGGGAAGGGGGTCTCCTTAAAAAGAAACTAATAGCCAAGGATCAACTGACATTTTGAGTAAAGCCTCCAAAATGAGGGAGAGACCAGAGCAGACAAACAGAAAAAACTTGGAGGGAAGAAAGGAAATTAATGCAAGAAACTGTAAAAAACAAAACAAAACCCAAAAACATATACAAACAAAAACAAAACAAAAAAAACCCTCCTCAAACTTACAAGAAAAGAATGCCAGGGAGGAAAAAAGGACACATTGGAAAACAAGGAAGAGCTCTGGGAAATGAAAAATGACAGATGACAGCCAAAATAAAATATTTAATACAAGGATTGGAAAAAGTCGAGGAACTCTTTCAGAAAGTAGAATAAAAGATGGTCAAAAAAGACAGTAATAAAATAAAAATGTTAAGCCAGGATATTTCATTACCTTTAGTCCTGGAAAGAGAACTCAGAAAGTGGAGAAGAAACTAAAACAGGTTATAAAGGAATCCACTATAATGCCATTTTTAGGATAATGAAAAACATGAAAAATCAAGCTACTATCTGGACTTATACAACTGTAGTACAAAACAAACCTGGGCATGAAAAATATCAAATTCAGGAAGAAAGTTCCGAGGTTCTCATGGGCTTCAACTCTATATATGTATGTATGTGTGTGTGTATGTGTCTATATATATACCTTTTTTTTTATTTCTTAAAAAAGAAAAAGAAAAAAGAAAAGGATGCAATTACAGCAAAAGGTTTGTTAGATCCAGATGGTGTGTGCACAGGTTTTTATTTTTTATTACTCTCCGTACATATCAGTATGATTAAATATTAGAAATGAAGTTTCTTCCCACCTTATGTCAGTTTTCATTAAAGAGCAACCAGTTTTCATTAGAACAGCAAAGCAGACAGCTGAATCCAACCGATTCATTACGGTATACACGGTATACACCGCAGCAACAAGTACACAGCAGGTGCTAAATACCTACTGAATTATCCACACACCTAGACGCAGTCTGGAGCAAAGCTTCCCAACCACTGCGGGGAAATATACATCCTCCAGCCCAGGGCTATGTCAGGAGTGACCAGAGCCAAAAAGCCACCCCAAGCCTTGAGCTGCCTTGTCCTGGACCTCGGCATGCCATACAAATGCCATTTTCTATGTGTGGCGTTTAAGTGGACGCTTAAGACGTTAATTTCCCACTTGTCATCTTTCCAAACTTTGTTACTCAGATATGAGTCTGTAACAGGTGGGACGATGGCCACCAATTACAGGATAAGGGGCCGAGGCATGCAGTCTAGCCTATCTGGTTCAAATCCCCATACTACGTGTGGCACCTTAGGCCGGTTTCCTAGCCTCTCTGTTCAACTTGTTCATTTCTAAAACGGGGATTAAAAGTATTTACTTTTTATTTACTTACTGAGTAAATAGTATTTACTGAGCGCCCGGGTGGCTCAGTCGGTTGAGCGTCCGACTTCGGCTCGGGTCATGATCTCACGGCTCGTGAGTTCGAGCCCCCCGATGGGCTCTGTGCCTGCACAGAGCCTGGAGTCCGCTTCGGATTCTGTGTCTCCCTCTTTCTCTACCCCTCCCCGGCTCATGCTGTCTCTCTCTCTCAAAAATAAATAAACATTCAAAAAAAATTTTTTGTAAGTATTTAACGTCACAGTGTCGCTGCGAAGTAAAGCTGGATAAAACCAAAGAACAGGTTCCTCCGTGAACTTGAAAGTTACGCAAGTAACGGGCGCGCAGCGGGAAAGCAATTCTATTTGCACATGAAGAGCTAGGGGCTCGGCACCCCGGATGGAGAACGGCCGGCGGCAGACTCTTCTCCTGCCTTCCCTGCCTTCCCCCCCACCTCCGGCATCTCCCCGATCAAGCCAGAAAAAGCGTGGGTTCGGGGCCCTCAACCCCAACCGTTGGGGCCGCCCGGAGCCACCGAACCGAGCCTCCCTATGCGGCCAGGTTCTGTGCCCGCCCGCAGCTCCCCTCGTGGGGGCGACCCCGGGCCCTGCAGCCAGGGATCCAGCCCGGGAAGTTATCCTGGAGCCAGGGGCCCAAGGCCTGGGTAAAGGCAAGTGCTCCCCTTACCTAAGGCCGGGGGGTACACTGCAGGGCTTGCAAAATCGCTGCGGTGGCGGTCGTTTCTTCGGAAGAACTCGCACACTACGAGGGCAGCAGCTACTTCCTGAGCAGCTCAAGCTGCCCGCCCGAGTTGCGGGCGCAGCCTGCTCCTATTGGACAGCACTCCTAGACGGCAGCCAATACCCTCTCTTCTTCTTCCGTTGGTCTCCGCGGGCTGAAAAAGCGGCACTCTCATTGGCTGGTTCTTCATTGGCTTGTTCTTCATAAACTGACTGCGCGAGGCCACGCGCAAGGGGGCCTTGTACAATTGGTAGAAATCTTCGTCCGTCATCTTGTGCCCAGCCCACAAAGAGAAGAATCCAACAAGGGTTTCCCCGCTCTTTATTTGAACTTTCTGGCGGGAGAAAGTTGTAAAAAGATCCCTCGGATCTTTCTGGAGCCCGAGCCGTGGGACAGCCCAGCTCATGTATATCCTTTCGTGAGGTTGAAGAGCTCCTGAAAAAGAACTTGCCTACACCATCTCTTTAATTCCAAACCATTGCAATAAATTGCTTGCTAATAGTAGCAAACTTTTGTAACTAGGTGACCATGGTCACGTTATTTGACGGCAAACATTTTTGAGGAATCTTGCTTAAAGTCGAAATCTCACTTTTTAGAAGGAAGACCTAAAAATCTAAACCTCAGGCAGAGACTGCACATTGCCAAAATTTTATTTACTCAGCTGTCAATTTTCAGTGGAATTGGTGGCAGAGGAGAGCATAAATAATTGAAAGTCATGGATAATCCAATTTTCTCCTCTGAACCTGTTAACCAAAGTCAGTGTTAGCATTTGTATTTTTTTCGTTTCCTGCCACCTAAGGGACCTGCTACTGAGCTATATAGCCTGGCTAATATGAGAAGAAAGAAACTTTCTTTTGTAAACAAACATGAATGAAAAACGTATGCACTCATATAAATCCTGCATGTTCAATGGAGCAAAATTAGAGGATGCAGAGAAGCAAAAAACAAAAATTGTCTATCCAGAGAAATCATTATTAACTTTGTTTAAAATCTTCATTAACTAAATATATACATTTATATATAGATGGGATAGTGTTTTAATCTTAAAATATATTTTTTGAATTGCTTGCCATGTTAATAAATACATAGGCACATTATTGAATACTGGGTGATTCTTTGAAAATTTTTTAAATAAAAATAGGTGACATGTGATAAAAAAAATTGGACAACACAAAGAGCTGTTTAGTGAAAAGTATACAGAATGTTTCTAAATGGTTCTGATATTCATTCATGATGCACCTGCTGGACTAGCTAGGAGAAAAACAATAAAGACACAAGTCAGAAACTTGTAGTCTTGGGCACCTGGGTGGCTCAGTCCATTAACCACCTGACTTGCGCTCAGGTCATGATCTCACTGTTCGTGAGATGGAGCCCAGTGCATAGCCTGCTTGGGGTTGGTTCTCTCTCTCCCTCTCTCTGCCCTTTCCCTGCTCATGCTTGCACACGCTCTCTCTCTTAAAATAAATAAACTTAAAAAAAAAAATAAAGTGCAGCACATCCATAAAACTACAATACGCTGCAGAGCTTCAATGCAAGTTGGGAAAAAGAACAATCTCCTTTACCAAATATTGACGACCAGAACAGTGTTGGCCTGCAGTCCTTTTTGCTAATTCCCGTAGCAAAGAGATCATAGACTTAAATGTAAATTCTAAAAACTATAAAACTTCTGCAAGAGAGCAGGAGAAAATATTCCTGACCTTGGGTTAGGTAAAGATTTTTTAGATATAACCCTCAAAAGCATGATTCATACGAGCAAAAACTGATAAACTGGATCACATCAAAATTTAAATTTTTTTTTTTTCAACGTTTTTTATTTATTTTTGGGACAGAGAGAGACAGAGCATGAACGGGGGAGGGGCAGAGAGAGAGAGGGAGACACAGAATCGGAAACAGGCTCCAGGCTCCGAGCCGTCAGCCCAGAGCCCGACGCGGGGCTCGAACTCACGGACCGCGAGATCGTGACCTGGCTGAAGTCGGATGCTTAACCGACTGCGCCACCCAGGCGCCCCTCAAAATTTAAAACTCTGCTCTCCAAAAGACATTGTTTGGAAAATGAAAAGATGAACTGCATACCGGTAGAAAAAATTTGCAAATCATGTATCTGGTAAAGGATTTGTACCCACCATTTATAGAGAACCCTCAAAACTCAATAACTGGCAAAACAAAACAACCCAATTTAAAATATGGGCACAAGATTTGAACAGACACTGTGCCAAAGAAGATATATCGACAACAAGTTAAATGAAAGGATCCTCAACATTACTAGTCATTAAGGGAATGTAAATTAAAGGCTCAATGACATACCGTCATTATATAATTATTAGAATTGCCAAAATTAAAAATCCTGGCCATACCAAATGTTGGCTAGGATATAGAGGACCTGGAGCTACATTGCTAGTGGAATGGAAAATTCCACAACCCTTTTGGGAAACAGTTTGACAGTTTCTTAAAAAGTTAAATGTGATCTTATGATCACATATAATCCAGCAATTTGTTTTTAGGTATGTACCCAACAGAAAGGAAAGCATATGGTCAAATAAAGACTTGTACGTGAAAGTTCGTAGCAGCCTTATTTCTAACAGCCAAAAGCAATAAACAATTCAAATTTTCATCAACAGGTGAATGGATAAAAAATGTGAAATCCATACAATGCAATTGTTCTCAACAGTCAGAAGGAATGAATTAGCAATACATGCAAGCACATGGATGAAGCTCCAAATAATTATATTGAGTAAAAGAAAGCAAACTTTTACACACCAAATGATTTCAGGCACATAAAATCTTAAAATGGAGTCTAATCTATAGTGGCAGACAGTAGGTCAGTGGTTGCCTAGGGGGAAAGGGGAGTAGAAGGCAGTGATTACAAAGGAGCATGAGGACGCTTTGGGAGTTGATGGGTATATTCATTATGTTGATTGCGGTGGTATATACATACATCAAAACTTATCAAATTACATTGGGGGGTCTGGGTGGCCCAGTTGGTTAAGCCTCCGACTTTGGCTCAGGTCATGATTTCCTGGTTTGTGGGTTCAAGCCCTGCATTGACTCTGTGCTGACAGCTTGGAGCCTAGAGCCTGCTTTGGATTCTTGTCTCTTTCTCTCTCTGCTCTTCCCCTGCTCACACCCTGTCTCTCCCTAAAAAATAAGTAAACATTAAAGAAAGTTTTAAAAACTTATCAAATCACACACTTTTAAGTATTATAGTTTATTGTATGATAATTATACCTCAAAAATGCTGCTAAAAGTCAAGATTGTGGGGCAGGAGTGGATTGTATGGGCATAATGGAACTTTTTGGCATGATGATAATGTTTATTATCTTCATGGGGTTTGAGTTACTCATGTGTATACATTTGTGAAAACTCATCACATGGTATGTTTAATATTTGTGCATTTCACAACATCGAAAATTTACCTGCCCCCTGCCCCCAAAACGCATAAATAAACATTAAACTCTAGTTCATGATAGAAACGCTGAACTGTTTAGAAATGAAGTGTACTGATGCCTGATATTTTCTTTTAAATGCATAAAAAATAAAGATGGATTAATGGGTATAAAGAGGCATGGTTATAGGGGTGTGTGATAAATATAGTAGTACATCGTTAGTTGTAGAATTTAGGTGATGAGTACACAGGTGTTTGGAGTGTAACCCCACTGATTTTTTGGTGTATTTGAAAATTTTCATAAATAGTGTTGGAGAAAAAAATTAGGTACACGGCCTTAGAGGATGTCCTGTGGAAGAGAGGGACCCAGGAGATTAAGTGTTGTAAGTTTCTTTTCTTTTTTTTTTTTTTATGTTTTATTTCATTTTTGAGAGAGAGAGATAGAGTGCAAGTGGAGCAGGGACAGAGAGAGAGAGGGAGACACAGAATCCAAAGCAGGCTCTAGGCTCTGAGCTTTCAGCACAGAGCCCAATGCGGGGCTCGAACCCATGAACTGGGGGATCATGACCTGAGAGCCAAAGTCGGAGGCTTAATCGACTGAGCCACCCAGGTGCCCCTAAGTGTTGTAAGTTTCACAGTGAATCCACTTCTGCTGTGGGTCTGCCTGAGTATAAATAATTAATCTACAAGAAAGACTTCTCATTGTACCTCCTACAGCAAAGACAACAAGGGATTTTAAAGACGAAAATTGTAGTACCTGATAAACTCTAGAAAAGAATACTTTTAAATGTTCAGCCTGTCCATATTTATTCTTCTCCATTTTTTTATTTATAGAAAAAATATGTTCCAGATTTTAAAAGAAACAAGAATAACTAAACAGTAAAAAAAAAAAAATAGAAATCAGCCATAATTTTATTCCTCAGAGATGATTACTAGACTATAAGCTCCAAATGTATTTTGTCTGTTGTCTCCTCAGTGATTGGAACAATGCCCAGCACATTTGCTATTGAATGACTTGGGATGAGTTCTGGGTGGGTGGGGGGGGGTTGGGGAACAACACGCAGAGGTAAGTGTTGGTGTACCCTAGGTAAAGCATACACCATGAGCAAAAGCGTAAAAATTTAGAACAAATGGGCCACATGCAGGAGACATGGGTCTGAGTCCGTCAGGGTTTAAAATTGAGAGCTCTTAGGCTAACATACTGTGTCCTCTACAACACTAAAATAATTTAAAAAAAAATTTTTTTTTTCAACGTTTTTTATTTATTTTTGGGACAGAGAGAGACAGAGCATGAACGGGGGAGGGGCAGAGAGAGAGGGAGACACAGAATCGGAAACAGGCTCCAGGCTCCGAGCCATCAGCCCAGAGCCCGACGCGGGGCTCAAACTCGCGGACCGCGAGATCGTGACCTGGCTGAAGTCGGACGCTTAACCGACTGCGCCACCCAGGCGCCCCTAACGTTTTTTTAAATTTATTTTTGAGACAGAGAGAGACAGAGCATGAACGGGGGAGGGGCAGAGAGAGAGGGAGACACAGAATCGGAAGCAGGCTCCAGGCTCTGAGCCATCAGTCCAGAGCCTGACGCGGGGCTCGAACTCACGGACCGCGAGATCGTGACCTGGGCTGAAGTCGGACGCTTAACCGACTGAGCCACCCAGGCGCCCCCGTATATTTAAGCTTTTATGGCATATTTATTCTACACATTTTCCAGTGTCTGAAGTGAGAAGTAGGGTGCAGAATTGACTCTCTTAGCCTTTTTTCTCCCAGTTTCTTAACTGATGGAAGTCTGTGATTTGCTCGCTTGAAATCCTACAGGCTAGACACCAAGGAGACTTACAGACAGAACGAAATAGCACAATCTTGGGTGGGGGTGGGGGGTAGAGGGCAGAGGGCTGGTGTTACACATGACTGTCAGGGAATGCTCTTTTACCTACAGGACGTATTTCCACCGGTGTCTTCTACCTGGGTGTCTACACTAGTAACATTATGGGTTCAACTTATTGGGCAGCAACCAAGAGAAACACAGAGAAGTTTCTTCTGTATAAAATGGGGCAACGCGGATCACTCGAGATAATGGTTATAAAGCACCTGTAAAACTTGGTAAGTTGTAGTTGTCCTCGCATTCCTGTATTAGATACGGGGCTTTCTCAGTTGAGGACTCAACTCCACTAAGTGAGGCTGGACAGGGTGCACAGAGCCACCCTATGGCTTGCTTTCTCTCCGAAGCAGGCGAAGACAGAGGGTATTACGTTAAAGCGAAATAAGTCAGAAAAAGACAAATGTCCTATGATTTCGCATGTGGAATTTAAGAAGCAAAACAGATGAACATAGGGGAAGGGAAGGGAAAATAAGATGGGATAAAAACAGAGAAGGAGGCAAACTATAAGAGACTCTTAAGAACAGAGAACAAACTGAGATCAAACTCAGGGGTGGGGGATGTGGGTGGGGGATGGGCTACACAGGTGGTGGGCATCAAGGAGGGCACTTGCTGGGATGAGCACTGGGTGTTGTATGTAAGTGACGAATCACTAAAGTCTATACCCGAAACCAATACTATATGTTAACTAACTTGCACTTAAATTAAAAAAAGATGATGTGAAGAAACCAATTTTGCAATATGTTATTTAGAGTTTGTTGATTACTATAAAATTGAAAATTGCTGTTCTGCCTTTACTAAATAAATAAATAAATAAATAAAAAATCATGCCCCACATCGGGCTCTGTGCTGACAGCTCAGAGCCCGGAACCTGCTTCGGATTCCGTGTCTCCCTCTCTCTCTCTCCCCCTCCGCTGCTCACACTCTGCCTCTCTCTCTCTCAAAAATAAATAAGCGTTAAAAAAAATTAAAATTAAGAAAAGCAGCAGGTGAGAAAATGATATGGGGGCATCCCTCACCCCCTCTGCTCTATCCGACCCTATAGGATGGCCAGCCTGTGCCTTTGGATTTAATATGACAACTGTGAGTTACTCTGTTGGCCCCTGCTTGGTCAACACCGTGACTTTAAAGAAGCCACAGCACAACTGATGTTCCCTTTGCTCCACGCACGCTGGCCATCAGTGCCATGCCTTAGTGCAGAGAACTGCCAGCCCCAAACTCGGCCAGACACCCAACTCTAGGGGCAAGGTCAGGAAAAGGAGTAGACGCTTAGATGGCTCATTCCCCTTTCACTCACATGTTTACTGAGCATTGACGTCCTCTGACATCTAGCGCCCTGCTGGATACCGGGGATGAAAGGCTGAGAAGCACAGGTTTCAGTCCGGTGAGGACCACGAGAGTGGCGCAGGCACGGTGTTTGAGAGCACTTATATCCCACTGGCGAGGGGGAAAGGCATCTGAAAGTCAGGAAAGACCTATCTTGTGTTATTTAAGGGCTGTCCCAGGCACTTGTAAGGCTGGAAGAAAGTCATCTGTGGATGACAAAGAGAATATTCTTCTAGCATTTGGGAATTGTGGACATCGAGTTAACAAAACCCTTTCCTCTTCTGTAAAAGGATCTTTCAGTTAACTTTAAAAGAATTTTTTTAATGTTTATTTATTTCTGAGAGAGAGAGAGAGAGAGAGAGAGCATGAGTGGGGGAGGGCAGAGAGGTAGACACAGAATCCAAAGCAGGCTCCAGGCCCTAAGCTGTCCACATAGAGCCTGACGTGGGGCTCTATGAACTCATGAACCATGAGATCATGACCTGAGCTGAAGTCGGACGCTTAACCCACTGAGCCACCCAGGCGCCCCTCAGTTAACTTTTTAGCTCCATTCCCCTGAGAACCTGATAAGGGCAGATGGTCATCTATGTGCCCAAATATTGCTGATGATTAAAGACCCCTGATTGGTAAATTGCTTACGAGCTAGGGGTTGGGAGGGTATGAGAACTATAAATGAGGGATGCTGGGTTCTGTGGCCACTCTTATTACTGACACACCCTTTGTGGTGACACCTGAAGATATGCCCATGGAGTTGTTACAAGAGAATATTGACTCCTGTGTTTCACAAGGCTTCTAAGCCTGGATGGCCCCACACCCACCGGAGGGGAACCTCTTTCGCTAGTACCTGGGGTGAGAGCAAAGAGAATATCTCCTGGATGACTGTGGGGACAGCTGTAGGGACTCCCACTGGAGAGAGGGATTTGATGCTATCCTCTGCCAAGCCATGTATCCTGCATGCCATTACTCTCAATGCCAAGTGTGGCTTATGGTAGTCCCATGAGTCTGAATGCCTAGTTGGATCTAGGAAAATCCTTCTGCAGGGACACAGAAGTGGTGTCCAGGTATTTAAGTGGAAATGACTCTTAGCCTGTCCCTGCTAAGCAGGTGTGAGGGAAGATAGGCATCAGAACAGCAGGCAGGACTGAGCCTATCCTGTGGTGGGCGCATGGAAACTGTCCAGGCAGGTGTAGAGGTGAGCCCAGTGCTAAGGTTAAGGCAGAGAAACAAGCAAGCACAGCCTCTCCGGGAAACATGTGTCCCTTTCCCAGCATTAGTGACACAGGTCGAAATCAGAGTCACCTGGAAGACTGTGCTTGCCATCACTTTGTAGCAGTCTGTCACTAGGAAGCTCGAGCTCCTGATGTTTCCGTGGGGTTCTGCAGGTGTTTCCAAATGGTGCTGTCTGACACGACCAAAAGCATTATATACCCACATCAGTTGTTTGATGGCTATGGACTGAGGGCGAGGGGCCCTGGGACAGGGATGGGAGGCTATAAAACTTTTGGGCACTTTCTTTTTTTTTTAACGTTTATTTATTTTTGAGACAGAGAGAGACAGACATGAACGGGGGAGGGGCAGGGAGAGAGGGAGACACAGAATCGGAAGCAGGCTCCAGGCTCTGAGCCATCAGCCCAGAGCCCGACGCGGGGCTCGAACTCGCGGACCGCGAGATCGTGACCTGAGCCAAAGGCGGACGCTTAACCGACCGAGCCACCCAGGCGCCCCATTTTTGGGCACTTTCAACTACCCATAAGTGCCAAGGGTCTTCAGTACTCATGGATATTCCTCTGTAGATGAGCTGTTAGCCGCAAAGCCTGCCGATCAGGGCTGAGCATGATCAGCTGGTAAACAGGCCCTCCGGATGGGGCACTAACAGTGTCTCCCGCAATCCAGAATTACCCCTCCTAAAACCTACTAGTGGGGAGAGTCAAGAAGAATAAACTTTGTGATTTCAATAAATATCCAAATCAGTGTTGCCGAAAATATGATATGAGTATGAGTGGTACGTGGGATGACACGGTGGGAAAATTGCTCTCCCTTCAATTTATTCGTCTCTCTGATTACGTCAAGGACAAAGTCTCAGGTGGGTGTCAGGTGTCTTTAATGCTTCTTTAAATCTGCCAGTATCTCCTTTGTACGAAGAGAATGTGGGTCTGAATTACGGACCTCGGGCAGGCAGCGTCACCAAGCCAGAATTTAGCAACATTGTTTTGGTCTCATTTATGGTCACTTATTTGTGGCAAGTGACTCGGCTTTCCAATTTATGGTCGTAATAGAAAATGCCCTTTTCCTTTATTTAGGTTCTTAAAAAGTGAGCTAATTTAAAGAAAAAAATTTAAGTAAATCATACTGGCAGTATGGTGGAGACATTAAAAAGCATGAAAGTGGTCTGTGAGTGGTTGGCCTTTGGGGATCCCTGGGCTAGAGGAAGCATAGGCTACGCATGTGACGGTAGGTCAGATTGCCAGATAAAATACAGGACACCTGGTTGATTTAGTAGAAGTAGGCCCCAAAAGTGCATGGGGCCTACTTCTACTAAAAAAATTATTTATTATCTGAAATGATGTATATCTGAAATTTTAGTAAACGTGTCTCATGTCATATTTGGGACATAGTTATGCTAGAAAATTATCCATTGCTTCTCTGGAATTTCAATTAACTGGGCATCTTGTGTTTTTATTTGCAAAATCCAGCAACCCTAAGAGTAAGGCCTAACTCCTCAAGAGCAGCCCTGGACATTAAATTCCACCCTCGGCGCCTGCGTGGCTCAGTTGGTTGAGCGTCTGACTTCGGTTTATCGCGGTTTGTGAGTTCGGGCCCCGCACTGGGCTCTGTGCTGACAGCTCGGAGCCTGGAGCCTACTTTGGATTCTGTGTACGGGGTTATAATCAGAGTAAGTAATAAGACAACTTACCGAACGGGAGCCAGCCTGGGCTTCCAGCCTGTTCTCTCATCATCTCTGGAATTATTGATAGGGGAGACAGATTTTTACTCTGTTCTTGGCACCCTTCCCCCTCATCTGCTACCTGTACAAGCCTGTGGCTGCCCCAGGACCAGGACGATGCAAATACGAGGTGCTTTTCCTTATCGAGCGGTTCCTAGGGCTCCTGAGTTTACAGTACTCCGTGGCGGTGGAGAATTGAGGCAGGTTCACTGATGGAAAGGAGCCAAACACTATGAAGGCCCAGCCTCACTCAGAGGTCCTATTCTCTGCAGCCTGCCTCCCTCTCTCTACAGAGAAAAACTTGGGTCTGCTGTGCTTCTCCTCAGACTCTCCATCCCCATGTCTCACAGTTTGCTCCCTCACCTCCTTGAGCGGGTCAAGGACCCAAGAGTTCCCATGCCTCCCCCTGGTGGTATTTGCCATGTTGCAAACCTACCTCTCAGTTGTTTCTCTAATGTCTCCCCTACTCAACTGTATCCCCAAGAAGGCAGGGTCTGTCGTGTTCACACAGTGCTCACAAGGAGCTCCATAAATATGTGTGGGAGGAATGGATAACACTGAGGCTGCAGGGGCTGGGGAGGGGACTCAGGCCAGAAGTCATGGGCCCGAGACCCAAGAACAGACACACGCAGAGTAAGTCAGTCACCTCAGCCGCGGCCCAGAAAAGAAACATCACTGGAAGTTTTCCTTTGAGTTGGGATTCCATGCTCCAAAATCAGGTCACTGGAAGATGTGCAGAAACTTCCAGAGGGAATGGAAAAGGAGTGGCTCTGTCCTCTCTGTTGGCAAGAACAGCAGAAAAAAAATAACCAGCGGGAGAGGCCATACTATTTGGCAAAATGCAGTCACATTAGAAAAATTAAATTTGGGGTGCCTGTGTGGCTCAGTCAGCTAAACGTCCGACTTCAGCTTAGGTCATGATCTCATGGCTTGTGGGTTCGAGCCCTGCATCAGGTTCTCTGCTGTCAGCACAGAGTTCGCTTCGATTCCTGTCTCTTGGTGTAGTGACTGGCCTGTGTTTGGGACGGTTGCCATGGATTGTCAGCGTCCCCTGAGCTGAGAACTGGTGCTGTGTTGAGCTTGGCCACTGATGGCAGAGCATGGAACCTTTCAGGCATCTGTGGCAACAAAATCAGCATGGACATAGATTTACCTTGAAAATGTCACGCTAAGTGAAAGAAGCCAGACACAAAAGGCCATACGTTGTGCTACTCCATTTGTACGAAAGGTCCAGAACAGGCAACTCTATAGACACCCAAAGTAGATGAATAGTTGCCTAGGGCTAGAGATGGTGGGGGTGGGAGTGAGTGGGGAGTAACTGCTGATGGGTATAGTGTTTCTTTTGGGGGTGATAAAAATGTTCTAAAATTACATTATGATGATTGTAGCACAACTCTGTAAATATATTAAAAGCCATTAAATTGTACACTTTATTTATTGAAAAAGAATTTTTAATGTTTATTTCAGAAAGAGGAAGAGACAGAGGGTGAGCAGGGGAGGGGCAGAAAGAGGGGGCACAGAATGTGAAGCACGCTCCAGGCTCTGAGCTGTCAGCACCGAGCTCGAACTCACAAGCCATGATCATAACCTGAGCTGAAGTCAGGGTGCTTAACCGACTGAACCAACCAGGCAACCCTTTATTTATTTATTTATTTATTTATTTATTTATTGTTAAATATTTATTTTTGGGCCACCCGGATGGCTGTCGGTTAAGCATCTGACTCTTGGTTTCAGCTCAGGTCATGATTGCATGGTTTCATGAGTTCAAGCCCCACATCCGGCTCTGTGCTGGCAGCGGGGTGCCTGCTTGGGATTCTCTCTCTCCCTCTCTCTGTCCCTCCCCCACTTGCACTGTCTCTGTCTCTCTCAAAATAAATTTTAAGAACTTTAAAAATAGGGGCGCTTGGATGTGTTAAGTGAAATTAGAGAAAGACAAATATCATAACATGACTTCACTCATATGAGGACTTTAAGACAAAACAGATGAACATAAGGCAAGGGAAACAAAATTAATATAAAAACAGGAAGGGGGACAAAACAGAAGAGACTCATAAATGTAGAGAACAAACAGAGGGTTACTGGAGGGGGTGTGTAAGGGGGGATGGGCTAAATGGGTAAGGGGCGCTAAGGAATCTACTCCTGAAATCATTGTTGCACTATAGGCTAATTTGGATGTAAATTTAAAAAAATAAAAAATAAAATAAAATAAATAAAATAAAACTTTAGTCCAACACTGTATGGGTCACCTAAGACATGTTTGGCAAGTGGCTGTGGCCCATGAAGGCCCAGGTTGCAACCTTGACCACAGCTGGCCAAGCGTATTCAGGATTGTAACAGAAGTTGGCTTCTGTCAATCTCAAATTCTCTTTTCTGTCTTCCCCCTCCCAATGCTTGAGCATCCCTGCCTCTCCAGTCCTCCTCAGCATTCTCTATTGTATTTTCAGCAAGCTGTAAGTTTATTCCAGCCTCCCCATTGGCCTATGACTCAATGAGACTTCATGTTACAAGTGTTGCCTGCCTCAGCGGCATCTGCACTGAAGACTCAGAGATTTTCCAGGCTAGAGGAATTGGGGGGACATGTGTGCTGCCCTATGTAGCATCCGTTTCTCGTCTTCCTATTACTGCCCGGGTTTTCAGAGGTTATCTGTTCTTTTCCCTCTCAGCAATGAGTTTGTGGGGCGCTGGCCCCATTCATGGTTGGAAGTGATTTTGCCTCTCCCCACCCAGGGGACTTTTGGCAACGGCTGGAAACATCTTTGGTCGCCATGACTGGGGGATGGGTGCGACTGACATCTAGCAGGTAGAAGTTGGAGTGCTATACTGCACGGGACAGCTCCCCCACAACAAAGTATTATCCGACCCCACATGTCAATAGTGTAGGGTTTGAGAAACCTTGATCTAAGACAACTCCTAATATATCACAGTGATCAATTCAAAACTGGGCACCTGGGCTAATTTGAGTGGGGAGGAATGTTTGCTGGGGAGCTTCTTGGGTTCCCTACGACAGCCCAGGAAGCCAGCTTCTAACTCTTAATCTCTGTCTCTCTTCTCTGAATATGAGTGAGAAAGCACAGGGCCTTCATCCTAAAGCCTTGGAATGAGGCTAACCTATGAATGGCAGAATGGAAAGAAAAGAAGAATCTGAGTCCTTGATGACAACATTGAGCCACCGATTCCTCAGTTATAGGTTTCATGAACAAATAGCCTTCCTTATTGTTTATTTTATTTATTAAAAAAAATTTTTTTAATGCTTATTTATTTTAGAGACAGAGACAGAGCACAAGTGGGGGAGGGGCAGAGAGAGCTGGAGACAGAATCTGAAGCAGGCTGCAGGCTCTGAGCTGTCAGCACAAAGCCTGACGCAGGGCTGGAACCCACGAACCATGAGATCATGATCTGAGCTGAAGTCAGGCACTCAACCGACTGAGCCACCCAGGCGCCCCCTTCCTTGTTGTTTAAATCAGCTTGAATCACATTTGCTGTACTTGGAACTAAAGATTACCGAGTTCAGTAATGAATGATGATAATAATGATGATCACAAATCTCTCTATTCACCTATGGCAGGGTAAGTGCTTTGGAACCATGAGCTCACCATGGTTACCTTCATTTTATAGACAAAGACCCTGAAGTTCAGGGAGGTTGTTGCATTTAAATAAATACAAGGCCACAGAACAGTTTCCAAAGTACTTTTAAACAAAGTCAATTTCAACAGCTGGATGAAGTAGGCAGGACAAGTATTATCAGCATTTTACAGATCAGATAACAGTCTGGAGAAGGTAATTGGTCTGGAACACAAATCTGGTTTTAAAGAATGAGTTAAGAAACTAGCAGAAGTGAAACCAAATAAGCAACAGTTGATATACTTTTGTTTTTGTTGCCATAGTTATATTGATCTGGCAGAGGAAGTCACAGGTACTAGGGCCTGCCTTCAAAGACTCAATGGATCTTGGGTTACCCAGCCATTCCCAGTTGCTAAGCAGATTCTCTAAAGGCCATTTCTTGAGACTTCAGGGCAATGGGCTTTATGCCTTTCTCTGGTCCAGTGGACACAGAAGCAGATGTGAAATGCTGCTCAGGGAATCTTGTGTATTTCAGCTTCCCAGCTTCCAGTGTCACTGAAAGGTCCTATCTTAGTGATAACTAATCAGAAATGATAGGGGAAAAAATATTCCACTCAGCAAAGTGACAATTTAAAGCAATAAGAGTTACAGGAGAAGTGGCGGCATGCTAGGACGAAAACCACATAAAACCAAACTTGAATAAATGAAGGGATCTGTTACGTTTTTGGGGAAGACTAAAAATGACCAACCTGGTAATCTTTCCCAAATGTAAATCCAATTTAATGCAATTCTGATGAAACTCCCAAAGGTGTATTGTGGTCATTTAAACCAAATGATCCTAAAGTTGAAAGAGGAAGTTGGTGGAGATAACCAGGATTAAAATAAATAAATGAACAAATACGGGGACTTACCTACAAAATATTAAAATACTGGGGTGCCTGGGTGGCTCAGTCAGTTGAGTGGTTGCCTCTTGGTTTCAACTCAGGTCATGATCCCAGGGTGGTGGGATCAAGCCCCACGACAGGCTCCACGCTAACCATGGAGCATGTTTAAAGATTTTTTCTCTCTCTCTCCTCACTCTGCCCCCCCCCCCAATCTCTCTCTCTCTCTGTAAAAAAGAAAAAAAAACATTAAAAATTGTAATCACTAAAATATAACTAAAATTACATGACAAAGGTATCAAAAGGATGAAAGGAAATATAAAGACATGTATCCTCTGACTCAACAACGTGAATTTCTAGGAATTTATGCTTTGGAAAAGCTTGGGTAACAGATGAATACTAAGATGTTCAGTGCTATTTATAATAAGTAAAACTGCTGACAACCTTAACAATAGCATGTTCATGTTACTTGCAGTAAAATAATGAAGAAGGGCGCCTGGGTGGCTCAGTCGGTTAAGCATCCGACTCTGGCTCAGATCGTGATCTCACAGTTTGTGGGTTCAAGCCCCGTGTTGGGCTCTGTGCTGACAGCTCAGACAGAGCCTGGAGCCTGCTTCAGATTCTGTGTCTCCCTCACTCCCTGCCCTTCCCCCACTCATGCTCTATCTCTCTCTGTTTCTCAAAAACATAAAAAAGAAAGAAAGGAAGAAAGGAAAGAAAGGAAGGAAGAAAGGAAGAAAGAAAGAAATTCTGCAACATGCAACAACATGAATGAACCTTGAGCTAAGGTGAAATAAGTCAATCACAGAAAGACAAATACTGCATGACCCCATTTATATGAGGTATCTAAAATACTCACATTCATAGAATCAAAAAGTTCAATGGTGGTTGCCAGGGGCTGGGTTGAGGGGGGAAAATGGGAAGTTACTAATTAAGGGACGTAAAGTTTCATTCAAGTAAGATGAATAAGCCCTAGAGATGTGCTATACAACATTGTACTTATAGTCAACAGTAATATATTATACACTTAAAAAAACTTGTTAAAAGAGTAGATCTCATGTTAAATGTTCTTTCCACAATAATAATAATAAAAGGAAATAAAAGGACTGTAATACTATGAACAAGTGGATGCAAAACAATTAGGTGACCTAGATGAGGGAGATAAATTCCTGGACATGCAAATTACATAAGAGACTGAAGAAGAAATAGAAAATCTGAACAGACCTATAAAAAAGAAAAGTGATTGAATCAGTAATCAAAACCCTCTCAACAAAGAGAAGGCCACATCAGATGACTTCACTGCAGAATTCTACCAAACATTTAAAAATGAATTAACACAAATCCTTTTCAAACTCTTCCAAAAACCAAAAAGGAGAGAATGCTTTCTAACCCATTTTAGGATGCCTTATCCTGATACCAAATCTAGACAAAGACACAAGAAAGAAAACTACAAACCAATATTATTGATGAATATAGATGCAAAATTCTTCAACAAAATTTAGAAAACTGAATTTCAGAACATATTAAAGGATTATATACCATGACCAAATGGACTTTATTATGGAAATGCAAGGCTGGTTCAACATATAAAATTAATGGAATACTCCACATTAATAGAATAAAGGCAAAACAACCCACATGATCATCTCAGTTGAGGCAGAAAAAAATATTTGACAAAACTCAACACCCTTTCATGATGGAAACATTCAGCAAACCAGAAATAGAAGGGAACCTCCTCAATATGATAAAAGGATACTTATTTTTAAAGTTTATTTGTTTATTCTGAGAGAAAGAGAGAGAGGGAGACAGCATGAGTGGAGCAGGGGCAGGGGTGGGGTGGGTAGAGAGAGAATTCCAAGCAGGATCTATGCTGTGAGGATGGAGCCTGACATGGGGGCTTGATCTCATGAATCATGAGATCATGACCTGAGCAGAAATCAAATTGGATGTTTAACTGACTGAGCTCCCCAGCCACCTTGATAAATGACATTTATGAAAAACCAACAGCAGACATGATACCTAATGGTTAAAGACCAGATGCTTCACCCCACTTAGATCAGGAACAAGGGGCTCCTGGGTGGCTCAGTCAGTTAAGTCACAGACTTCTTGTCAGGTCATCATCTCGAGGTTGGTGAATTCGAGTCCTACATCGGGCTCTCTGCTGTCAGTGTAGAGCCTGCTTCGAATCCTCTGTCCTCTGTCTCCCCGCTGGTCTCTCTTCCCTCTATCTTTCTCAAAAATAAATAAACATTAAAAATTTAAAAAAAAAGGAACAAGACAAGAATGCTTGTCCTCACCACTGCTATTCAACATTTTACCACAAGTTTTAGCCAAAGCAATTAGTCAAGAAAAGAAATAAAGACATCCGAATTGGATAAGGAGATACAAAATTATCTCTGTTCACAAATGACATAATTTTGCATATAGAAAACCCAAAGAATTCATAAAATTCTTTTTACTAGAGCTAATAAATGAATTCAGGGGTACCTGGGGGGCTCAGTTGGTTAAGCCTCCGACTTCAGCTCAGGTCACGATCTCCCGGTTCACTAGTTCAAGCCCCATATCAGGCTCTGTGCTGACAGCTCAGAGCCTGAATCCTGCTTCAGATTCGGTGTATGCCCCTCCCCCACTCATGCTCTGTCTCTCTCTAAAAAATAAATAAGCATTAAAAAAAGTAAAATAGGGGCGCCTGGGTGGCTTGGTCGGTTAAGCGTCCGACTTCGGCTCAGGTCGGATCTCGCGGTCCGTGAGTTCGAGCCCCGCATGGGGCTCTGTGCTGACAGCTCAGAGCCTGGAGCCTGTTTCAGATTCTGTGTCTCCCTCTCTCTCTGCCCCTCCCCTGTTCATGCTCTGTCTCTCTCTGTCTCAAAAATGAATAAACGTTAAAAAAAAATTAAAAAAAAAAAAAAGTAAAATAAATGAATTCAGCAGAGTTGCATGATACAAGACTAACACATGAAAGTCAGCTGTGTTTCTATAAATCAGTAATGAAAAAGACGAGAAGGAAATTAAGAAAACAATTCCATTTACAATAGCAGCCAAAAGAATAAAATATTTGGGAGTAAATGTGACCAAATGGGTGAAAAGACATGTAGGCTGAAAATTACAAAACAGTGCAGAAAAAAAAGAGCTCTAGGAATAAATACGTGGACCCCACTCCTCTCCTTCCTGCCAATCTCTTGTAGGTGCCTCTATTTGCAGCCAATAAGCAAGTGAAGACACTGACGCAGTTCACACAGAGTATGGCGTGGAATGGGGGAAAGATGCAGAGTGAATCGGGAGAACAAATGGAAAATAACTAGCACATCTCGTAATTCTAATGTTTGATGTCTTTGTCAGTGTATTTCTGTTGCATATTGTTTCTTTTTTTTTAATATAATTTATTGTCAAGTTGGCTAACATACTCTTGGTTTTGGGGGTAGATTCCCATGCTTCATCACTTACATACAACACCCAGTGCTCATCCCAAGTGCCCTGCTCAATGCCCATCTGTTGCATATTGTTTCCATCAGCTTTTACTCATGGTGCCTTTTTTCCTTGTGGGTTTTGTTTTGTTTTTATTATGAGTTTATAGTCCTTGGAATTTTATCTGTGGGAATTTTAGGGGACCTTGATTTATGTTGCATTTCTCCACAGAAATTTATAAGGGCTCCTGCTGAAAGCCCTGTGGTTTCACCAGTCGGGAATACTTTACATTAAATTTTTGACCTGGGGTGTTTCAGAGCACCCAGTTTGCATAAATTCAGGCTTCAGACCTCCATCCGGGCTGTGCTTGTGGTTCTACATTCTCAAGAGAAACTTTCTCCTCTCCATGCAGGCAGTGCCCTGGGAAGGTAGGTTTATTTCTGGTTCACTCTTACACTGACAATACAGCCCTTTGGGTTCTGTGGCAGACATATATGGTGACCCTGTTCTCACCCTTCTGTCCACCTCTGGTCTTAACCTTAATTGTGACAGAAGGTTCTGTCTGACCACTGTCTCAGCTTTGATTTTGGCCACAGTTACAAGCGGAAGCTCCCACTCAGCTTGTAGTAATTGCATCCCATTTCAAGTACACACATCCATCTCTCTGCTTTTGCTCCAGGACCTTTGTCAAAGAATCTGGTTGGCTTACATGCCTGGACAACTTGTAAGTGAGGAGGGAGTAGACACCCGGGAAGCAATCCTCAACCAACAGGAAAGGAAGCTGGTCGATAAACGTTCCAGCCTCTTGCCCTTTGGGTGGACAATCCTGGCAGATATCTGTCTGCTTCTCAAGATGACCCTGTAGAATCTGCATAAGAACCTCACATACTCATCCTTAAAATTTAAAAAAATGTTTACTTTGAGAGAGAGAGAGAGAGAGAGATCTTAAGCAGGGGAGGGGCAGAGAGAGAGGGAGACACAGAATCCAAAGTGGGCTCCAGACTCTGAGCTGTCAGCACAGAGCCGGATGTGGGGCTCAAACTCACAAATGGTGAGATCATGACCTGAGCCTAAGTCAGATGCTTAAGCAACTGAGCCACCCAGGCGCCCCTCACATACTCATATGCTCTCCCCCACTTTCCCTTTCTAATCCTTCCCAATTCCTCACTCTATTTCCACAATCACCTCCCAAATTAACTACTATGTCCATGTTCTCATTTTAGGGACGCTAAATGAAAATAGGTTCCCCCCACTCTATGCTTTTGCCAAAACAAGATCTCCTTCTCCTTCTCCTTCTTTCTCCTTCTTCTTCTTCCTCTTTATCGCTTCTTTTGTCCTGCTACAAGCTTATAAGGTATTGGGGATGGAGTGAAGATGAGAGTTCTGGCATTTTCCAAATTTCACATTCAACTTGCAGCATCCTTAGTAGATACAATTTATTCATTGTGCTATTATCACCTCACTGTAAAGAAAGCTCCAGTCAAATCTCTACAGCCAGCATATCTTCATAGAAAATTAGAATCAGAAACTCATCAACATAGTTCCAGGTTTCCCTCAAAAACATCAGATGAGACAAAACAGTAAGTCAAGAGAACACGTAAAGTGGAAAAGTGCTGGAATTTTACAACCAGCGACATCTGATTTGCAACAGTCACGAAGGCAGTCAGAAGGGGCAGAGCCCCATGCTGTCACCAGAGGGCAGCAGAGGCCAGAGAACAGGTGGAGAAGCAAGACTCCAACAATGTAACCCGTCAGAGATTTGACAGAGACAAGACTAACATTTATTGAAGCCTGTTACAAGTTGGGCATTGTGCTGGGCACAATAAGAAATGGTACAAAGTTCAAAGACAGAGAACAGAAGCCAGAGCCAATGGAGGAAAAGAACGGAGTCCAGTTAAAAGGGCAGTTCTTCAGGTCAGCCAAGAAACGCCCAAAGACAGCCTATCTAGAAGTACAAGCACAGAGCCAGAAATAAATATAATGGCTAGGGCCTGTCCTCTGCCAGGGCAGCTGGCTTGTTGGTACAGAATCAGATAGGGTAAATTGCTCGGATCACTGAATCATTCAGCCTGGATATTTACACCAATCAGAATTTAAATGGCTCTTTGCCTGAGCAAACATTCAACTTTCTTGATGGTTTTGTGTCTGCTCTCACTACAGAAATAAATATAATCACGTGCCATGAGTTCCAGGCTTTCCCATCATGCTATCTGTGTTGGCATTTTGATAATGCCCCCTGCTTGCTTTAGATCTGATCTTTGGCTCATGTCTCTTACACATGATAATAAATTCCCTGACTCTACTATATTCTTTTCTGTACAGTGAGACTTACTGTCTTTCAAAGGCTCTGTGGAAATTCCTAACCCCCTGGAAAGTTCTAGTGGGCACAGGAAGCTCTGGGGGAATCTGTCCAATATTCACCGAGAAGACTTTCTCATTAATAGGTTGGCTTGGTTTTACTCTTTTTTCCCCTAAATCTTATTATCATGCTATAAACTTATTTAGATTTCAGTGTTTCCATGAGTTTTGTTTCAATCTTTTTAAATACGTTTTTTCCAGGACTTTTTTTTTTTTTTTGCTCAAATTTGTTCATCTTAGACATTTCTCTGATGGACTTACATATTTACACCCAAGCAATCTCTTCCTCTGTTCTTCCTTCTTGTTTCTTCCTGTTCCTTGGGTGCGATGCTCTGCTGTCAGATTTCCAGCAACATCGAGGAAACACAGGTTGTGATTTCTGCTGCTTGGATGGGCCCGATTCCAGGAGCTTGTGGGATGGGTGGCTCAGACAGGTCACACCTGTCTTCAGGCTGGGAGCCACATGGACAAAGTCACCGCGTGGCTGCTGGAGCAGGGAGAGGCAGCAGGGGCGGGGGCTCTCGCCTCGTCGCCAGAGTCTCACCAATGTTAGCTTTCTTCCGCTTCCCCATCTTTAGGCAGGCAAAGTCACAGCCCACCTCCGCCGGACCGATTGAATTAGACACTGAGGGTGGAGGACTTGGATCTGTACTTCGACAGGTTCCCCAGATGGGAACTGATGTGGCTGAGAAGGCATCCCAGGAAACTACGTTACATCTAGACCGAACTGGCCTGAAATTCTAGTTCCCACTGTGGGCATTTGTTGTTACAGCCTTTCCCCCCTCATTTTAGGAAAGTCGACTGGAACCTCATTTGGGATCTGATAAATTCCAGAAGAAACACCTCCCCAGTGGTGCATCAAGGCGGCTGGTAAGAATGCCGACCCTCCAGCTCCAGCCCATGTCCCAGCAGTGAGGGGAGATGTGGTCTGCGGAGAATTTTAAGACAGTAATAAGACCGAATAAGAGGATAAGAGTTGGCAAGGTTTGCAGTATGGAGCCTGCTTGGGATTCTCTCTCTCCCTCTTTCTCGGCCCCTCCCCTGCTCTTGCCTGCTCTCTCAAAATAAGTAGAATAAACTTAAAAAAAGAAAGAGTCGGCAAGCTTTTTATCATCACTATGCTCCAGCAAGTCCACGCAGCCTGATCAGTAGTAACATAAACATCCCTCCCTGCTGGACCAACAGCCTTCATCCCCCCCCCCCCGTCACCCCTCCCCCACTCCCCCCCCCCCCCCCGCCATGAAGTTTGGTGAGGCCCCAATCAACAAGTGCCAACAAACTTTTGTTGATTTCTTTTTCAAGGTTTTTATTTTTCAAAATATACAATTTATTTACACTTTTATGTCACAACTGTAGTTTGTATATTTATTCCAAAATCTTTAAATAACTCCACAGTAAACAGTACAAATCACAGGATCCGTCAAGCTGCTTCTCTGTAGCCTTTACACTCTTAGAGATTCTAAAATGTTTCAAGTAGTAACGGTTTGTGGGTGAGAGGAGAACAAAAACGGGACAAAATGTCTTACATAAGCCTGACGTGTGGGATTAGATACGGCGATCTGAGCAGCTACTCGGTGGGGGGCCAGACTAAGGGCATTTATATAGTTGATAAATAAGACCCTCGCATGAGCAGTGAGGGTTTTGGTTACGAGGCGGGGGTGGGAACCTCATCTGCTGGGGGAGGTGCAGGGAAGCAGCTGGGGAGGGGGTAAGGCACCGCATGATGGCTCCTTCTCGGCGTGAGGAGGTGCTGGCTGGAAGGGTCCTGAGTGGGGCGGCAGAGGCCCACCGGTGCCAGGCGGAGGTCAAGAATGGCCAGAGACAGGGTGGGGCTCCCGCCCACCGAGAGGCCCCGGTCGCCTCCCCTGGGGAAAAGCTGTGTGATTCTGAAGGCAGGTGGGGAGGTGGCTAGAGAAGCTGGCGGTTCCTCAAGAAAGGGGCCCGGGGTCCCGCCAGCTAGGAGGCCATGCCAGAGGCCCCCCGCCCCTCTGCACAGGCTGGAAAGGGCCGGGCGTGTGGGTGGGGCACGTGTGGCAGCCTGAGGCATCTGGCGGTGCAGCTGGCATTTGTGATTGGGGCAGGGGACAAAGGCACTGCCCCGGGTCTGGAGGTGGCCCATGGGAGGCATCATGTTGTCTCTCTCTTTGTGAGAGCCCTTCATCCACCTCAGTGTTCTCCTCTCATCAGGAGAACAGCCAGAGCCACCAAACCCTCCCCGGGAAGGGAGGAAGAGGAAGACGAGGACCCCAGGCCCCGTAGACTCACTTTGCTGTTAACACCGGCAGCTCCACCACTGGGGGGTTGGGGGGGGTTCTCCCAGGTGGCCCAAGGTGCTGAGACACAGGTGGGTCACAGGCCTGGCCCCAGGGGTCAGTTTCCTTCATTCCCCTTGGGAAATTCCCCATTGGCCAGGTTCTGAAGCCATCCTGTGGGCTAAGGCTCTGGGCGGGGAAGCTAATGGAGAGGCCAGGACACTCTAGAAAAGAGCTAGACCCTGAGAGCCACCTGGCCGCCTCGTGGACATGACCCTCCAGTGGGGGGTCAGGAGGGGAGTCTCAGGGTCTGTCTCAGTCTTCCGGGTCTCTCCAGCATGCCCCCACCAAGCCCAAAGGCCCGACAAAGCCTGTCCCGCCTGGCCAAGCAAACCTTCTTTGCAGGGTGTGGATGGGGGGTGGGGGTGAGGCAGGAGCCACGGCTGGGCTGAGGGCAGGACGGTGGGGCTGGGAGTTGTCACTGCGTCTTCAGGTGGGGCTCTTCTGGCATAAGGGTGTGGAAGAAATGATCCCACAATTTAGTGCTGATGCCAAATCCTAGAGAAGGAGAGAAATGGGGAGAAGATGAGGGACCGGAGAAGGCGCGGGAGAAATTTCCTCGGGAAGGGAGCCTGGGGAGGGCTAGCACGCAGGCAGGGTTTGAACATCTGTCCCCGCTGGCCTTCCCAACTCTCAGGGCCCTGCTGGCAGAGGTTGAGAGCAGAGTACTTGTGTTTGCAGTCTCCCAGGGATGCCACTGGAATACCCAGTGGCATAAGGAAACCCAAATTCCTTATGCAGCCTGTGTTTGGTGGGAGAGCCTGGCCCTTGCCTGAGTCTCTTCCCCTCTGCCTCACACTTCAGCTTCTTCCTTCTCTTTGGAGATGTCAAGTTCATTCCTGCTGCAGAGGCTGGAACAGAGGCTTTGCACCTGTTGCTTCTGGGATGTTCTTTCCCCAGACATTGGATTCTGGCTTCTCTTAGCTTAGGCCTCAGCTGTAAAGACACTTCTGCAATGATACGTTCCTAGACCACTTTACCTAGTGCTGTTTCATCCAATGCGGTAGCCACTGACCTGTGTGGCTGCTAAGCCCTGAGAACGTGGCCGGAGCTACGGAGGCACTCGATTCCTAATTTCATTTCATTTCATTTTTTTAAGTTTTTTTTTTTTTTTTTAATGCTTATTTATTTTTGAGAGAGATAGAGACAGAGACAGAGCATGAGTGGTGGAGGGGCAGAGAGAGAGGGAGACACAGAATCGGAAGCAGGCTCCAGGCTCTGAGCTGTTAGCACAGAGCCCGATGTGAGGCTGGAACTCGCGAACCACAAGATCATGACCTGAGCCAAAGTTGGAGGCTTCACCTACTGAGCTACCCAGGTGCGCCCACCCCCCACTTTGTAAGTTTTAATTTCATTTTATTAAAAAAAAATTTTTTTTAATGTTTATTTATTTTTGACACAGATAGAGACAGAGCATGAGCAGGGGAGGGGCAGAGAGTGAGGGAGACACAGAATCCGAAGCAGGCTCCAGGCTCTGTCTGAGCTGTCAGCACAGAGTCTGACGCGGGGCTTGAACTCACAGACCACGAGATCATGATCTGAGCCGAAGTTGGACGCCCAACAGACTGAGCCACCCAGGTGCCCCAATTTCATTTTATTTTAAATAACTCTAATTCCAATTTAAAAATTTATAGTTGACTGAGTTACTGGAAAACTTTTTTTAATTAATTAATTTTTTACATTTATTTATTTATTTTGAAGGGGGGGGCAGAGAGAGAATCCCAAGCAGGTTTCCTGCTATCAGCACAGAGCCCCACACAGGGCTTGATCTCCTGAACTGTGAGATCATGACCTGAATTGAAATTAAGAGTCAGAAATTTAACCAACTGAGCCATCCAGGCACCCCTATTTATTTATTTTGAGAGGGAGACAGAGTGAGCAAGCAAGAATCCCAAGCAGCAGGCTTTGCACTGTCAGCATGAAGCCTGACTCGGGGCTCAAGCTCACAAACTGTGGGATCATGACCTGAGCCGAAATCAAGAGTCATGAGTTGAGTGATTACTCAACCAACTGAGCCACCCAGGCACCCCGATCTACTGAAAAACTTTTAGGCATGTTTAGGACAACTCACCTAATGTGAATTCACTTTTTTAAATAGTCAATTTTATAAACTCTAAATATAGATCAAGTATTTCTAATAAGGGGTGCCTGGGTGACTCAGTCGGTTAAGCGTCTGACTTCGGCTCAGGTCATGATCTCGTGGTTTGTGAGTTCGAGCCCCGGATCCTGGCTCTGTGCTGACAGCTCGGAGCCTGGAGCCTCCTTCGGATTCTGTGTCTCCCTCTCTCTCTGCCCCTCCCCTGCTCATGCTCTATGTCTCTCTCAAAAATAAATAAGCATTAAAATTTTTTTTAAAGCATTTCTAACGAAAACTTAGCATTTGAATTGAGATGTGCCGTAAGTGCAAAGTACACACTAGATGTTGTGAAAATGTAACATAAGAAAAATAATGTAAAATATCTCATTAGCGATTTTTTATATTGGTTACAGGCAGAAATGGTAATATTTTGGTTGTATTTGGCTTAATAATATATATATATATTTTTTTACTTTTTTTAATGTTAAATTTTTTTTTTTTTTTTTTTTTGAGAGAGAGAGACAGAGTGCAAGCAGGGGAGGGGCAGAGAGAGAGGGAGACACAGAATCCAAAGTAGGCTCCAGGCTCCAACCTGTCAACACAGAGCCTGACATGGGGCTTGAACCCATGAACCAGGAGATCATGACCTGAGCTGAAGTCAGATGTCCAACTGACTAAGCCACCCAGCGCCCCCTTAATAAAATATATAATAAAATTTTTTTTTAAATGTTTTTATTTATATTTGAGAGAGAGAGAGAGAGAGAGAGAGAGAGAGAGAGCACGAGCTTGAATGGGGGAGGGGCAGAGACACAGAGACAGAATCTAAAGCATGCCCAGGCTCCAAGCTGTTAGCACAGAGCCTGATGCAGGGCTGGAACCCATGAGCTGAGGTCAGGCGCTTAACCCACTGAGCCACCCAGGCACCTCTAAAATATATTATTAAAACTAACTATATCTGTTTAATTTTGCTTGTTAACGTGGCTACTAGAAAATTTGAAATCACATCTGTGACTCGCGTTGTTTTTATGACACAGAGCCGGACCCTCCCCGACATCTCGTGGTTTCTTTTCTTTGTGGCCCTTATCACTGTCTAAAGTTATCTTTGCTATTTGTTGATTTCCCTGTTTGTCTCCCGGTGGGTAGGGTGGGAGCCCCCCGCTTGCCTTCCTGTGTATCCCCAGCACCCAGAACAGTACCCGACCCTTGGTAGGGGCTCACTGGTGGCTGTAAAATAAATAGGAGAACAAATGAGGGAGGCTGGGAGTGGGCGGCCTCACCTGACTGCTGATGTGCAAAGTGATGCTTGACGTGGTGAGCCTTCATGTTGTACAGGTAGGAGCCCTTGTGCGGCGAGCCGAAGTGCAGGTAGTAATGTGTCATGTCGTAGATGATGTACCCCAGGAGGCCCCCAGAGAACACAGTGCCCCCCACCGCCTCCGGCAGGAGGAGCTGTAGCAACGCGTAGAAGAAGGCAATCCCCAGAGAAGCCGGCACCGGGGGAAAGACCAGGCGGGACTCATCGAAGGGTGCCTGCGGAGGGAGAGGCTCACGCGTCAGCAGACGGCCGGGCCGGGCGGCCTGCCTGTGGTCCCAGCACCGCAGAGGACAGGGGCAGAGCCGCCCGCGCGTTCCAGTGAGGCGGCAGCAACCTGTCACGGGTGGGCTTGGCACCTTCGGTGGCTTTGGGGAGGGCAGGCCACCATGCTCGAAGGCCCTTGAGAGACTGTCCCGCTCCCAATTTCCAAGCCAGGACGGGCCCTGGAGACCTGTCCAAGAACAGGGCGGCGGACGTGATGTGGGCGGCGGGCTCCCAGCCCACGAGGCCACGTTGGCCCTGGAACTTGTTAGGTGCTAGAGAGGAGCCTCACCGCCAGATACCATGCGGGGTACCCCGACGGAGGCCTGATGTTGTCTGGGGGGCCAGCACACCAGCAAGAGGAGGTTAACGCAGGCTCACAGGGTAGACCGGTACCAGAAGTGTGAGCGGAGGCGGTCTCCCTGTCCCCACCTCCTAGGGGGCGTTCCAAGGGGGTGTGGTCACAGTGAAGCAGATAAGAGAGCCAAGCCTTAGACTCCAGCTTCAACAGCCAAGGGCCTGGCATAGAGGTAAGGTTTTAGAGACTGCTTGGTGAGTGTTCTGAGAAGGGACAGACCCTCTCTGGGCTGGAGGAGAAGAGAGAGAGAAAGCAGGTAATAGCCACAGAGCAATGCGCAGGTGTGGGCCTCCCCCCGCCCCCCACCCCCAACCCCAGGACCAGCTCCTGGAAGAAAAAGGCAGGAAGGGAGGGAAGCGGGGAGGGAGAAAAGAAGAAAGACAGCTGAGAGCACAGACTCTGGGGTTCACAGAATGGGGCCCAACATCCTGGCTGTGCCAGGTGTGACTTTGGACAAGTTCCTCAGTTTCTTAATTTCTCTAAGCCTCAGTTTGCGGCTCTGCGGAATGGGGAGAACCGTAGCAACATCCTCAGAAGGAAGCTCCACCAGGACAGTGAGTTTTTAGTTTTGTTCTGTTGTGTCTAGAACAGTGCCCGCAGGTAGTGAGCGCTCAGTGAACGTCTGCTGAATGAACGAACGAACGAACGAACGAACGAGATGCTGTGAGGATTAAAGATGACGGCTGAAATGTCCCTGCAGCGTGCCTGGTGTCAATCATGAATGGTGTGCAGACACGCATGCTCACTCTGTCCACGCCCGCCTCCAGTTAGGACCCAGTCACCCCTCTGAGCAGCAGCAAATGCCCTGATGGCCACTTGTTCCCGGCCTGACTCCCAGAAAGATCAGCAGCTCCCCCGAGCGGGTCATGGTTGCCAGGCCCCGGGCAGGAGCCTGCCCTGCTCACCTTGTGGTGCTGGCCATGCAGGACGAAGTGCAGCAGGATAAGGTAATAGCTGTCCCCGGGGGGCTTCATGTGGAACAGGAAGCGGTGGATGAGGTACTCCATGAGGCTCCAGAGGAGCAGCCCCAGCACGAAGAGGCCCGGGAACACGGACTTAGGCATGGCCACCGAGTACTCTGCAGAATGGCCAGACAGAGGCAAAGTCAGGGCAGACAGCCCCAGTGGGCGCTAAGGCCTGGTGGCTCCAGACACGCCATCTCACGGCCCCGTCACCTTGGGGGCTGCTGCTCTCCGTCCAGCAGCTATGGGGCCGGGCCACACTGATGGGACACTTGGGTCAAAATGGGAAGGAGGCCGTGAGGGGCTGCGGCGCTCAGAGGGGTCCTCCCTGGGAACAATGGGGCTGCTGGCCAGAGGTCTGAGATCTTCCTTAGGGGGACTGAGGGGAGCAGCTGTTGCCAGTGCTGGAAATTTCTCTGGTGCTATGTTCTGAATGTGTCTGCCCCCCCCCCCCCCCCAGATTCATAGGTGAACAGAAACATCACTGCCAATGCCATGGGATTAGGAGGTGGGGCCTTTGGGAGGTGATTGGGTCATGAAACGGGAACCCTCATGAACAGGACTAGTGTCCTTATAAAAGAGACTGCACGGGGCGCGTGGGTGGCTCAGTCGGTTAAGCGTCTGACTTCGGATCAGGTCTTAATCTCGTGTTTCTTCAGGCTCTGTGCTGACAGCTCAGAGCCTAGAGCCTGTTTAGGATTCTGTGTCTCCCTCTCTCTCTCTGCCCCTCCCCCACTCATGCTCTGTCTCTCTCTCTCTCTCTCAAAAATAAATAAACATTAAAAAAAAGCGGGGGGGAGGTGGCGAGAAAAAGAGAAGGACAGAGACTGCACCTAGCTCCTTCCCCTTTTGGCCATGTGAGGACACGATAAGATATTTGAGACCTGCAAGAGAGGCCTTCACCTGACCAGGCTGGCATCCTGATCTGGGACTTTTAGTCTTTTGAACTGTGAGTAATACATTTCTTATTTTTTATAAGTCACCCAAGCTGTGATGTTTGATTAAAACGGTCCAAATGGCTGACGCTTCTGGGAAGGGTGACTTTGTTTCGGTGGCATAAGGGAGAGGGAGGGACGATCCCAATGAAGCCAGCAGAGCCTGGGGGTTATTGATGAAAACTGTTAACAACCCGGGATCGGTGGGGCTGGGGGTAGGGCAGGAGGGACAGGAAACCCAAGCAGAGAAATCTTAACAGACAAGACTTAAAATCACAGCTGTGGGGGAGACATGAAAAAACCGAAGATGATTCGCTCAGAGACCAGAAGACTTCAGAGATGTAACTGTCATCAGGTGCGAGTTCCCAACACCCAGTGGTCTGAGGACAGCCCGCAGTCGCTGAGGGTCTCCTTCCCTTTCCCCATTCATTCTTTGACTTCATGGTGACGTCAGCTCTGGTCACTGTTTTCTCCAAGCCTAACCTCACCCTCTTAGCTTTACTTTTCCCCACAAGCCACTCCTTTGGCCAGACTTCCTCTCCCTTTTTCAAAATAATAGTCTCACTGAAATATAATTCACATGCCGTACAATTTACCCACTTAAAGTGTATAATTCAGTGGTTTCTAGTATACTCAGGATTGTGCCACCATCACTAGTCAATTTTAGAACATTTTCATCACCCCAAAAAGAAACCCTATATCCATTACCAGTCACTCCCCACTTCCTTCCACACCCCTGCCACTTTGCAACCCATGGAAACCACAAATCTATGTTCTGTCTATGGATTTGCCTATTCAGGACTGTTGATATAAATGGACTCATAAAATACGTGGTCTTTTATGACTGGCTTCTTTTACATATACTATTTTGAAGGTTCACTGATATCGGGTGCCTGGGTGGCTCAGTCGGTTAAGTGTCTGACTCTTGATATCTGTTTAGGTATTAATCTCACGGTGCATGAGATCGAGCCCTGCGTGGGGCTCTCTGCTGACAGCTCAGAGCCCGCTTGGAATTCTCTATCTCCCTCTCTCTTTGCCCCTCCCCTGCTCTCTCTCTCTCTCTCTCTCTCTCTCTCTCTCTCTCTCTCTTTCTCTTTCTCTCAAGGCCCATGGATGGCTCAGTCGGTTGAGCGTCTGATTTCAGCTCAGGTCATGATGTCACAGTTTATGAGTTCCAGTCCCGTGTTGGGCTTGCTGCTGACAGCGCAGAGCCCACTTTGGATCCTCTGTCTGTCTCTCTCTCTCTCTCTCTCTCTCTCTCTCTCTGTCTCTCTGCCCTCCCCCACTGCTGCCACTCTCTCTATATACGTCAAAAATAAACATTTTTTAAGAAGGTTCATCCATGTTGTCGTATGTATCAGGACTTCCTTCCTTTTTAAGACTGAATATTTTTCCATGTTATGCATAGACCATCTCCATTTATCCATTCCTCAGTTGATGGGCATCTGGGTTATTTCTATTTTGGGTCTGTGGCGAATAATGCTGCTATGAGCGTTCATGGACAAGTTTTTGTGGGGGCATGCTTTCGTTGTCCTGGGGATAAGCCTAGGAATGAAATTGCTGGGTCGTATTGTAACTATGTTTACTCTTTTGAGGAACCACCAAACTGTTTTCCAAAGATAGCCGTTCTCTTTTGATCTTTCCTCCATCTCCCTTACCCACCCCCATGAATCCTCAACCCAGTACAAGAACCTGTCTGTCCTCTGCATATGCAAGCTGCTGAGCACAGAGGGAGAGCTGTGCAGACACGGGTCTGGAAGCTTCAACCTCAGCTCTTGCGCGGCGATCCTTTTATGTCTCCAGGCTTAGATCCCTTCCTGCTGCTCTCAAACACTGCCCCCCTCCGTCCACCCAGCCTCCTACTTCAGACTTCCTCCACACCTTCCCTTCCACCTTTAACCATACCCAATTCTGCCCCCGCCCTTGAACTTCTTTCCTGCTCCTCAGGGAAGAGAGAGGCACCCAGGCACCTGGGTACTGGATGGTGGCAATAATCATAACAGCAGGTGTATACTGATCAGTAACTACATACAGAGCACCATGTAAGTGATTTACATGGATTACTTCATGTTTCCCCTCACTGCAACCTTATGAGGGAAGCCCTGACATTACCCATATGAGTGAGGATATGGAGATACAGACAACTTAAGTTACTTGCCAGGCTCAACCCACTAGGGAGTGCAGAGACCACAGCCTGCTTCCCCCACCCCCTCCATCCCGAGCCCCTCCATCCCAACCAACTCCTCTCTGGGCATCTTCAACTTCTTCTCTAGTGGGCTTTCCCATCATAGACTCTGTCCCTGATTCATAGCCAAGCCTATGGGAAAGACAGACTAGACTCATATCTCTACTTGATTGCTTCCCATTTGATTCTCAAGCCCCTACAGTCCGTCTTCTGCCCAAGCCACTGGAATTGCAAAGGCTATTCAGGATGTACTTCTTGCCAGATCTAGTAAGCTTTTCAGTTCATCCCCTGCTTGGCTGTGGCATATGATATTAGTGACCAGTCTCTTCTTGAATCTGGAGCCCCCACAAGTTCCTAACCTGAGGTTGTTGAACACCCAGAGTCCTCAGCTGGATTCCAGGGTGTCTGTGAAACTCCTGAAATGGTAACCCAAATGATGCCTCTTTGTACGATTTTTCAAGAAAGCGAGTCCACAGCTTCTCAGAATATCTCGAAGGATCTACGACCAGTGTGGTTAGAATACACAGCTTGGCTTTTCTCCTCTTCCCTAGATGCCCCTTGTCAGGTTCCATCATGGAAATGCTGCCTCAGTCCCCAGCGTCAAAGCCTTCCTGCTCCACTCTCCCATACTCCCTGCTCAATGCAGGAAGGTGGCCACACCCACAGGCTGACCACCCCCCACCCCAGACCCACACTTCACCCCAGCCCCAGACAGCCACTTGCTACAGGGGAACCTCCACATGGCTGTCCACAGGCCCCCAAAGTCAACGGTGGCCAGACGAGACCAATCTTCTTCCTCTTCTTCGTGCCCATCCTATCACCCCACGATGCTCCTCTTGGGTTCTTTCCTCTGCCAGAGGCACCAATATCCACATGTGACCAAAGGCTTAACTTATCCCTTTCTCTCGCATCCATCCAGGCACCTGTAGGCTCCCCCTCTTTAACATGTCTTGGCAAAGCAAAAGAAGCCAGACACAAAAATCCATATTCTGTATGATTCCATTTGTATGGAATGTCTAGAAGTGGCAAATGTGTAGAGACAGAAGGTAGATGTGGTGGTTGCCAAGGGCTTGGGGAGTGGGAAATGGAGAGCAATGGGATTTCCTTTTGGGGTGATGAGAATGTTCTGGAACTAGACAGAGGTGGCAGTTGCACAATGTCGTGGATGTACTAAATGGCACTGAATTGCTCGCTGTGAAATGGTTAATTTTGTTATGTGAATCTCATCTCAATTAAAAAAAAAATCTCTCTCTGGTTGATTCTTTGCTCTTAATCCCCTACTACCTTATTACTTCTTGCCCGGTGATGGCATCTGCCTCCCATCCCAGTCCCCTGCCTCCGTGCATGTTCCAACCCTTCCACGGCGCCTCGTTACCTTTAGGTAAAGTGCAAACACCCAACGAGGCACGCAGAGTCCCTTGAGACCCGCCCAGCCAGCCACACCCCGCCTCGGTTCCATGTTGCCTGGTAGTGGGACCAAACCAAAGCATGTGTGGCTCCTTAGATGTACCACATCCTCCCACCTCCCCATCTTATCCCTAATTTTGTTCATATTTTCTTTACTGGGATTCCCTCCCTGCTCCCTTATCCTCGGAGATTCAGCCCATGTGTCTCCTGCGAAAAGCCTCCGCAGACGCCCCTCATCCCCACTGGGGCTGGTTTTGAAGCTCCTGCCCCACCCTTCATATCCTATCACAGCTACCATGCTGCACTCTGGCTTGCGGGTTTTATCATTGGTCCCATTTTATGGCAAGGGAGGCCTTTCATTTGATATCTCCAGGGCTTCACACAGCAGGTGCTTGGATACTTGAGAGATGGGTGGTTGGAAGCAAGCCCCTCCGAAGGGCTGTACCCAGGTGAGGTCTGATCTGTGTCATTCTAAGGGTGGAACTGGGCCTAGAGGAAGGCAGCTTCGGGTTCTGTTGAAGGAAGTGTGGATGGCCACAGGTGGCTGCTGAGGAAGGAAGAAAGCCCAGGAAGGCAGGGAGGAGGAGGTGAGCTTTTAGCTGTTTGGAACAGAATCTAGGCCCAGCCCCATTCTGACAAAACAATGAAAGACCAAGGTGAACCTGACCTTTTGTACCAGGCTGATCTGAGGGTGGGGGGAAGGGTGGGCAATAATCATGACCTTGGCTTGAAAGCTTCTCAAATGGGACCGTAGTGATGACTGTTGGCTCAGTGGGGAGGGAGCAGTGGCTTTCTAAAACCCCTCCCCACACAGGGCCTACCAGCCACAGAGTGGTAATTTAGAGCCAGATCCCTAAGAACTGGCACTGAGAGGAGGCTGGCTTCCTCCTCTCTACAGTTCCTGACCTGCAGCTCTGCAGGTTACTGTCCCACTGTGGTGGGCTCAGTGGGTGGCAATTCATCCGGACATCAACCTAGGCCACGTCCACATCTGGTACAAGATGCTTCCCCAACAGCTCTGTGCGAGTGGCCACCTGACCTTGGCTGAGCTGCTCTGGTAGGCGAGGAACCCTGCTTCTAGGGAGGTCCTGACACCTTTGGGGTCCTTCAAAACACGCTGGTTTTGGCCTTTGGCTTTGCAGACGTGGGTTCAAATCCTAGCTCTGTACCACCTACCTCGGTGTTTTCTCAACAGTAAAATATCCTACGCATTGTGAAAGGCTGTTGTTACGATGGAGGGAATAGACCACCTAATTATATGATAAGTATAGATAATACACAGTAAGAATAACATATTTTCAGATAGTAATACTGATAATATAATGCTCCTCATATATAATAAGTAGCTACTATAATATTTATTTATTTATTTAGCTACTATAATTTTTAAATGGGACCATTCACATTTAAATATGAGGCAAAATACATCTAAGTTCTAACTTGTGGTCCTACTGTGCCCATCTTCTCTTGATTCTCCTTGTAGAGTTCTGGAGGGTCCCTGGTTGAAGAAGTTCCCCAGCCCCCCGCCTCCCCCTGCCCAGAGTGCAGGAGCCCCACCTTGGTGCTCAGCTTTCCCATCAGCAGGGAGAGGACTGGACACACAGGAACATTCTGTGGCCACAGACTTTGGTCTTGACCTTGGCTCAGACTCCCACAACAGAGCCCGTTGGAGGCCTGCAGCGCCACCTGGGGTGCCGCTGGGCAATGGTTCTGGCTCAGCATTCCCTCTCATCTGCTCCCAGGAACTGCTCTAGGGGCCATCCTAAGTTTCCAGAACCCCTCTGCCTTTCAGAGCATTCTCATTCACGCATCTAGGCATCTCAGCATCGCACTGGTGTCTCCGTTCAGCTTCCACTGCCTCTCGGCCTCCCGAGTCCTCTGCCTCTATTCCAGCGCCCTCTGTCTACCAGCTGCACCAGGACCCTGCTGAGCACCCCCCTGCCTCACTTCGCTGGCTCTTAGTTTCTCTGCTGGCGCCCATGCCTTGCCTGACGAGCTTGGGGAGGAGGGAGGGATGTGGACACATCTCTCTCATGCCATCATCACTGGCATCACGGTCACAGACTCTACACTGGGCCTCTATTAGTGCATTTCAGTGCTCTGCAGAGGTCTGCGTTCAGGCCAAGCCTCCAGGTCACCCTCCCTGCCACGCAGAAGAGTCCCCTCCTATAGGTCAAGTCTCTGCCCGCCCCCTCACCCCAGCATCACCCCTGTCGGCCCATCCGGCCGGAGCTGGTACCGAGTGGCATCTCTGGAGGGCTCCTGCAGAGGGACCCGGGCCAAAGCTCTGGCATCCCCTTCTCCCTCCGGCTGCCAGCCCCGGCGGCCCAGCCACTGTTGGTGATTGTTAGGGGAGCGCCGGGTGGACAGTGGGCGATTCAGGAGCGGGCCTTCTGAGCAACAAGCCTTGTGCTGTGCCTGAGCTATTCAGCGTGGGCAGAAAAGGGTAACCTTGGCATGTGGGGGCGTGCATATTAACCCTTGGTGACCGGGAGCAGTTTGGGGCTCAGGGGGACTTCCTGCACTTGTTCGTCCCCCATCCCAACCTGGGCCAGGTGGGAAAACAGAGGCTCCCATCGCTGTGGCCAGGGCCCCTCTCACCTAAGCCATTCAGGCCCTCAACTTGTCCCCCACCCCGCAAAGGTGGGCTGGGAAGAGACATTGGAGCGTGGGGAGAAGGAGCCTGCGTCCGGCAGAGAGAGGGAGGCTCTGAAGGCACACAGTCAGGAATGGGAGACGTGCGATCAGGAGAGGAAAGCCCGCCTCACCCGCTCCCGGCACCCCTCCCCTGCCTGTCCCCTAACCTTGCCTGGGTCCAAGCCACCCACCAGGGGCTAGCACCTGCCTGAGGCAGGCTGTGCCAGGACACGGGACCATCTGTGCAGGTGGTATGTTTCCGGGGGCACAGGTAGGCGGTAAGCTTGGGAGGCAGCGGGCAGAAGTGGCCACCCCCAAACCTTAGAGACTCAGTCACATAGGCTCTTTGGGAGTTGCCCCACATCGGCCCTTCCCTCTGTCCCCTGATCCTCAAAGCTGGGGGGCACCCGACATTCACATTCTAGCCATGTGACCCTGAATCCTCACTTGACTTTTCTGAGGCATTATGTCCTTGTCTCTAAAAGGGCATGATGATAGTACCTTTCTCATGGGGATGCTGGGAGGGTTAAGTGAGGTGGTCCCTGGAACCTGACACGTGGTAAGTGCCTAATAGTGGTTAGTGGGGTTCGTACTCCAAGTCAGGGGTTCTGTTGCATGAGCTTTTGCTCAGGAGACACCATAGGACACTTCCAGATCTTTCTCTCCCAGGTTCTAATCTGTGCTGTGTTCAGTGGGCCACTTTGAGTTAAGCTCTCAGCTGTGCATCTAGTGAAATGATTTCATTTTGGTTTCTTTGACAGTCCCAAGTCATACGTTTTCTAGTATTACACTCAGCAAGAAGCCCTCTCCTTCATTGTTATGTCTCCTGATGAAATAATTTCGTTTAGTTTCTGCTCACGTGTTGTTGTTGTTGTTGTTGTTGTTGTTGTTGTTGTTTTTATCCATGTGGGGCTGCGTTCGGGGGAGCCTGACAGTTTTCTTTGTCTATTGCTACAGATAGGTCTCATTTACAAACGTTTGTGAGGTGGTTTGGGGTTCTGTGTTCTTCAAAACTCAGGACCAGAGACACCACTGAAATTTCCTGCCTCCAGGACCCAGGGGAGCAAATCAGGAAGGAACCAACATTACCTGTGGAGAAGGAAGCAAAGAGTCGAACGTTGCCCTGGGCAAAGGTTCGGTAGTAGGACCAGCTGAGGTACAGCACCAGGGGTGTCCAGATGAGGGGGACAGAGTACCTGCAGGAGGATCCTCAGGGTGAGAAAAATACATGCACAGGGGCTCGACAGGGTTCAGCTTCCCCAGAGACGCATCGCTCAACTAGAGGAAGGAGTAAATGATACCAAAGCATGTGCGGAAAGCATATGGAGACATAGAGCCAAAGGGACACTGCTTTGGGGATGGGGAGAAGAAAAGAAGAGAGAGGCTGTAAGTCTATCTCCTTCTGTCTCTGAAGTGAGTTACTGGCAGAAAAGAATTGCATCCCTGTGGCTAGACTCTGTGCCGCTGGATTGATGCCGACCTCTTGTGGCAAAGAAGCCAATTGCAGGCAAAATTGTTCCCATGGGCTTTCCAGGCTGGAAAACCCTCCTAAGAGTCTGGAATAGAACAGGGGTGGCTGTTCTATTGAGCCTGGGTGGCTCAGTTGGTTAAGCATCTGACTCAATTTCAGCTCAGGTCATGATCTCATGGTTGTGGGATCAATCGTGGTGTTGGGCTTAGCATGAAGCCTGCTTGGGATTCTCTCTCCCCCTCGCTATGCCCCTCCTCCACTCATGCTCTCTCTTAAAATAAATACATAAACTTAAAAAAAAAAGAATGAGGTGACATTTAAAGTGGCTTCTGGCTACATGTTAGGTTGCCACTCACTCAATGGATAAACCATGCATAGGAATGGATTGTATCTATGGCATGTTCCACTATCCCCAAGAGTTTACACTACAGCTCCGGGCTCTGGAGAGGGGCCCAACTGTCCCTTCCCCTTCTGTATCCGACTGGCGGCAGCAGGAGAGAAGGACAGCCCCACCATGGGCCCAGAGCAGGGCTCACCAGGCAGTCTTGGAGAGGGCCTCGATGAGGTCGGAGTGGAAGAGGCGGATGGGCCTGGTCACTGGCTGGTGGACCCACTCGTCATACTTCTCTCCCAAGTGGCCTACCTGCCACAGCAGGGGCTTCCGCCAGTCTACCAAATCCTGCAAGAGACAAAGTCAAGTGGACTTGATATTCACACCTGTGCACATTCACTCTCCCATTTTCTGGTACAATATCCCAATCTCCATCCCCCACCTAAGCTCACATGATCTGTACCCACCCCTCCACTTCAATGATCCTAGAACTGACCAAGACACTCATCTCAGCCTTCCAGTCACAGAAACGGGACCCAGGACAGGTCCATGACCTAAGCCGGTGCAATGAGCTGTCAGACACCCTTTCTTCCTGCTGGGGTTGCTAAGCTGGCACAGCACGACCCTGGAGTTGCTAGCAGACTTGGTCAACACAGAGGATGGCCAACCTAGGAGCTAGAGACACTGAATCTGGGTCATGACACCCGAGCACCCGGATTCAACCACACCCGAAGACTGAAGTCTCGCCCAGGACTCTTTAGGTACAGAAGCCTCAGACAACAGGCCTGCTCTCTCGGCTGAAGGTGGGGCAAAAGGTGCAGCATCAATCTGAGGACACAGCTGTGAGGGTCCACGTCTGCATCGTATAGGCATGTTTAGAATCCAGGCCTGCATGTTGATGAATTGGAGGTGATGTGCTGTTGGAATTCTCCAGTGTTAACTTTGGAGCTCTGTATCCGATTGGGACAAGAGTGGCGTGGAGCCTTTATGGTCAGCAACCCAGTAAACCTCACACAGAGTGAAGGCTGTTGGAGACCGTTTTTTTTTTTTTTTTAATTTTTTTTTTTTTTCAACGTTTTTTATTTATTTTTGGGACAGAGAGAGACAGAGCATGAACGGGGGAGGGGCAGAGAGAGAGAGGGAGACACAGAATCGGAAACAGGCTCCAGGCTCCGAGCCATCAGCCCAGAGCCTGACGCGGGGCTCGAACTCACGGACCGCGAGATCGTGACCTGGCTGAAGTCGGACGCTTAACCGACTGCGCCACCCAGGCGCCCCTGTTGGAGACCGTTTTGAAGCTCATGGCTGGCAGCCGACACAGGTCTTTTCTGATAGCACAGCAGTGCTGAAGCCGGAAGTTGCGATGAGATTTTGGTAGGAGAGAGACCCTAAGCTTTCTGTACATCTTTGCCCTTCTCTGCTGTAATTTTTATTTCTTTGCACATTTTGAGCATGAACACTTGATGTGACATTGTAGCAAATGATGCATGACTTGCCTTCCACATCTAGCTTTAGTCCCTCAAACCCATGGCCAGGTCGTGGGCATGGACTTACTTTAGATACGAATGGGAAAAAAAGTCTATGATAGGCATATTAAGTCTGCAATTTTATGAAGTTAGCTAGAGAAAATAAATTATTTGGTCCCTGCAAAAATGAAAACAAAAACAATAAAAAGCAAAAAAACTATATTAGTGGGGCACCAGGGTGGCTCACTCGGTTAAGCGTCCGACTTCAGCTCAGGTCGTGATCTCGTGGTTTGTGAATTTGAGCCTCATGTCGGGATCTGTGCTTATAGCTCAGAGCCTGGAGCCTACTTTGGATTCTGTGTCTCCCTCTCTTTCTGCCCCTCCCCCACTCGTTCTCTCTCTCTCTCTCTCTCTCTCTCTCTCTCTCTCAAAAATAAACATTTAAAAATTAAAAAAGAAACTGTAGTAGCAATCTCTCTCTCTCAAAAATAAACATTTAAAGATTAAAAAAAAAAACTGTAGTAGCAATAAAATAGGCCTTTTCCCTTTTACCATGGGCTTTCTTCTTGATATTGGTCTGGATGATTCATTCATTCACCCATTCAAACAATTATTCATTCAATAATTTGCTTGATATTTCATATATGTGTATATTTTTATGCAAGCAGCTGGGAAAAAGAAATGGAAATGTAAGAGACCATCTTTGCTTTATATAGCTTACTGCTTAATTGGGGTTGACTGTAGAGTCAGGCCTAGGTGCAATTCCTGCCTCCATCACTTACTGTGTGACCTTAGGCAAATTACTTGACTTCTCTGAGCCTCAGTTTTCCCAGCTATGAGATGGAAGTAATGATACCTGCATAAAGTGTTCAGCAAGCTAAAACACGCCAGGGGAGGGGCGCCTGGGTGGCTCAGTCAGTTAAACGTCTGACTTTGGTTCAGGTCATGATCTCACGGTTTGTGGGTTCGAGCCCCACATCAGGCTCTGTGCTGACCGCTTGCTCGGAGCCTGGAGCCTGCTTCGGATTCTCTGTCTCCTTCTCTCTCTGCCCCTCCCCCACTTGGGATCTGCCTCTCTCTGTATCTCAAGAATAAATAAATGTAAAACTTTCTAAAAAACAATAACAACAACAACAACAAACACACCAGGTGAGATAGTTTAGTGGTGATGCAAGCAGACTGAGATTAGAAGGCAGAATGATTGGCACCAACGCCTGGGTCCAGGGTAGGAGAAAGGCCTTGCAGAAAACCTAGGGTTTGGGTTAGAGCCCACAAAGCATGGAAGACTTGGAAAGAAGAGGGGAAGGGTGCAGGAGGAGATATGGAGTTGAGATTATGACCTATGGAGGTCAACTCTATGGAGTTGAGACTGTGGCCTATCTGTTATTTTGACACTAGTCTGCAGGGCAGTAGGAAGAAATCTGTTGATGGTCTTAGATGACAGAACACCCAGTACCAGGCCCAGGAGTTGGTACTTTATCCTCCAGGCCAACTGTCTCCAGGGTGGGGGGTGTATGCATCCCCTAGGGGTACTCAAGGCTGGTCCACAGATGCAGGGAGAAAATTTTAGAGACTCTTTCTGTTTGTGACACATTTATCTCATCTTTAAACCATGTATGGATATTTTCTAATACAAGAGTACATTAGCACATGCAAATAATTTAGAGATAATTAAAATAGACATGTAATGGACAAGGTGCTCTAAATGTTTTACTCATAGGGATGCAAGATTAAAAAAGCCCGGAAGCTGCAGCTCTAGGAAACGCAAAGCCCTTGAAGGTTTCTGAGGAGTCCGCATATTGAAGAAGATTAATCTGGGCGCAAATCAGTAAACCACAACCGGTAAAGAACAATGAACTTGTAGTGAGAGACCACTTTCAAAGCCAGCCATGTATCAGCCATGGGCAAGTGCCTTTACCTCTTGGAGCTCCTAGGCTCTGGCATCTGTAAGGCTGGGTGTGCCCTGACCTTCCACCCACAATAGGAGAGGGGGTCAGATGCGTTCAGTGCATGGTGGGTGTCAATAAATGTCCAAAATAAGGGAGTTAGGCAGTGTCAGGAAAGTAAGAGTGTGTACGTGGAGGAAGAGCACTCGCGCCTGGGACAAGGAGTCAACAGTGGTTCAGAGACCCGCTTTCCCGCGTCCCTGGCTGGAACGTCATCCTTGCACAGGCCTCCGTGCCAAAGCTGGTGTGGCTTCAGTAGATCCCAGCCCTGCCAGAGGCGAAACTAGCCCCATTATCACAGCCTTGGAGCAGGGTTTAGGGGCCTCAGGGCCAACAGGGAATTCACTGCGCATTCTTTCTGTGCCTGTGACCAGGGAGGAAAGGCCCCGAATCTTTGTGGTTCCTGCCACGTGAACTTGGTGATTCCCAGGTGGTGGCTGTCTTCCTGCTTCTCAGGCTAGAAGATGACTCATGTCAGCCTGGAGCCATCCATCCAGCACGTTATACCTGGCGATCACCCAAACCTCACCTGGCCCCAGCTCCCTTCCTGGCCCCAGTCCACAAGTCTCCTTGACTTTCTCCCTTGGTTCTAGCAGCAGATAGATTCATTAGGTACACACTGTCTCATTCCTTCCATTCCTCTGCCTTAGGTCTCTACACACGCACATACACAGCACCATCGCCACCAGGAAAAAGAACTGGAGGAACCAGCTAGTGGCCTTTGTTTACACCTTATCTTGCAGCACCTTCAGAGCCCCACCTCAGAGGAAGCTAAGCCGGGGTCATGGTGAGAGCTTGAGGCTTTGTCCCAATTGCAATAACCTTAGAACTAACATTCACAGGGCATTTGTCATCTGCATATTCATCATGTACCAAGCACGGTTCTAAACATCTTACGTGAATTAAATCATTTGACCCTTGCCGTACCCCTAACTAGGTAGCTACTATTATTATTGTTATTTTGCAGATGGGAAACGAAGGTGGGTAACTTGCCCAGGGTTGCCCAGTTACATCTTTTTGATGAGTTGGCTCCTTTATCATTGGGAAATGGCCATTTTGGTCCCTGGTGATACCTTTTATCCAAAGCCCATTTCGTCCGATTTTAATAGAGTCGCACTGGGCTTTTTTATGCTTGGTGTTTGTACGGTCTATCTTTTCCTACCCTTTTACTTTCCTCTTGCATTTGTCTTTACATTTAATTTTTTTTTTCCAACGTTTTTTATTTATTTTTGGGACAGAGAGAGACAGAGCATGAACGAGGGAGGGGCAGAGACAGAGGGAGACACAGAATCGGAAACAGGCTCTAGGCTCCGAGCCATCAGCCCAGAGCCCGACGCGGGGCTCGAACTCACAGACCGCGAGATCGTGACCTGGCTGAAGTCGGACGCTTAACCGACTGCGCCACCCAGGCGCCCCAGTCTTTTTTTTTTTTTTTTTTTTTTTAATTTTTTTTTTCAACATTTTTTATTTATTTTTGGGACAGAGAGAGACAGAGCATGAACGGGGGAGGGGCAGAGAGAGAGGGAGACACAGAATCGGAAACAGGCTCCAGGCTCCGAGCCATCAGCCCAGAGCCCGACGCGGGGCTCGAACTCACGGACCGCGAGATCGTGACCTGGCTGAAGTCGGACGCTTAACCGACTGCGCCACCCAGGCGCCCCAGTCTTTACATTTAAAGAGCATCTCTTGCAGACAGCATACAGTTGGGTCTTGCTTTTTTATCTAGTCAGACAATCTCTGCCTCTTAATTGGAGTGTTTGGTCTATTTACGTTTAATGCTGGGGTAGGTCTACTACCTTCTTTACTACCTTGTTTTCTATTTGTCTTCTCCACTTTTCTTTCTTGTCTTGTTTGCATTAATCAAGTATTTAAAAATATGCTATATTATAATCTCTATTGGCTTTTTAGCTATGTTTTTGTATTTTTCCTCCAGCTACGCTCTAAGGATGATAATATGCATATTTAACCTATCACCATCTATCTTTTTAAAAAAAATTTTTTTTTTAATGTGTTTATTTGTTTTTGAGACAGAGAGAGGCCGAGCATGAGCAGGGGAGGGGTAGAAAGAGGGGGAGACACAGAATCTGAAGCGGGCTCCAGGCTCTGAGCTGTCAGCACAGAGCCCGATGCGGGGCTCGAACTCACGGAGCGTGAGATCATGACCTGAGCTGAAGTCGGACGCTCAACCGACTGAACCACCCAGGTGCCCCTATCACCATCTATCTTGAACGAACCCCCTGGATTTTATATGTTCCGTTTTTGCATGTTACACACAACACTCTATGCCTGTACACTTAGTTCAGACTTAGCTACCTTAGACAATGAACGTTTCTAGCTATATATAACACAAGGGTATGGCCAGGCAGGCCTCTCTCTCAGCCTAGCAGTGGTTTGGGCAAATTTTTGCCTGTTGATCCATTTTGCCCTTATTTCATAAAGTGAGTAGAAAACAGCATAGGATTTATAAGCTTAATTCAGTTGAGACACAGGAAGAATGTCTAGGTGAGCAGCAAGCTGGGAATCTAGCCTGAATCTTATACCCCATTGCAAAGGGAACAGAACAAAAGGACAGAGCAGGTGTGCAGAGCTGGTTGTTTACAGGTGGGGTAGATAGGGCCAGCTCCCTCAGCTCCACCACCCCCCCCCCCCCCCAACATGGGCATCTCTTGTTTGATGTCCTGTGGCCCACCTGGTCTTTGGACATGACTTTGGTTCCTTCCTGGGTAGGCCAGTGAGTACTGGCCATGTACGAATGGAAGACTTGCTATCTAGAGTTGGTCACAAGGCTGCCTCCGACCTGATCACTGGCCTTGGAGGACCTCAAACCTGGCTCCATGTCTAGCCCACAGTACATTTCTGTGAGGGAGCCCTCCTTGGTGCCAGGGAGGGCCATGTCACTCTGGGGGCTGAGGCACTGCCCTGAAAAAATCCCAAGGAGGCTCATTTTCCCCTCTGCAAACATCCCCCTCAGTCCTCAATAGCCAACACCTATTCCAGTAGGTTTCCACTACTGGAGCATTAGCCACTCTTCCAGGGGAAGTAAAGCGAGCCTTCCATGCAAGTATAGAAATCCAGGCCCACTGCCCTCCTCCCCATTTTATGGGTCAGGGCATTGTGGCCCAGAGGGTACAAGTGACTCTTGAGATGGGACCGGTTGGTCCTGGGGCAGGGGTGACTCCGCCACCCCCCCTTCCCTCCACACAATCTCCTAGGAGCTGGGACATTCACCATATGCTCAACCTTCAGTTAGATACACATGCACTGACAGGGTGTCTTTTCTCAATTCTCTTCCAGCCCCAAACCCTGCCCGAGAACGTGTCAGCTGGATGCTAATGCGTCCAACACCTCTCACTTACTGGGTCATTTCCAACATGGCAGCTGGCTGGGAACTGGTCTTGAGAAGGGAGGATGTAGAGGAGAGCTCCGAATCCAGGGAGATGGGAAGGGTCTCAAAGTAAATTTCACTTCCTCTTCTCCCCGGCTGAGGACCGTTAATCCCCCCATACAAATGGCTCTCTTCCTTTCCCTTCCAAGCTGGCCCCGGGTCCTGGCCCCTCCCCACCTCTATGTCCTGGGGCTCTGCGAAACAAGGAACTACAAGGAAAAAGATCTGCAGCCTTTGTCTGGTCCTGAGTGGGGAAAGGAGGGGGGAACAGACCACTGACCACACTTCCAGTTCCCAGGCATCTGGGGGTTTCCATAGCAACCTTCTCAATAACAAATCCTCCTTTTTCAAATGCGGCACCTGATGCTCAGAGACAGCAAGTCATTCACTCAGGGGTGCCCAGCTAAAACTGACGGCATGGGTGAGGGTGAGCATGTATCCAGAAACTGTTTGTTGGGGAGGGGGGTGGTCATTTAATGAACTCAAAAATCCTGAGCTACAGGCTGGGCCCCGGAAAACACATGTAAATCGGGATAAATTTGGCCCAGAGTCCTACGCCCCTCCCCCACCCGGCTCTGCCCTTGACCCAAGGGTGGGGGAGGGCTCTCCCGGGCTATGTCTGGAATGCAGCTGCAGCAAGGCCTGCAGGGGGAAAGGGCAGCCTGCTGCCCAGAGGGAGCCTGGAAGGGTTTGCATGCTGCCAGGGTTGGAAGGGAGCCTTCTCTGCTCCCCAGATCCCCCTCCCCCCAGGCGGCACAGGGGTCTGCTGGCACAGAACTCTTCTGAGGGCCAACCCCAGCTCAGGAGTGGCAAACTGGGAATCTGCTCTTCCCCGGACAGGGCACATGTGGGGAAAGGGGACAGCAGCTCTGTGCCAGCAGCTCCTCCCGCAGCCATAACCTAAGGCAATTGTTTAAAGAAATGTCCACCCAAACCGCAGAGCTGCTGAGCTCATAGCTCCAGGGATGGCTTCTGAGCCAGAAAGGTGGGGGATGGGCTTCTAACCAGCAGTGGCCAGTGGGGAGGGGAGTGAGGGCTAGAAGCTCTACAAGAATCCTGGCCACTGTTCCTTTATCCTTGTCACAGGTCCCCTGGGCTCAGACTTCATGTCCGTTATCCTACATAAGTTGTGATTTTGAGAACTGGAGCCTGACATGGTCCCATTTTACAGGTGAGGAGACCGAGGTCAGATGCTCAGTGGTTTATGCTGCAGGGGGACGTGCGCCCAAGCCAGCACAGCTCCAGAGCCCGCGGTCTCAAAGGGCCAGGAGGCCTCCTATCAGCTGGCTAGGGGCCGCCGTGACTGTGAGTTCGTCAGCACAGAGGCTTTGAGGGGCCCACAGGAGGCCTTACGGGGTGGCTGGAGGCCTGTCCTGTACAGTCTAACTAGGGGTTCCCAGCTGGACAAGCTCACACCCACAAAGGCAGTTCTGGACCACCCACCTCCACCCTATACCCCGGGGGAAGTGCTGGCTTCCCCCATGAGGGTTCAGAGATGACAGTGGTTGGGGAGCAGGAGGTGAGGGCCAGACCCCGGGGAGAGAGGTGTGGCCATGTCATACAGAAAGCCAATGGGAACTCAATCCTCAAGGCTGAAGAACCCAGAGGGGACCTGCCCTGCCCCCACCCCCATCCCAAAGCAGGTGGGCTCTTTAACCCTTTCTATACCCTTCCCTACGCTCTGGGCAGCCTGGCTTTCTTGACACCTACCCTGGGGAGGGTCAAGGTGAGACAGGAGGCCCAAGGAGACCCAAGGTGCCCAGGGGACAGAATGCTGGGAGGTGAGCCAGGCCTGCACCCACAGTGTTGAGGTTGACCCTTCCCCAGATGTGGGCTGGCCAAGGGGCCCTTGTCTGGATCCAGGGGCTATTCTCCCCAGTTCTCAGTGACATATCCGGGTGTGCTGAAAAGCTAACCCATGCAGCCAACGTCAACATCTCTGTAGGCGCAGGGGAACCCCGGAGCAGCCCCTGATGCCGAGGGTCCTGTGTGTGGGGACGTGTGTATAGACCCAGGGTTAGAGAGCTTCCCAGTGCTTATTGATTCGTGACACACCTGGATGGATGGTTCTACCGGTTTCTTAGGGGAAGAGAGTGGGCCTCACCCCCTGGTAGCCTGTGGAGCTAGAGCACTTCTGTCTCAAGGCAAGATGGGAAGGAAGACTATACCTCAGCCTACGCCCTCCCTTCTGCCCTCCCCTCCCCCAGTACAGGCCTCAGGGTCTTCTTTGTGGCCAGCTGTCAGGGTGGAAGGAGCCCAGGACACATGGAAGGAACAGGTCAGGGGAGGGGGCTCAACAGCTCTGTGGTTACAGGCAGGGCCACTGAGCCAACCAGCAGAGTCACTTGGGACAGGAGCCCTCAGCTCTTCCTCAGTAAAACCAGGATCATTTTTTTTTTTTAAGTTTATTTGTTTTGAAAGAGAGAGGAAAAAAAGACAGAGAGAGACACAGCATGAGTAGGGGAGGGACAGTCAGAAAGACAGAATCCCAAGCAGGGTCTAGTCAGCATAGAGCCCAACACAGGGCTCGAACCCACGAACCATGAGATCATGACCTGAGCTGAAATCAAGAGCCAGAGCTTAGCTGACTGAGCTACCCAGGTGCTCCAAATCAGGATCATTCTAATCCTTATCTTGTCCTGGTGTTCTAATGATTGGATCAGACAATAGACAATGTATATAAAGTGCTCAGCCGGCATCTGGCACTTGGTAAGAGCTCAATGAAAGAAGCGTTAATTCAGGGCTAACTCCGCTTCCCCGGGGGGATCTGGGCTGGGAACTTTTGCAAACCCCTCGAATCCCTCCAGTTCTGATTCTTGGGAGGCTGGCCCCCAAAGTGGGGAGGGTGGAGGAGGCTGGGGGTGCAGAGAGACTGAAATGGACACAGTCGAGCGGTGAAAAGAGGCAGTGGAACAAATAGGACAGGTGCATCTAGAAGCCAGGAGCAGTGGGCGGCTCCGGCCACCTATACGGAGACAAGCTCCAGGCTGGCTGGGGTCCAGAACACGGGGAGAGACATGCAGAGGCTAGTGTAGGTTGAGGAGCTACAGTGTGGTTTCTCATCCCACAAGGAAGCTGGGCATGACTGAGTGATCCAGTGAATGATTTAGAAATTGTTCCAGTAAAATCCCATGCAGAGCCTGAAAGTCAGCCAATATTGCACCTGTAGGCAGGGCGAGGCACCCTGGGCTTGCTTCCTGGCCCTTTCAGAACCTTCCGCCCTTTGCCCAGGTACCCCCACCTCAGTTTCCCCTCACTCTTTCCAGAACAGCCCACTCTGTCCTCCAGCTTCCAGGCCCTTCCTTAGCAGCCCCCCAGAGGGGCTCCCTTGAACGCAAAACATGAAGGGTTAACTTTGGCAAGTCCTGCCCTAAGAGCGGTGTCCAAGTCCACGCCAGGCCCGGGACCCTGGCTGAGTCAAAGCTACTGCCCTGTTGGCCTCTCTCCTCAGCTCCTCAAGGTCCAGACCCAATGGACGCCCCCAAGCCCCTGGCCTGGGGCAGAAACAGGTGTAGGGTCTAAATCAGACCAGGGGCTTAAGGGCTCGCCAAGCCTCTCCACTCCCCCAAAGGGACTGGGATTGAACCTGTGGTAGACGAATGCAAAAATAAGGAAAAGCGGGCACCTGGTTCAGTCAGCTGAGCATCTGACTCTTGATGTCAGCTCAGGTCATGATCCGACCTGGTTTGTGAGATTAAGCCCCATGCGAGTCTCTGCAGTGACAACGCTGAGCCTGCTTGGGATTCTCTCTCCCTCTCTCTCTCTGCCCCTCCTCAGCTCACATTCTCTCTTTCTTTCTCTCTCTCTCAAAATAAATAAATAAACTTAAAAAAAAAATAAGAAAGAGCAAGCCAGGCACTGTTCACTCTCCCTGGGAAGCCCAGCTCTCCAGGCTGAGCCCCACCCCTCCCAGTGGGGCTGGGGGCCCCTTCCCAGGGCAGGTCTGCAAGCCCTCTCTCAGCCGGAGACACAGGAGGAGGGGGGAGGAGGAAGAGAGAAAGTGTGTGAAAGAATGACAGAGGGGCAGGGAAGGTGAGTCAGGCTGCTGCCAGGAGCCAGGAGCAGGCCCTGGGAGGGGAGGAGGAGGGAGGCCTCTCTTCCACTCTGGTGGGGAGCGGGGCTGGTGGGGAGCGGGGCACGGGGCACATGGAGGAACAGGACTTGATTTCCCCTCCCCCTGCCACATACAGTGACACGGCTGGAGTCAGCCTTGAACCTGCAGCCTGGGGAGACTGAGAGGACCCTGCCCCAGGGCGGGGCTGGCAACGCAAGATCCCCTTGTCCCCTGGGGTGCCGGGGTGGCCCAGTCTGTTAAGCGTCAGACTTTGGCTTGGGTTTTGTGTTCATGGTTCGGTTCGTGAGTTTGAACTTGCATTGGGCTCTTTGCTGACAGTGTGGAGCCTGCTTGGTGGGGCGGGGGGGGGGGGGGGGTGACTCTTCCTCTCTGCCCATCCCCGGCTCGCTCGCGTGCTCTTCTCTTCAAATAAATAAATAAACTTAAAAAAAAAAAAAAAAAAGAATCCCCTTGTCCCCAGCCAGCCTCCCTTGGCAGTCCCCTCCCTTCCAGGATCATTCTCTCTGATTCTCTCTTGCCGCCGTGCCACAGGGCTGCCGACGTCCATCCAGTCCTGGTTGGCTCTCTATTGCCTTTCCTACACTCAACCCTCCAGGCCAAGCTCACGGGCCCTAAGCATCCCTCTTCGCTGCTCCTTTCCAGACCACCCAGCCGCTGAGCCCTGAGCTGGACATCCGCAGCTCACTCTCTGGGCCTGCCCTCATCTCCACACCCTTCCCCCCACTTCAGCTGCTCCTGTTTTTCCAGGATGAGGCCCTGACGCCACAGCTTCCGGGGTCCCTGTCCCATTCAAGCTGGCTGTCTCCCCATCCGTCCTACCCATGTGCAGAACAAGTCCAAGCCCCCAAAACTTCCAGAGAAGACACCCAAGGGGCATCTTTGCCATGGGCTGAGGGGCTCCCCCAGAGGCAGTGGCAGTTCCCATGTGACAGATGCTGTCTCCGGGTTCCCGGGGTCCTTCCTGAAAGGGGCCCAGGAAACAAGCAGCTTTGTGGATCCTCCCCACCTCTGGCCACCTATGTTCTCTGGGTGTGCTTCTCACATCTCTCCAAGTTGTAATAACTGTTGGCCGGGATGCTCTGTCCTCCCCAGCAGGTTGTGCGCTCCTTGGGGGCGGAGGCCTGTCCTGTTGTCTCCTGACCCTGGTGTCCAGCACAGGTAGGGGACATTCATGGATGTGCACGGTGGTGTCTATTCCAGGCTTGGGACAGTTCCACAACCCAGGTTGGAGGGAAATGGCGCTCAAGTCTGGTTCCCCCCAGATCTCCCAGGTGATACAGCTTCTACCCCTGTTCCACTGAACGACCTCACTTCCACTGTGACCCGTCAGCTCATCCAGGATTCCTCAAACCAGCATGTGTGACCCGCTTCATCACAGCAGGAGAGGTCAGGTGCCACAGATGGATGTTGTAAATAGTGCCAGCTGTCTCCCCCGGGGCCTCAAGGCTCCCCCCTCCCCCCACCCCTCCCCTGTATGGGCCGGTGACCCCTGAGAGTGATTATTAGCGCCTGGGGGCAGCTCTGCCCTGCAGGCTGGTCAAGCTGGGTTTGTCTGGACCTTCTGAACTTGTCATTGTGTTCTTCTCAGCCCCAGGCTCTGTGGGAGACCACCCTCTGGGGTGTTTGGTCCGAAGAACCCCTGTGTGCGCAGTTTCCCCACACCCACCACCTCGGCTCCGGTTTGCTTTCGCGCTATGAATGTCTGCTTCCCCATCTCAACGCTCCTGGGAGGATGTCACAAACACGCACAGCCTCTGGCTCCACACACTCCCGCCTTGGCCCCAGGAGCCCCCGATCATCTCCCAGCCCTGCCCTCTGCCAGCTACCTTGTCCCAGTCCACCACTTTGAACTTTGGCTCCATCAAAGGGTCTGTCTTCTGAGTGTTCACAGAGGTCACAGTCCCATTCTCCATGGAGCCCTGGGGAGAGAAGATACAGGTGGTTATCTATGGTGCTGGGGTGAGAGTGGGGGGAAGGGAGCAAGGAGCCAGCCCAAGGCGAGGCAGCCCACAGCGACGAGAGCCTCTTGCTGGGGCAGGGTGGGCGGAAATCAAGGACACTGAATGCATCTGAAAATAGGTAGACGCTACTTGTGTTGTTCTCCTCACTTTTCTCCTCCTTTTAAAAAATAATTTCTGTAAGAACAAGAGGCAGAAAGGTATGGGAGAGAAAAAAAGCTGGCAGAGAGGCTGTAGGAAGTTAGAGCCCTCAGTGGGTATGCTGTGGGCAAGGGAGTCCCTGCCAGCCTCTCTCTCTCTCTAGGTCCCTGGCAGGTGTCAGGCAGAGGGAGGCACAGGGTGGCACCCTGGGCCCCTGGTAGGCTCACTGTGCCGTTCCAGTGACCACCGCACCTCCCTCCCTTCCCAGGAATTGCAGAGCCCGTGGGTCACAGGCTGGGGCAGCTAGGTCCACATGCCCATAAGAAATGCAGCCCAGAGAAGAAGACGGTCCCTCTAGGAGCTCCCATGTGTGGGTCAGCAGCTGTACATGGGGCAGAACTGGCAGAGAGGTGCCCAGATGGGCTCAAGGTGAAATCGAAGTCGCAGAGAAGCCAAGTCAGAAGGAAATGGAATTGTGGAATGTACCAGGAAAGTCACATGGCTGCAGCTGGCCCTGACGTCATGGGGTGGTGGTGAGGAGGCTGGGGAGGGCAGGAGAGAGGTGGGGAGAGCAATGCCACTGGGAGGCCTGCCCTCAGATGCCCCGTGACTAAAGCATACTGTGGTGCTGGTGACCGTGGTGGGGACCCCGGAAGCAGGGTACTTGGCAAGGACTGAGGAGCCGAAGCAGCCCTCTGGAGTTTCTATTGGCACAATTCTTACGTTTTTGCTTCCAAACGAACCAAGAGAAACTGGGGGTGACGGCGAAGCTGGCATTCTCTGGGGAAACCCATATCAACCCAAGTAAAAGTAGACTTCTGTGGTCCTGTCTTGGGGTGGATGTGTCAGTGTTTTTGGTCTGGGTCACCGTACTGATACCTGAATTCTTTTCTTTTCTTTTCTTTTCTTTTCTTTTCTTTTCTTTTCTTTTCTTTTCTTTTCTTTTCTTTTCTTTTCTTTTCTCTTTATTTCTCCCTTCCTTTCTTTGCTTTCCTTCCTTCCTTCAATGTTTTTAAAGTTTATTTACTTATTTATTTAGAGAGAGCACGCGCAGTGGTGGGGCAGAGAAAGAGGGAGAGAGAGCGGATCCCAAGCAGGCTCTGCACGGTCAGCACAGAGCCGATGCGGGGCTTGAACTCATGAACTGTGACATCATGACCTGAGCCAAAATCAGGAGTCAGATGCCTAACCGACTGAGCCACCCAGGCACCCCTTGAATTCTTAGAAAAGGATCTTGGGGCACCTGGGTGGTTCAGTTGGTTGAGCGTCTGACTTCGGCTCAGGTCATGATTTCACGGTTTGTGAGTTTGAGCCCCCCATTGGGCTCTGTGCTGAGTGTGCAGAGCCTGCTTCATATCCTCTGTCTCCCTCTCTCCCTGCCCCTCCCCCACTTGCTCTCTCTTAAAAATAAACATTAAAAAATTATAAAAAAGGATCTCGAATGACCTCTTGAGGTCAAAGAAGAGTGGATTTCGTAGCATATTGTACAATGAAATTCCCTAAATATCCAATACAAATGTCACATAATAAACTCGTCCCTTCTAGTTCTGTTCTACCCTCAAAATACCCTGGAGCACCCCCAGTCACCGAGCTATTGATTCTCCCTTCCTCCTGATAGTTATTTTCTCTGGGGCACCCCAAATCCTTTCTTAAAATTTTTTTTAACATTTATTTATTTTTGAGACGGAGAGAGACAGAGTATGAACGGGGGAGGGGCAGAGAGAGAGGGAGACACAGAATCCGAAGCAGGCTCCAGGCTCTGAGCCGTCAGCCCAGAGCCTGACGCGGGGCTCGAACTCACGGACCGCGAGATCGTGACCTGAGCCGAGGTCGGACGCTCAACCGACTGAGCCACCCAGGCACCCCCCAAATCCTTTCTTAAATTGTGTAATCTGACCCTTCTCTGCACCCCCATGTCCACTCACTGCAACCCCATCGGTCCCTCTCAATAAAACAAAATGCTGGTCTTGGGGACCTGCCCGCCCATCCCAAACAGGGAAGGAGTCAGCACACGTATTATCATTTAATGTTTCTGTGCTACGCTTTTCACACATCCCTGAATGGCAGACACAAACCGGAAGCAGAAGAAAGGGCCATCCCCTCACGGCCCTGGGCCGTGTCCAACCCGTGTTTCTGCTCACTCAAGCCTGGACTGTTTTCTGAGACTTCCAGTCCTTGGAAAATCTTCCTTCTGCCCAACTGGTTGTCTCCAATTTTCCAGGAGTCGCTCCTGGTTCCTTCCCTCTAGGACTGTGCACACTTTCTCCTTTTCACCTGAGAGGCTCACACCTATTTGAGGATATGCAACACCCTAGCACTCTGTCATCTGCTTTTCCTCAAGCCCCTCTTAGCACATAACAGGGTCTCTCAGCGTAAGGATTGGCCGGCTGTTCCTCGTCTAAGGCAGATGGGACGGGGCCAGCACAGAACCCAGCAGCGTTCATGCCTCCCTGGTGTGGAACATGAGGGGGGCTGAGCTCCCGCCGGCCCTTGGGAACTGCCATCCGACGCACACACGTTCACTTGGCTTCCATCCCCCCTTGAAGCCTTTTGTGTGGACGTCTGCTGCTGGCACCGTGTGGAGAGCTGGTGTGGCCCGGGAGGTGGTGTGGACCGGCACACCTGTTCACTGGACGGCCCCAAAAGATATGTGATGAGGGTTGGGATGCCCAGAACAGCAATGAAGGAGAGAGCAGCAGGCAGCAGAAAACAGAGAAAGCCTGAAAAGGAGACCTGCAAGGGGGAGTTTGCGGGGACCGGGAGCCTTGGCTCCTCATCAGCTTCCTCTTCGGGGCTGATGGTCTCAGCGCGGCACCACCGTGGCCCCTGCCTCTTCCCTCACATCTTGCCTCCCACGCGGCTCTCATCCACAGCCACCGCTTCCATGCATTCATCCATCCACACACGTTTGAGCATCCATGATGTGCCTCAGCATCGGCCCGGAAGACTCCCCATCTCTCTCTCTCTGACCCTGGCCCCACTCCTTGCCTCCGGAGAATCTTCCCAACTACCCACATTATGGTCTAACCCAAAGCCCTGCTGTCCCCTGTCCCCTCTGACACCACTTCCTGAAAGCGAACACAGTATCACCCCCTGTAAATCGGCTTATGGTTGACTTCCCTATATTTAAAATCTTTCCCCTGTATTTCCAAACTGCTCTGCTGTCACGCCCTTGGATTTAACTCTAATTTTCCCTTCTAGCCAGCATTTTCCTTCTCAAATGTCATCCTTCCAGGATGATGACAAAGGTGAGTATTCACAAATGCTTCCTCTGTGCCCAGTCCTTTAATCTTCAAAACGACTGTATGAACAACTGTATCATCTCTTCATTTGCCAACTTTTTCTTATTTTTGTAAATATTTATTTTTGAGAGAGAGAGAGAGAGAGAGAGAGAGAGCGAGCGTGAGAGAGAAAGGGAGACAATTCCAAGCAGGCTCCACGTTGTCAGTGCAGAACCCAACGCGGGGCTCAACCCCACACACCATTAGGTCACGACCTGAACCGAAATCAAGTCAGACGCTCAACAGACTGAGTCACTCAGGCGCCTCTCATCCGTCAATTTAAAAAAAATCATACTGTCCATGTGTCCCCCCTGCCTCGGTTGGCACTTATAATTTCCTGCCTCTTGCTTGGGCAACGTACGCTTGGGCAATTCTATCATTTGTGCAATGGATCCCAATAGGGCAGGATACATTTCCTCTTTCTTACGGTGCCTAGGATGGGCTCCTGGAAATATTAGGTGCTCCGCTCATTATTTCTTGAATGGACCACGTTTCAATGTTCTTTGCGAAATGGCCAGGGTTCCCTAGGGTTCAGGCAGTGGGGGGGGGGGGGGGGGGGCGTGGCTGCCGGGGGCGTGGCTGCTGGGTATAAAGTCCTGAGGCTCCACAGGGCTCCTGCTTCCTGAGAATGTAAAATAAACCTTCTTAGATGAGACAAGTGGCCCGGGACACTGAGCACACCTTCTTAAAACGCCACTCTGGATAGGGCAGTGCCCAGATACAAGGGTCAAAATTACAATAATCCGAGCCGTATATTCTTGGCGCTCTTTGGCCAAGTACACGTGTTAAGCAGAATTAAAAGTGAGTCAGACTTACACAGGAGTGCTAGCATTTTATTTTGCCAAATAAAAATATTTTTTAGGGGTACCTGGGTGGCTCAGTCTGTTAAGCATCCGACTTTAGCTCAGGGCATGATCTCAGAGTTCGTGAGTTCAAGCCCAGCATTGGGCTCTGTGCTGTCAGTGCAGAGCCTGCTTTGGATACTCTGTCCCCTGTCTCTCTGCCCCTACCCCGCTCTCACTCTTTCTCTCTCTCTCTCTGTCTTAAAAATAAACATTAAAACATTTTTTCTTAAGTACCATCAGCAGCATTTCATAAATGAACGAAAATTTCAACACCAAATAGGTAGGAAACACATACTTCCAGAATGAAAGACAGTTCTTCCTAAGGAAGGACATTTGGCAACTTTACATTTACTTTTTTTTAAAGGGACCTATTTATAAATATTTATTAATGCAGAAAAATTACAACCTAAAAGTTTGTTTTGTGAGAACTAATTGTGCATAATTATTTTCTTGATTCAAACTGGCCTGTGTGGGGCTCTCTCATCTACATGTGACATGAAGCAGAGTCAATGTCTACATGTTCCACTTCCAAGGTTTTCTTAAAAGTTAGTAAAAACCCAGTTTCACAGACAGGTGTGTGGGCTGCCAGTGGACACAGAACTTTGCCTTTTTTTTTTTTTTTTCATTCAACTGGAAAAATCCTAGACGAAGATAGGGAAGTGGGAGAGAGCCATGCCCATGGCATGGCCAGCACGCAGCGGCTGGGGATTCCCTCGAGGGGCGCCTGGGTGGCTCAGTCGGTTGAGTGCCCAGCTCTTGATTTTGGCTCAGGTCATGATCCCAGGGTCATGGGAATAGGGCTCCATGCTGAACGTAGAGCCTGCTTAAGATTCTCATTCATTCTAATTCCCTCTCTCTCTCTCCCCCTCTCCTCTTTGCCTCTCTCCCCGGTTTACATTCCCTCTCTAAAGTAAATTAAAAAAAAAAAAAAAGATGGGTCCCTTGAACCCTGGATCAGGTCAGTGAAGGCTGGCACGGCGGGGGGGGGGGGGGTGCGCTGCCCATGGAGGAGGAGGGCAAGAGGGAGGGAGGAAAGGGAGCAGGCACCCTTCTTCCTTTCCATCTCCTCCCTCCTTCCGGGACCCCAGCTTCCTCTCCACTGGAGAGTCCTGGAGCCGCCAGGTAGCAATGTCATGGGTGACGTGCTCTCGGCAAATAAGTTCCAGACTGACCACGCATAAGCCAGGTGCTCTCTGGGTGGCCTCCTCAGGACCACACCCCTCCCTGGCAGACGCCCAGGTTATTAATCACAAGACTGTACACACCTCTGGTCCGGGAGGAGACTTCAAGGGGAGTCAGCACGCTGGTAGCACCAGGAGCAGATACACTGGGGGAGCAGGAAGTGTCCTCTAGCGTGTCTTTCGTTGACTATTTTTCTCGAGTCCAGCTGTGAGATTTCCAAGGCCTCAGCGCCTTTACCCCCACAAGCAGGACAAAGACCCTCCCGAAGAAGGGCTTCCACCCCCACTCTGGAGGCTGCTCCCATCTGACCCTGGGCGCGGGGGTTCCAGGAACGGGTCCTCCTGGGAGCCGCTGCCCCGCACGCACTGATCTGGGCCACATTTTCCAGCCTTCCATGCCCCGGTGTTTATTTTATAGTTGAGCCGGGCTCACCCTTGAATTCCACAGGCAAACACCATCCATGAATCAGAAGTGTGTAAAGGTCGTTCCTGGGAACTAGGGTACAAGCTCAAGCGTTAAAAAATATTTTTTTTTTTAAAGTTTCTTGGAAACTTCCACAATGCATTATTTAAAAGACTCTCCCGCTCCTGGAAGCAAGCCAGAGAGATCTTTAAAAACCGAAATGCGTCAGAGAGGGAAGAGCACGTGCGTTCTTTTCCAGTATTTGGAAACCGTTCTGCCTTTGGGCTGAACAAGTTTCAGTGTTTTTGGTAAAGGAGGGGAGAAGTAGGTAGTCAGGCTCTCAGTGGCTTTTGTTTTTAAAAAAAATTTTTTTTAACGTTTATTGATTTTTGAGACAGAGAGAGACAGAGCACGAACGGGGGAGGGCCAGAGAGAGAGGGAGACACAGAATCGGAAGCAGGCTCCAGGCTCTGGGCCATCATCAGCCCAGAGCCCGACGCGGGGCTCGAACTCACGGACCGCGAGATCGTGACCTGGCTGAAGTCGGACGCTTAACCCACTGAGCCACCCAGGCGCCCCTCTCAGTGGCTTTTGTAAGAGTGGTCGGCGTAAGTGTGAACGAGTGTAGTTTGACAGGGGGTGTGAGGCCCATCTGTGGAAGGCGATAGCTTCCTCAGAGGGTCCGCCTGAAGGACACGGATGGCTGTGGGGCAGTGAGAATGGAGTGGAACACCCACCTCCTCGTCCTGGCATCCTTCCCCCGCTGTGAAGGGGGCAGGAGACACGGCTAGAGGCATTTTAATGGTCAGGTCCCAGGCTGTTTGAGAAGAGCCTGATGGCCGGAGCAGGGCGGTGCTCCAGTGGTGGGGAAAGCAGCTCACTCTCCTGCATTTCCCCGTGACGGTCTCCCGAGCTAGAACGTGAGCTCCGTGAGGGCAGAGGTCCGCTGTCTCGCTCACCGCTAGGTCCCCAGATGATGGCACGGGGTCAGTATTCGTGCTTGTGGGATGACACATTAAAGCGTACATGGTGGCCTGTTGAGGCTCTAGGGGCCCAGGCCTGGAGAGGCCACGGAAGTGTGGGCGGGGCAGGTGGAAAGAGAGCTCCCCGATGCCTTCCAAACCCTGTGTGTACTTAGCAAGAGAAGGTCAACGTGCTCAAGAATGGCCGATGTGATCGGCCAAGGAGACCAGGTAGGCAGGTCCCGCCCATTCTGAGGTGAGAAACTCTGAACGTATTGGGAAATATGGCGGCGGCGGCGGCAGGAGGGCGTTTCCATCTCCTCAGATCCTCCAGCCCCTGTTCAAAGCTGCAAGGAGAGAAGCCGGTGGGACAGCAGTGCCAGCCCTAGCTTCTCCCAGGGCAATGCCAGTTCCTGGCTAATCAAGAGGCATTATATCCAAGCCGTGGCTCTCCTCTCATGGAGAGTCCTGTGGACACAACTGCCCCTCCTGGGTTCTATCCTCCTCCGTCCTCTCTCACACTGAGTTCAGCAATCTCAGACCCCAACTCAGAGAGGACCCAGGAGTCACTCCTGTCGGCTCCCTAAGGTTCCAGCCAGTGCCCGCGACACCCGTCTCTCAGGGAGGCAGTCCTGGGGGGCAGCCTGGGGCCGGGGGAACAATCTGGGGCCAGCCTCTAGTTCTAGAGGCTGCAGATTCACCTCTAGACTAAGGGGCATGGTTCTAGACCAGGCTCCATTACCAACTTGCTGTGTGACCTGAGGATCCTTCTCTAGCAACAAGAAACCGCTGAGGCCTGACAGGGCATCCCGAGTTCCTGCCCTGCCCTCAGAGGCTGGGCCGGTGACGCCAATAAGTGAAGTGGGCAAAGTGTGGTTCGTAATATAGACTCATTTTGTTTGCATAATAAACACGTGGGAATATTCTTCACCTCCACAGGGAAAAACGCTCACTCTCATTTTTAAAACATGAGGTGCCGAGACACAAACAAACAAAAAACAAAGCTGTGAGGCACCTTTTTGCTAGAGATGAAACAAACATGGGAAAGGCAGCAGGAGCAGAAACCAATGGTCATGGTCACTTGGTCTTGAAGGCAGTGGACCTCAGGAAGCCTGAGGGGGTGCGCCCCACCGAAGGGGGAGCGCCCCACCGAAGGGGGAGCAGCCCTGACTCAGGTCCAGGTCAGGTGAGGAAGGAGCTGAGCGTTGCAGACCTCCCCATTTCTAAGAAAAGCTGGAAAACTAGATATTTGTGTGAAATTTCCAGATTTTAAGATTTGTTTTGCATTTAAAACCAACAGACGAAGGATGTGGGCTAAACCGACCTGAGTGCAAACGCAGCCCCTGGTCTGCCGGGTTGAAGTGCTGGGCGAGCTGCGGCCCTCCGCCTCATGGTACGGCCACAGAGAAGGATGCGCGTGGACGGCCAAGAGCAGGGGTTTTGTTCTCCCGTGCAAGGCCCAGAACACGGACTCTGCACCCGCGTGGGGCAGGCCTACAGCCAGCTGTATCAAGGCCCTGAGTGGATTGGGTGCCAGAGCCCCAGCAAGGTTCACTGCAGGGTGACCGTCGGCCTCCTCCCCGCCTCCAGTCCAGCAGAGAGGACTGACTCCAAGAGGAAGCCAACTACTAGTTCTCTTTCCCCATGTGTGACTGGAAAGGAGACAAAATTTGTGACGGTGTGAAGGAATCACAGCGGAGACACAGGCCGGGCACCAACGGTGTGACCAACGGGGCCTCATTTCCCAGTACAGAGGTCTGGTACGGGTTGAACTATGCCCCCTCCCAATTCATATATTGGAGGGCTAACCCCCAGTGTTTCAAAACGTGACCTTATTTGGAAGTAGGGTCATTGTAGAGGTGATTAGTTAAAATGAGGTTCTAATCCTATACGATCTGTGTCCCTAGAAAGAGGTGAAATCTGAAGAGCAGGGAGGACACCACGTGAAGGCAGAGACGGGGGGTGAAGCACCTACAAGCCAAGAAACTCCAAAGATTGCCAGTAATCCCCCAGAAGCTAGGGAGCGGCCTGGAACCCGTGCCCCCTCCCAGCTCTCAGCGGGGACTAACCCTACTACCGACACCTTGATCTAGAACTTCTAGCCTCCAGAACCACGAGACAATAAATCCCTGTTGCCTAAGCCACCCAGTTTGTGGGACTTTGAGACCCAAGCAAACTAGCACGAGGCCTGAACCAGGTTCCCCCGGGATGGAGACAAGACCACGGACGGAGAAGGAATTGAGCCAGAAAACAACTGGAAGAGGCATCCAGGGACGTGTGGAGAGTCTGTCGCTCATCCTCTGCGGGGGAGGCGGCAAAAATCAGGGTCTCGTGCCCAACCCAGCCTTCCCACCAGATCTGCCGTGGCAGCCGCCACAGAGAGCCCTCGGCGGCCGGCGGGGAAGATGTTCAGGCACCGCCCCCTTCCTAGCCCGCTGTTGGCTGTCTGGCAGCCAGGGTTGCCTGGTTCCCCTTCCTCGGGGCCTGAAAAGTCACTCCTAGTTTTCCCCACAGGGAAGAGGCAGGCTGAACTGGGGAGGGGGGCGGGTGTCCGGCAAACTGCCGCCTTCTTCAGTGGAAACTGTGGCCAGCTTTGCCCCGTTCTCCCTCCACTGGAGCACGTGGCTCTGGGACAGACGAGCCACCTCCATGGTGAGCGCCTTTCCCACCCCACATGTGTGGCCGGCATCTCATTGGTATCGACACGGTTGTCCCTGAGAGACTGGCACGAGGTATTCCACGGATGGGGGAAACAAAGGCACAGAGGGACCAAGTCACCGCTTCCAGGAGTCTCGAATGGTTGCTGGGACATCCAGACAGGAAGCCACGTCGAGTGCGGTCCCACTAAGGTTCTTCACGCACCACCCCTGCCTCTTCTGGGAGGGCTCACCGGGAGGCTCCCGGGTCCCTGGCGGGGACTCTGCCTTAGCCCCCCAGACCCTGCTGTCCTCAGGGAGGGCTTGCCTGGAGGGCGCACAAGGGGGAGAGAAATGAGAAGAACAACAGAAAGCCTGCACTCTGCAGGGTAAACAAACAAGCCGACCCAGAGGCGGTGAAAGGAAGCAGTGTGCTGAGGGTGGGGGCCGCAGGAGGCGGGGGCTGGCATAAAGGAATGTTGTTCAGGAAAGCCGGGGCTGGGCACCCAGGGATGGACAGATGGCCTTTTATCCCGCAGCCTGGGTTTGGCCTGAAAACCCTTTCTCTGAAACGAGATGGTGCCCAGGCCCTGTGTCCAGCTGCCTCCGGCCTCTAGGGGCCCAAAGGAAGGTGGGGACTCCAGTCCGCACTGGACTCTGGATGCGGTCCTGGGAAGGTAGGAGGGGGGTAGGCCCGGGTGGGGGGAGGGTGCAGACCCAGAACCACAGCTGCACCAAGAGTCTCCCTTGGGGGGAAGCCTTCTTTGTTAACAAGCCCACCCCTGAGGCCTGTAGGGGACCACTGGTTGCTTTCAGTAGCTAGAAATTTAGGGCTGAAAGGAAGGCAGCAGGATCTGCTTGCTTTCATTTCTAACGAGCTGCCCTCTGCCAGACTAGGTCCAAACCAGAAGCCCTGGGGCCCATCCTCTCCTTAAAACATTTAAAATAAAGCCTTCCTGTGCAAAACCAAAAAACGACAATAATACCTGGCAGGTGACAAGGCACCCCCCAAACACCCCCACTTGTCGCCCACCCACGATGGCTGCAAGGTGATGAACTCTGCTGGCCGCTGTCCCTGGATTCACGATAGGAAGAAGAAAGGAAAAGAGAGCGAGTGGCAAACGTGTGCCTGGGGTGTGACCAACTTATCCCGCTCAGGAGGTGTGGGGGCATGGACCAGACCACTCCAGCCTCCAGGGTCCTTGACATCGGTTCGCTGTGGACCTGGTATTGCTTCCCCTGATGACACGATCCCCCATGGAGCACATCACGAGCCACCTTGTCACCAGAAGCAGAAGCCGTATAGGTGGGCAATCCAGGACATCAGAAAAGGGAGACAGTGGATTAAAAATACTAAATCACTATTCAGATCTCTCCAAATACACCCACAAATTTTCAGGCTATTAACTTGATTCTCTACTAGGCTCTGCCTGCCATGGACCATCTGCATCCACAGGGAGCCTCTCTTCTCTACCTCTAACCTCAGACTAGGGCACCACACCCAGGAATGCACTGAGTCAAGTGGACACGTGTTTTTTTTTTTTCCAATGGAAGCCTGACTCTAGGATTTGGGGCAGCTGGGAGCCCGAGGTTGGGGTGGGGGTGGGGCCTGGGCTTGGTCAGGGCGGACAGGAGGAGATCTGAGGCTCACCTCCTCAGTCCCACCTTACAGAGTCCTGGTGGGCACTACAGCACCCGACTTTTAACCCCGATGAGCGGCACCAACAGCCTGCAGGACTGGATAGGACACTTCTAGACCGTAGTTTCTCAAGACTTAGGCCTCAGAGCATGTCAGGCAGGCTTATAGAATGTGCTATGTGCAAGGAAAATACATTTAAACCATCTAACATATATTATCTCCTCACTGGCCCAACTATGTTAAAATACATTTTGGACTTATCATGGAATGCTCCAGTCCTATAAGGAGCATGCTGAAAATACTATATTCTGCTGATTTTGTTTGTTTTGTTTTAAGGAAGCTTCATACCCAGTACAAAGCCCAATGTGGGGCTTTAACTCACAACTGTGAGATCAAGACCTGAGCTGAAATAAAGAGTTGAACGCTCAACTGACTGAGCCCCCCAGGTGCCCCTATGTTTTGCTGTTTTTTTAAAAAATATTTTTATTTATTTATTTTTGAGAAAGAGAGCACAAATGGGAGAGAGGCAGAGAGAGAGAGAGGGAGACACAGAATCGGAAGCAGGCTCCAGGCTCTGAGCTGTCAGCACAGAGCTCATTGCGGGGCTTGAACCCATGAACCATGAGCTCATGACTTGAACCGAAGTCGGCCGCTCAACTGACTGAGCCCCCCAGGTGCCCCTATGTTTTGCTGTTTTTAAAAGAAGAAACAAGACCACTGTTTACAAATGACCTCATATCTCGCTATCCCAGAAATAATATTCCCAAATTTTCCTTTTATGATCTACTAGTTTAAGAGAGATAATTCACTGCTATTGTCAACGTTGGTTACAGATGATTATATTGCCAAAAAAATAGAAGGCACTGAACTGTTTTGCAAGCAAAACAAAACAATAACAATGACAAAAATCAACCTGCCTTATACCTGCTACTTTTTACGGATTCCAGTCTACTGATGCAAACTATTCTCTCTCTCCATGCCCGGACATGGAAACTTCTCCCATTTACAGTCGAGGATGTTTATGTTCAGAGAGGGTGACTGGCTTGTCTCCAGGGGTATGATTAGTTCTAGAACACAAGACTGTTGGGTTCTGAGCCTGTGTCTTCTTTTCCACTCTCATTTAACCTAGTTCCAAACTCAGTGCACGTCTCTTAAACTAAGAAAATTGCCATGGTGAGTCCGAGAACTGGTGTCTCCCGGGGAGCTACAGCCTGTACTCCATGTTTTATGCTCATTAAACATCATGTTTATACTCGTCGCTATAAGGTGCTTTAAGGGACGATGTCCTTGAACAATCCCGGGACAAACTGTCCTTCTGGGTGTTCAGTGCCTCTTTGATATAGCTACCGCTCAGGGACATCACTTAATACACAATCTGGTGTGGTCAAGGGCAAGAAGGAACTATTTGTTGAACAACACAGGGATACCAACTTCCTGGACGAGAGTCACCAGATTAGGATACCATTATCCTAGAGAGAAATACCTTTCAACTCTGGGTCACAGCTCTAGCTAGACCAGTGGTGCCCCAGAGAACTTTCTGCAATGATGGAAATGTTCTAGATCTGTGCTGTCCAATATGGTCCCCTATGTCTACTGAGCACTTGAAATGTGGCTCATGTAACTGAAGTACTGAACTTTGATTTTATCGCATTTTAATTAATTTTAAATTACAAAGCCACATGTGGCAAGGGGCTACCATATTGGAGAGCATAGCTCTGGACTCATATATTCAACTACCACTTAAAATCTCTACCCGAGTGTTTCCTTGGCATTTCAGATGCAATGTGGCCCCAAGGGACTTTGACTACCCCACCCCAAATCTGGGCTTACACCCAAGCATTCACTTCCCATATATCAAACCACCCAGTTACTCAAGTCACCTTGGCATCATCCTCAACTCTTCCTCTTCCTCTCAGCGTTTGGTCCATCAGCAAGTTGTAGTGGTTCTACCTCCAAGACATTTCCAATCCCTAGACACTTCCTCTGTCTCAATAGCCGCTCAGTCCAGGCAACCTCCCTCTGTCATCTGGACAATAGCGATGTCTTCTTAGCTCTCTTCCTGCTCCTCCTCTTGGCCCCCTGCAACCTACCCTCCACAAGGGAGCTGGAACAATCTAGTAAAATACAGACCCACTTTGTCAGTCTTCCACTTAAAATCTTCCAGCCTAGTCTCGAAATAAAATCGAACCTCCCCAGCGATGACTGTGAGCTCTACAGAGGCAGGGCTCCTGCTTCCCTCCCCACTCCACCCCACACCACACTCCTGTTCACCTGCAATGCTGTAGCAGCAGAAGAGCCTCCTTTTGGATTCCTGATGGCACATACCCCAGGACCTTTGCACTTGCTGTTCCTTCTGCTTAGAATTTTTTTGCTTTTTTACCCAGTTCTCCTTTATGACGACTCCTTTGTTTCCATCAGATATCAGTTCTTCAGAGAAGACTCACCAGACTACTCCTGTCAGAAGCTGTAGCTGTTACTCTGTCACAGCCCCTGTTCTAAAATACATGATCTATTTTGTTGTATAATATATGCACATATGTATATGTATATACACACAGACTATAACAGTCTACATAAAATATGATATTCTGTTGTAGCTCTTGTCACCACCCCTAACTGTCCTATCTGTCTCCTCCCCTCCACTGGCAGGTATACCCCATGAAGGCAACGATCAGTTGTCTTTTTATCCTCAGCACTGAACTCAGTCTGAGCATGAGACGTCATCTGTGTTTGTGCCTGAACAGGGAAAGGAACGGTAGGCAGAGGAAGGCAGGCCTGCAGGTCCCCGGGGCCACCTGAGGCTTTTGCCAGCCTCATCTATGGAGACATCCGGCCCTAACGGTGGTCAGTTCCTCGGTCCAGTTCACGTGTCCAGGTGAAGATAGAATGAGGGCAGCAGGTCGGAACAGACCCCACGGGCCCTAGCTGGGGGAAGGGGCCACACTGGGAGATTAGGATGTCACCACCCCCCAGCTCCTCTGGGGGGTGCGTGCCTTTGCCCAAGAGGATCTGAGGTACGTAGCAACTCGGGTTCTGAAAACATCTATCTCTTGCCGCCTAAGAGAAATCTACCTTTTCTCGGCAGAAGCTGGGGCTGAAGGGGCTGATTATCACCCTATTTTGGTTTAATCTACATGGTTCTGTCTCACAGATCTCACGTGATTTCACTGTAGCCACACAAATCTGGTAGGGACGCAGGGAATAAGCGAACCGAAGCCACGAGCGTTCGCATGAGTCACGCAGCATCACACAGCCAGGGCACAGGTCTTGGACTGCAGACCCCAGCCTCCTCCTCTTTCTAGATGGGTGGGTGAGAGGGTGGTCTGTCTGCACAACTGCTCTGTGACAAGCGCCACACCAGGAGCCTGGGGATGCCGGTTCTTCAGGACTCCCGAGAGACCTGCCCACCGAGAAACTTTCATGTTCCCAGTTTTCCATCCCTATTTTCCCTCTGCCCCGAGCCTTCTAGGGCAGTGGGCTGCAAACTTTCCAGTGCGTCTGAGACACACACAGTATTTGTTAAAAATACGGATTTCTGGAATCTCGCTTCCAGAGATTTCAATTTTATAGATTTGAGGGGTGCCCCCCAGGAGAAAAAATATATATAATATAATATAATATAATATAATATAATATAATATAATATAATATAAAATATATATAATATATATAATATCTAATATATAATATATAATATATATAATATATAATATATAATATATAATATATAATATATAAAATATATATAATATATAATATATAATATATATAATATAATATAATATATAATATATAATATATAGTATATATAATATAATATATATACTATATATACTATATATAATATATATACTCATATAATTACATATTATAATATACTATGCTAAGTAATTCTTTGAGTTAGTTTACATGCATGTTTTTTCATTCAAATGAAACATCAAACTTGTCATCCAAGTCTTCAGTCTTTGAACCTCTGTTGCTACTAGAGTAATTTTCCTGAAATCTAACACAGTTCTGTAGTGCATACCACACTTGCTTCTATCTAGGTTATTCGAGTGGTAGAGTTGTTTGGTGACATCTGTACTGGGTGGAATGGTGTCCCCCGCCCCCACCTCCCCCCCCCACCCTCAACCAAATTCATGTTTACCTAGAACCTGTGAACGCGACTTTATTTGGAAAGAGGGTACCTGCAGCCGTCATGCAGTTAGTTTAAGGTCCTACTGGATTAAAGGGGGCTGTGAGTCCAATATGACTGGTGTCCTCAAAAGAAGTGGGGAAATTTGGAGATGCAGACACAGAGATACAGGCAAGGACGCGTTTGTGAGGATGGAGGCAGAAATTGGAGTGGTATAATCTACAAGCCAAGAGATGCCCGCCCCACCAGAAGCCAGGAAAGGGGCAAGGAACAGATTGTCCTTCAGAGCCTCCAGGAGGAAACGACGCTGCCCATACCTTGAAGTCGGAATTCTAGTCTCTAGAACTGTGAGATGATTAATGTCTCCTTTTAAGCCACCTAGTTTGTGGTACTTTGTTACAGCTTCTTGAGAAAGTAATACAATATTACTAGAAATGTAATGTTTTGTTGTGTTTAAATGTGCATGCGCTATGGATTTTTCTTTTAGTTTTCCACTGTTCCTTTAAGAATTTTTCTCTGTGTGATGTCTACAATGTAACTACTTAGTATTTTTTTCCAATGCTTTATTATTGAAACATTTTAAACTGCAGTCCAGCTGAAAGAATCTCCCGTGAACACCGAGTAGTATCCCCACCTACCTAAAGTCCTACCATTTACATTCCACAGGGTCTTATTGTAAAAGCAATCTTTAAAGCTTTGTATGTATCAACACTAGCATTTGTCATCATGAGGTCGTATCTACAGGAGTGAGTTACTAAATAAGTATTAAATTTATTTACTTCCCTTTAAAAAAACTGGGTCTAATTCTCATATAGTAAAAACAAAAACAAAACAAAACGAAACAACAAAAAAAACTACTGATCTTAAGTGTATAGTTTCATAAGTTTTGACAATTACATGCCTCCTGGCAGCCAATGTCCAAGTCAAGATGCAGGACATTTCCATCAGTCCAGAAAGACCCAGGAATCTTTTTTAATAAGCTTCTCACTTGATCTTGATGAAGGAAGGTGGGGGCAAAAGCATCCATGACCCTTGGCCGGAGGGACAAGAGGTGGAGATTTACAGCGCTTTGCAAGAAAGACACTGGGGCGCCTGGGTGGCGCAGTCGGTTGAGCGTCCGACTTCAGCCAGGTCACGATCTCGCGGTCCGTGAGTTGGAGCCCCGCGTCGGGCTCTGGGCCGATGGCTCGGAGCCTGGAGCCTGCTTCGGATTCTGTGCCTCCCTCTCTCTCTGCCCCTCCCCCGTTCATGCTCTGTCTCTCTCTGTCCCAAAAATAAATAAAAAACGTTGAAAAAAAAATTTAAAAAAAAAAAAAAAAAAAAAAAAAAAAAAGAAAGACACCAGGTTCCCTGTTAGCAAATACAGCTGCTTCACTGCTCTTCCAGCCTCCAGCCAGGGGCTGCGGACACACTGCAGGGTGGGCACACAGGACCCATCCGTGTGCACACCCCTCCCCGCCCCTGCATTCCCCGCTGAAATCGCTACCATTCCATGACCGCTTGGACACCCACTTTGGATGCCTCCCTCCCTTCCAGTATTGGTGCCTGGGGCCTGTAGCCTGCGTGAGCTTCCTTGAACTCCCTCCGGGCTCTCGCCACACGACCTCAGGGTCCAGGGCAGGCCAGGCAGCCCCAGTCCCTGAAAGTCAGACTGTTTCCCCAGCACCAGCAACATGGCCCAGAAATGATGCTCAGCCCCTGTCCTGCCCTTTGCTTTCTCTGGTGGAACATGTGACAGCAAAATCCTGGCTGGAATGGAACAGAAGGAAGGCGGTGGGGGGAGGAAACCTTAATGGTTAAAACCTAAAGAAAAACGAATGATTTCATTGGAACAGAATAAAGCCCCCAAATGGACCAAAGTATATCTGTGAATGGTTGATGTGTGATAAAGGTGTTTTTTTCAGCCAGAGGGAAAAACAATTATTTCATAAATCTATTGGGATAACCAGCTGGTCATCTGAAAAATATAAACCTAAAATACTCTCTATTTTTTTCCTGATATCAAAAAAATTTCAGGTAGATAATAAATTTAGGCAACTACAAAATCTTAAGTAGAGGTGTCCTTTCTAAGAATGATAAAACAATGTTTTATGTTTTAAGGGTTTAATTTTAAAGATTTAAATAGAGAAAAAAACATTAGACAAGCCAAAAGACAAATAACTGAAGGAAATATAGTAATACATATGATGGGAAATGGTTAATATCCTTTACATGTAAGGAGTGATTATAAATCAGTAAGAAAAAGATGCCCCTTGCTTTAATCTCACGCCTAAGATTTGTCCCTAATGTGTATGCACTGGAAATACTGGGCACCTAGAGACCAGCCACATTGCGGGATCTCTCAGAACTATAGGTCTCTCATCTATGAAATGGGAGAATGGATATCTGCCCCACCTACCTTGAGGGTTCAACTAGAAATCTATGAGAAATATCTAGAAAAATGTAAATCGCTATACAAATTTGGATGTGTTACTATTAGTCCTAGAGGCATCGTTATTATCCAAGTGTTCTTTATCTGAGTCCCTGAACATCCAAGTTGCAAAGAATGGCAAAAATCCTCTTAATGTACAGCTATTCACAAGTCAGCTGACCATTTATGAATTTGATTCCTGCTCAGATTGACCACCGCCTCCCCCAAATCCCCAGTCTACCTAGGCAAAGTGATGGTTGGGGTTGCTATCATCTGACAATATACAGTGTAACGAAATGCAAGCTCACTGCAAAGTGAAATTGAAAATCAAAGCCAAGGGGCGCCTGGGTGGCTCAGTCAGTTAAGCGTCTGACTTCAGCTCAGGTCATGATCTCGCAGTTTGTGAGTTCAAGTCCCGCATCGGGCTCTGTGCTGACAGCTCAGAGCCTGGAGCCTGCTTCAGACTCTGTGTCTCCCTCTCTCTGCCCTTCCCCTGCTCATGCTCTGTCTCTCTGTCTCTCAAAAATAAATAAATGGTAAAAACGAAAAAAAATTTAAAAAATTAATGCCAAAATACAAAGAATTTAATGAAGTCAGTGAAACTGAAGAAAACTGTTTTGCTCACAATTCTACTGCAAAATAAGGATTTGGCAAAGTTGGGCTGTTTGACGCTGAAACACAGGTTACCCACAAAGGACGAGGCTCTTCAAAAGAGAATGAATGAATGACCTGTTTATCACAGGATCAAGAAAGATCCTCAGCTCTTAAATACTCTAGCTAAAATGACTCTCTTTATGATCATGCTGTGAACAATGTGAAGTTTGGAATGTCCCACTGTCACTTTCATACAGTTTTGTCAGAAAAACCACACATGTGCACAAAAAGCACACCGCTTGATTCGGTATTTGCTCAATTAAAGGACCTGCCCACGAATGCAATCTTAATTTTGCTGTCAGGTTAAAATAAACTAAAACAATTTTCAGTTTCATTTTTATTTTTTAATTGTTATTAAATTTTTCCTTTTTAAAAAAGTAATCTCCACACCCAATGTGGGGCTCAAACTCATGACCCCGAGATCAAGAGTTGCATGCTCTACCAACTGAGCCGGCCAGGTACCCCTTCCGTTTCATTTTAAAAAAATAATCGCTTCCCCTCTCCCAAACCCCTGCTCCATTTTCTATGAAAGTTTGGTCTTCATTTAAAGTAGATTCATTTTGGGGCATCTGGGTAGCTCAGCCGGTTAAGCATCCAACTTCGGCTCAGGTCATGATCTCACTGTTCGTGGGTTCGAGCTCTGTGATGGGCTCTGTGCTGATAGCTCGGAGCCTGGAGCCTTCTTCAGATTCTGTGTCTCCCTCTCTCTCTGCACCTCCCCTGCTTGCACTCTTCTCTCTCTCTCTCTCTCTCAAAAATAAACATTAAAAAAAAAAAAGTAGATTCATTTCAAGTGACCTTCTTTCCTAGGAGTCAAAGACTTTCCCATGTAGGTCTAAGGAACAACTGAATTTTTTATGACACCTTGTTTTCCAACCTGCAAAAGCCATTACACTTGGCAGGCCAATGGGTCTTGCTGGGATAACCACTAAATCAGGTTAGTCTGACCTTTTTCTGGCCTGTGGGGGGTGGTGTACAGGATCACAGAGTCTTGATTCAGTCCCATATAGGTGACCCTTAATATTCCTCCATAGCAGTCAGTCTCACAGTGGGGGCCTTGAATTGACTTAAAGATTGGAGGTCCATCTTTCATCCTTGTGGATAAATGATGCCCGTTTCATAGCCTTTCATTATGATAGAAGGCTAAGGACTAGATCTTAGGAACTAAGTGGGTTATTATGGACCATTAACATCTGGAACTTATAAAACTAAAACTAGCCATTACTAGAGATCCCTAAAAACCCTGATTCCACTTTCCCGGGGGAAATCTGAGCATCATGCAATGCTAAGCAATGTTGAGAAGGTTCTAATGGGCACAGAAAAAATGTAGAGAACCAGAACTCTACTCCTTTGAAATTCTGTTCCCTTTAAAGGAAAAATTAAGACTACTTCATGTTGGTAATTATCAGTCAAGTTTGTTGTAGATTGCATGGTTTAGTCTACGTGTGTAGTCACGTGTTCTTTATCAACGGAATTTCCGGCTACTAGTTTTCCTATGACAGGACTTTACGATGTATCTATATGAATCACAGTTCAAATACTTCAAATCCCCCCAGATTTGTTTATCTGGTACCGGTATTTAAATATTTTGCTATATACAATCAAGGCAAGAAAACAAAGTATTTGGAGAATTATGCTCTACAACAAAAAATCCTAAGTCCGAGGTTTGTACATCATATCGTGCAAGATGAGTGGCGATTAGAGAAGATTGGGAACTACTGTTCCGAGACACACACTTTAGAGAGATTTGCATGACAAGACACAGGGAAGAGTAAACGGAACTGGAAATCCAGGCAGCCCAGGTCCTGCCTGAGCACGTCATACAGGCACTTACAGCCACATGGGGCTGGCCACAGCCTTGACAGCAAAGGAGGCTCTTGACTGACATTTTCTTTTCTTTTTTCTTTTTTTTTTTAAGTTTATTTATTCATTTTTGAGAGAGAGGGAGAATGAGAAGGGGAGGGGCAGAGAGAGAGGGAGAGAGAAAGAATCCCAAGCAGGCTCTGCACCGTCAGTGCAGAGCCCCAGGTGGGGCATGAGCTCACAAACCACGAGATCATGACCTGAGCTGAAATTAAGAGTCAGATGCTTAACCGACTGAGCTACCCAGGCGCCCCTTGACTGGGATTGTCCATGGTTCACTTCTTGTCTTGTAGGCAGACTCATGGGCATGGGTGAATGGCAGTAGCCTGGTATGGAAGACATTTTGTCAACTCTTTCTGGCTGAGAATAACTGAGGGCGAAGGCAGAAATGAGTGATTCACTTGATAGCCCTCCATCCTTCCCATCAAACTCCCAACTCTTTTAGCCAAAAACAGGAACTGGAAAGAGACTTAACTTTGTAATTCTTGAAGTATCTTGTGTGTGCTAATATTACCACTTTCATTTTCATTTTCTTTTTTTAGTTTATTTAGTTTGAGAGAGAGAGAGAGAGAGAGAGAGAGAGAATGAGCATGCACCAGTGGGGGAGGGGCAGAGAGAGAGGGAGAGAGAGAATCTCAAGCAGGCGTCATGCTGTCAGCATGGAGCCCAATGCGGGGCTCAAGCCCAAGAACCGCGCAATCACGTATGACCTGAGTTCAGATCAAGAATCAGACAGTCGACCAACTGAGTCACCCAGGCGCCGCTCCCACTTCCCCGCCCCCCACCGCCCGCTTTCCTTTTCAGTAGTGCACATGCCTCAATTTCCCAAGCAGCGCAGTCATTCATTTATTCAAACACTGATTAGTTTCTGTTGGCATTCGTCAGTGTGCTACTGTGTCCTAAAGAAACCCAGATTGGGGCGCTTGGGTGGCGCAGTCGGTTAAGCGGCCGACTTCAGCCAGGTCACGATCTCGCGGTCCGTGAGTTCGAGCCCCGCGTCGGGCTCTGGGCTGATGGCTCGGAGCCTGGAGCCTGCTTCCGATTCTGTGTCTCCCTCTCTCTCTGCCCCTCCCCCGTTCATGCTCTGTCTCTCTCTGTCCCAAAAATAAATTTAAAAAATTAAAAAAAAAAAAACGTTGAAAAAAAAAAGAAACCCAGATGAATCAGACGAGTCCAGTTCTGGGGGTGGGGGTATATAGTTTAGTTGAGGAGATAAGACACATAGTGAAAATACAGTAAATAAGGAAGAACATCACGAGCACTGTAACACAGGTACGGGCAAAGGGCGGGGCGCTCTGTGGAAGAAGCAGCATTGGAACTGGACTTAAACCGGGTGGCGGTGAGGAGCCCGCGAGGGCTTAGGATTACTGCTGTAACATGAAAAGGTCCCAGGCAGTAGGGTGTAGGAAGTACTGGCAGGGAGAGACCTGCCTGGGAGATTGCTGTAAGAACGAGTGGAGCGGGGCTCTGGCCAAAGTAGGGGAGTCGTGGGGAGACATCCTGGAAGGAAGACCAGGAAATTCACGCGGATCAGTGTGTGGTCTGTGCAAGCCATCCACTCTGTCCTCCTAGTCAGTCCCCGTTTCCCCCCCTTCTACAGCCCTGGATTCTCCAGGACAGAATGGGGATAGTTGCTGTTCAGAGGAGGGAAAACACAGATAATCTCCCATGACATAGTGTTGAGTGGAAGCAGCCATCCAGCAGAGTGCACAATGTATGATTCCGTTTCAGCTTTGCAAATGTTTCTTTGAAATGAGGAGCAAGAGAAATGAGCAACGGAGACTGAGAAGTAACAACCAGGGAGGGGGCTACAGGTGGTGAGGTAGGTAGGGCAGCCCTCCTCCCCAGTCTGTGTCCCAATACCTGGAACCTGTGGGTATGTTACCTTACATGGCAAAAGGGACTTCACAGATAGGATTAAATTTAGGACCTTGAGATGGGGAGGCTTTCTGGATGATTCCGGCGGGCTTAGTGTGATCACAAGGGTCCTTAGAAGTAAAATATGGAGGCACGAGAGTCAGAGAAGAGACATGAGAGCAAAGGTTGGGGCAATGCAATTGCTGGGAGGGGGCCACGAGCCAAGGAATACCAGCAGCTTCTAAAAGCTGGGAAAGGTAAGAAAATGGATTCTTCCCTCGAACCTTCAGAAGGAAGTCTGCCCTACTGACTTATTTTTGACTTCTGAACTCTAAACCGTGACAGAATACATTCGTGTTGCTTTAATTCACGGAGTTTATGGCAATTTGTTACAGCAGCCACAGGAAATGATAGTGGAAAACTAAAGGGTGTGGTCTCGGGAAGCCCATGAAGAAATCGTATCAAGGAAGGAAATTGGTGACCACATCAAAACTTGCTGCCAGGCCAGGTGAGGCAAGGTGCAAACTGGTGACCGGCTTTAGTGAGGCGAAGGTCCCGATGACCTCGACAAGGGCAGTTACAGCGGCGGGGTGGGAACTCTGAGTCCTCCTGCACTTAGATATCCTACCCATTGAGTTACTCAAGCCCTGGAGCTCTGAATGGCCAGCCTCCAAAGGCTGGCAGAACCACACAAGGCAGAGGCCGAGGACTTCTCAGCCGCCCAGAGATGGGTGCACCCTGTGGCATTAGGACACGGCACCCAGAGATACTCAGACATCCGGGTTACCTGACAACAGTGGCTGGGGCATCCGTGTGTGTAAGATGGGGAGGTAGGAACCACCCTTTCCCAGTTATTAGCCTCTTGACGGCAGGTTCAGAGGGAGGGGAGGATCCTGGCTGGACTATCATAAAAGCTGTAGCTCTCTCACTAGAAAAAGGCACAACCATGTATACTTTACATACAAATTCATCTGTTTCACCAGTCCCAGAAAATGACCCACAGAACCCCAGGTGCCTCGGTGGCTCAGTCTGTTAAACATCTGACTCTTGATTTCGGCTCAGGTCATGATCTCATGGTTTGTGAAATCGAGTCCTGAGTTGGGCTCTGCGCTGACAGCACGGAACCTGCTTGGGATTCTCTTTCCCCTCTCCCTTCCCCTGTTGTCTCTCAAAATAAAATAATTAATTTTTTAAAAAAAGGAGAAGCTATTCTTTGGATGTTTTCTGAAGTATGATATCCACTCCACTGATGGTACCCAAGATGATTTTAGGGAATACAAGGGATGAGCCTTTCCTACCTTAATAGCTCTCTATTTTAAATTGCATGTAAAACTTGTGATTTCACTGGTATTATTGCTTAGGGTGAGTAAATGGTAAAATAAAAAGTGAGTCTACTTAAATATTACATATAATAGTTCGAGGGGTATACGAATTCAGAAAAAAAAAAAACAAACTTGACAGTGATTCATGGATGACGCAAGTCCAGGAAACACAGTATCTGCGATCTTGGGAGGAGATTTGAACCCAAAGTTCCTTCCTTTCCTATTTATTCCTTTTAAATTCTGGTTGCAGCTCAGTAAATGGACCTCATGTGCCACTAACAACATGAGCTCCAGTTGGAAGAGCACTGCTCGTATCTGAGCTTGGACTGAGCAGCTTGACCCTGTTAGCCCCTGAGGGGCCAGGAGGAGAAGGGGGCCTGACTTCTCTGCTCAGCCATAGCTCTGTCACTTGCTCAGGGCAGGCAGCTCAGCTTTCTCAAGTCCAAGACCACGGGCAGACTTTGTTTCATCCCCACAGTATGTTGGCTGAAACGAGTTTGACTTGTTTTATGTGTGTGTGCGCGCGTGTGTGTGTGTGTGTGTGTGTGTGTGCACCTTTGCGTGAGTGTGAATGTGTGTGTCAGAGTACACACGGGTGTGTGAGGGGGTGTGTGGCAAATTGGGGAACAGGGGAAACCAAAGGGACCGGGACTTCTCCCTGGAGATTTCACAGCAGAGCCCCAGGACACTCTCCTTCAAGGACCCCTCCAAGGGGCACGATTCAGAAATGAACTCCAAACAAAGAGCTGGGTCATGACATTTCCTTTCCCATCACCCCACCTGGTCGTCACATTACAGAAGCTAGGCTCTGAGCTCAACAGAAGTGAGCATCCATGGCCTGGCAGGAGGAGAGAAGAGAGGTGAAGGAAGTAATATAGGGGGTGCTTGAAGGGCTTAGCCAGAAAAAAGAACAGAAAGTCTCCGTTCAGGCCTTAAGAAGAGGGCTTCTCTCAGTACAGGTACAGGTACATTCCAGATTTCTCCTCTGACTACCTTTCTCCCTCAGTTTAAAGACAACATTATACCAGTTTCCAGGATAGAAATCTACAGACAGAAGCCGACAGGCCACTGCAGTATGGGGTAAGTATGGCTCCTGGTCAAGTCTGACCATGGGTTTGTGATGCGAACGTGACAACCACTACACTACGGAAACTGAGCCATGGGTTTTTAAGTGTGTTACTAGTTTTTAGGTTTTTTTCCCATATCCTCAGACTGGGGCCCAGATATAAAGATGCCTGCAACATGGCCACATTGGGACCCTTGGGGTAACAGGGGAGTGCAGGGGTAGATATCAAATTTGGTCACTGTCTTCTCTGAGTCCTCCCTGAGGGTCAGGTAGGGCAGAGCAAAGCAAAAGCATGGGGGGTGGGGCCATCTAGGGCAACTGTTGGGGAAGGGGGGTGGGTTGGGAGTTTGGAGGGTGGCTCCCAGTAGCCATCACAAGCCTGGAAGTCTCTAGTATTCCGATCCCAACCTCTCATTTCCTGCACTCAGCTTCAGTTGTATCCACGGCTAAACCTCTGCCCCTTCAGGACCTGGCACCAAACGCCAACTTCCAAGATTCAGCTGGGCTCCCATTGCAGAACGCTGAGCCCTGGTGCTTTACCTATGAAATCTCTCCAATTCAACCCCGTTCTGCCCTTGGTCACAGCCACCATCGTGCCTTCTCCTCTTGCCCAGTCCACGCGGTGGCCTCCTGCCTGGCCTCCTCACACCCACTTGGGCTCCCTGCATTCCTTTTGACACTGTAGCCAGGGCGATCTTCCAAAGATGCAAATCTGACCACACCACACCCCTTCCTGAATCCCTTCCCTGGCTTTCTGTCATTTCTTAGAATCAAGTCCCAAATCCTGCCCACGACCTAGGAGGCCCTGCGTGATGTAGCCCTGGCTGACCTCTGGCCTCCTCCCCCTTCTCTCTCCATGCCCGCCAGCCTCTGGCCACACTGGATTTATTTCTGTCCCTTGACTGCTGAGCCCTTACCCTTCAAAGCCTTCTTGGCACATGCTGTTCCCTCTGTCTGGAATGCTCTTCCCACCACACTTCACCAGGCTAATACCCTATTTATGGTCAGCTCTCAGTCCAAATGCTACTTTTCTCAAGAAAGCTCTCCTTCAACTTCTCACCTCCAAATCCATATTCTGATAGCACTAGGTAATTAATTACTATGCAGTTAGTACGTTCCCTCATTAGCCTGTTTGCTCTACGAAGACTGTATTGGTGCTGATTACTGGCGCCTCTCCAGGCCTACCCAGCTCAGTGCTGGTAACCATCAAGGGACCAAGCCAGTGAGTGAAGAAGTGACTGAAGTAGTAAACAAGGTGGTCCAGTGCAGAGCCGCCAGGAACAGTGAGAGGCAAGTCCTTTTATCCAAAGATCCAAAAGCATTTGCTGGGCCCACCCTGAAAGCAAGAGCTAGAAGCAGGGAGCGGCTGTCAGCGTAATGCCCAAGCACGATGGCCCCGCTGTCACCAGTCCTACAGCTGAACCTGGGGAAGGCCCAAGGAGGCAGTTTGCCTCTGGCTCGGCCTACCTGCAGCCCTGTGGATAGGGGCCATCTCCCATATCCCAGAGATCCTTGGGAGGGAGATGGAATCGATTTTGCAGCCAGGTACATTTGGCTTTTGCGCTAACTAGCTCTTTGACTTTGGGCAAATTACAGAGCCTGCTCGAGCCTCGGTTTCCACATCGTAAAATAGGGATAACAAATCTACCCCAGGATCAGTTGGAGGTTTAACTACCGAAATGAGGCTGTACCGCATGGCAGCATGCTGTTCACGGTGCTAATCCCCCCTCCTCTAAAAAACTAGCTTAATCTTGTCATTTCGATCTTTTGGACCCCCACGCCAGCATCCAAGACAAGCAATACTGAGGGATGGAAGGACATAGTCCACCCCGGACACTGCCCTAACCGCTAGCGATCCAGGGAAGCCCTAGTGCCGGATAGGGCAGCACCAGGAAATCCAAACTGGCTGAGAAGGGTAAGGATCCGTAACTTTTGGAAGCAGGAGCGGGGTGAGGTGGGGAGGGGAGCACAGGTGAGGATGAAGCAATTATTCAACAGAAGTGAAGGACGGACGCAAAGGGGGAGAGGCTGATAAGGGAACAGGAAAGAAAGGAAAGATTGAGAGTGTGCGTGGCTGGTAAAAGGTGATCCAAATTGTCAGATGGCAGAGGCTGCAGAAGGAACAAGTAGGAAGGAGGGAGCAGATAGAAGCCGGTCAGGGGAAATGCTGGAGAGCAAGGGCAAGTCCCGGTGAGGGGGACCGGTCGTGACCTGTTACCTGGAGAGAAGGGGGAAGCGAAGGTGAGGGCGGAGGCTGTCACCTTGGGTCCTCCTAGAGGGCAGGTGAACCTGACTTGCCGGCGAGGGGAGAGTGGGGGAGGGGGGAAGGCGAGTAGAGGGGTGCGACCCCGGGCCGGGCTGTACCTGAGGGTCTCCTTGCAGCTCGCCCACGTAGTACTGCTCGAGCCAGCGGCGCGCGTTGGCCGAGTGCCGGTGCGGCGGCCCGTCCAGGTCGGCGCTAACATCCTCTCCAGCCCGCGCCCGCAGCAGCTGCTCGCCCCCCGGGTGGTGCCGCACGAAGCCAGTGAGGTCGTAGAGGCGGGCCCCGCAGCGGACCCAGCAGTCGCCGGCCGCCAGGCGCCGCTGGACCTCGGCGGGTGAGAAGGAGGCGGCGTGGGGCGGAGCGGGGGCCATGGCGGGAGAGCGGAGCTCGCAGCTGGAAGCCCGGGCTTCTGCTCGGCGGCAGCCCAGCTTGCTTCTAACATCCCCGGAGCCGCGGCCGCCTTGACGGGCCGGCCGCCACCGCACCTGCTCATTTGCATGCCGCTCTCCTATTGGCCGCTCGGCCGGACGCTGCTCGAGCCCGGAGGCGCCCTCTTCCCCATTGGCCCGCAGGAAGCTTGGGCAACGCGTGCGGGGCTGGCCACCCGCTGCGGGGGGAGGAGGGGGGGCGGGCAGCCAGGTGGCCCCGGGCAGGTAGAGGGCGCGCCGGCCAGGTGTGTCCCGTCGCAAGAGATCGAAGGGGACGGGCGGATGCAGGCGGAGCAAGTCTTCCTGTCGCGGGTGGCTGCCTGGACGGACATCCTCGGTGGCGTGATCGCTACTGGAATAACTCTTCTGCTGCTGTCTGTTTGGGAGAAATTTGCAGCTTTCGATTCTCAGGCTCCTAGAGGGGCCGAGGAGTGGGGGAGGCAGGGCGAGGGCTCGAGTAAGGCGAGTGAGGCTCTGGGCTCGGACGCCCTCGAAGCCGGTAATCACAATATATAATATTTTAATGTAATATTTAAAAGATGTTCACAACAACGTGAATGTACTATTTAATACCACTGTACACTGAAACATGATTAAAATGGTAACTTTTACATTGTGTATATTTTATCACAACAATATAGAATAGTTTTTTAAATCATGTTTTTGTAAATAAAGTTTTATTGGAACCAGGGCTAGTGAGGCGAGAGAAGCAAGCTGGTTAAGTGCACGATTGGATCTTGTCTTCAATAGTTAAATTTCTGGTATTGTGTTCACCGTGGATTTTTTGCATTAATTTCAAATTTTTAAAAACACTGCGTTAAAATATTCTTTATCTTGATTGTGAAGTGTTTTGGGCACAGACATAAATTGTGCACCCAGAGTGACTGCCTCATTCTAATCTTGTCCTGGGGAGAGGGGGGAGGACCCCGAGGGGAGAACAGAGAATCCAGCTAGGATCTGTCTCTCTCAGGAAGATATTTTCAGGGTCACCTTTGTGCTCTCCTGGGACTGGGCACCTGTGCCCAGCTGGCCCTGTGAGAAAGCCTGGCCCAGAGGCCTTAGGGGCCACCCGAACAGTAGAGGTATCCAAGTTCAGGACACTTGTCCCTTTCTTCTCTCCCTTCTACTTCTCTCCCGGTGCGTCCTCAGGGAGTAGGCAAGAGTTGGGCTTAGCCTGGGTGGAACTGCTGTCCAACAGGCCTGGAGGCCTTAGGTCACAAATGTTTTTCTCAAGTGGTGAATGCATAGTCACCCTCACCCCATTTCCACACCTCTTCTGTTCCAAACACCTTGCCTGTGCAAAAGCAGTCTGCGGGACTTCGCCATTTGCATGTTACACCACTGCCTTAAACACCTGAAGTTGACCAAGTAGTTTAAGGCATCTATTCAGAATCGTAACACACTTACCATAGTAATTCCAATTATAGAAATTTGACCTTACAGATATACTGTATAAGGATGTGTATGTAATAGTATTAATTGCAACACTGCTTATAGGTTAGAAACAACCCCAGTGTTCATCATAATGGAGGATTAACTGAATAACCGATGATGCATTCACACTGTGAAAGGCTATGTAGCCGTTAGGAAGAACCAGGTAGATCTGTAATGTACTGATAGGGAATAATCTCCAGGACATTTTCAGTGGAAAAAAAAAAAATAGTGTGCATGGTGGGCTAAACATTATTTTGTTATCTTTAATTCTTTAATCTTTAAAAATATTCTGAAAGCAAACAAAAGAGTGTATGTAAATTTCAAAGCAAAAAGAATGTATTCAACTCAATGAATTTGCCTCCCAACCCGGGAGCTGGGACATTATAAAACACCTGCACGTACCTCTGTACTCCAAAACTTTCATCTCTCTGCCTCTCCCCAAGAGGTGATCACGGTGCTGGCTTTTGTGCTTATCCTTCCTTTGCTTTTTATTTTTAATATTTTCATCACGTCTGGGGCACCTAGGTGGCTCAGTCGGTTAACCGTCTGACTTCAATTCAGGTCATGATCTTGTGGTTCGTGAGTTCGAGCCCCACATAGGGCTCTGCACTGACAGTGTGGAGCCTGCTTAAGATTCTCTCTCTCTCCCTCTCTCTGCCCCTTCCTCACTCTCGCTGTCAAAATAAATAAATGAACTTTAAAAATATTTTTAAAATATTTTTATCACATCTGTGTATATGCCTATACAATATATTATTTAGATCAGCTTAGCTTTGAGTTTTATGAAAATCACATGATACTGTATTTTACTTTATGTGGCCTTGCATGTTTGACTCAATATCATTTTAAGATTTATCCATGTTGGGAGCGCCTGGGTGGCTCAGTCGGTTGAGTGTCCAACTTCGGCTTAGGTCATGATCTCACAGTTCGTGAGTTTGAGCCCCACGTCGGGCTCTGTGCTGACAGCTTAGAGCCTGGAGCCTGCTTCGGATTCTCTGTCTCCCTCTCTCTCCGCCCCTTCCCTGCTCATGCTCTGTCTCTCTCTGTCTCTCAAAAATGAATAAACTTAAAAAAATTTAAAAAAAAAAAGATTTATCCATGCTGTTGAGGGTCACTGTAGTTCACCAGTTTTTCAGAGCAGCGTCATATTCCACTATATGAATTTATTTACCCATTTTCTTTGCTTGAGTTTTTTTTTTCTTTTTTCTTTTCTATTATGAGCATTCTTTAAAAAAATTTTTTTTTACATTTATTTATTTTTTCAGAGACTCAGAGAGACAGAGCACAAGCTGGGGCGGGCAAGGAATCTACTCCTGAAATCATTGTTGCACTATATGCTAACTAACTTGGATGTAAATTAAAAAAATAAATTCAATTAAAAAACATATATGCATATATACATATATATGGGGACTTATTATTAGTTGCAAAAAAAATGCAAAGTTGTGACACCTTCCCTGTGAATTTAACCTTTTATCATTACAGAGTAAATCTGTTCATCTCTTTTAATGATTTCTGCTTTTCTGTCTATTTAATATTCCTATACCAGCTGTATTTTGGCAAGCACAAGTCTAGTATATATTTGTTCGTGCTCTTTTTTTTTTTACTTTTACTTTTTCCATAATCATATGTTTAGATTTCTCTCTTGTAATCAGTGAACAGTGCGTTTTTAAAACGATTTTGACTGACAGCTTTTGTCTTTTAAGTATTGGGAAGCTTAAAAAAATTATTGCAAAGGAAAAGTTGAATTCAGCTTTCCCTTAGGTCAGCAGCCCCTTCCGGACTGCCTTATTTCTTCTTATTAACCAACTGAGCCACCCAAGATCATGATATTACCGCTCACCTGGCCCCAACGTCCAAAACCTTAGAGTCACCCAACACCTATGCCACACCCTCCTCCTTTAAAAGGCATCTCCTATATTTCCTTTTCCTTTTATTTTTTTTAAAGTTCGTTTATTTGATTCAAGTAATCTCTATACCCAATGTGGGGTTTGAAGTCATGATCCTGAGATCAAGAGTTGCTCACAGCTCCAACTGAGCCAGCCAGGCACCTCTCACTTCCTTTTCATTTTAGAAATGTTAAAGTTAAGGGGCACCTGAGTGCCTCAGTCGGTTAAGCATCCAACTTCGGCTCAGCTCATAATCTCACGGTTTGTGAGTTCAAGCCACGCATCGGGCTCTGTGCTGACAGCTCAGAGCCTGGAGCCTGCTTTGGATTCTGTGTCTCCCTCTGTCTCTGCCCCTCTGCCGCTCATACTCTGTCTCTGTCTCTGTCTCTCTCTCTCTCAAAAATAAACATTAAAAAGATTTTTTTAAATGGATAAACACTTAAAAATTTTTAAAAAGCAAAGAAATGTTAAAGTTAAAAGTGGCCCAAGAGAAGGGCTATGGCTCAATCTTAATTCTTTGGTAGATGAGGAAAATGAGACCCCAAATCACACTGCTAATGAGGAGTACAGGTAGGAGCCGAGTTCTCTTTCACTTTAAGCTTAAATGCTCATTCTTCCATTGCCACTAGACATGAGCAGCTCAAGGCCCCGTCTTGCCTACGTGGTTGTTGCTTTGCTCCAAACAGAGCTCCTGACGCTGGAGGCGCATAGTAAATATTTGCTGAAACTGAACTTCACTCTCTAAGTCAGATTGTCCCCTCACGCTGACTCCTGCAATGGCTCTGACAGTCTCTTTTCCTCCAAGCCCCAGCCCTTCCAGTCCCCCTTCAACACCACGAAGAACGAACATTTCACTCAGTGCGTGGCATCACCCTGCTCAGAAACTGCCAGAGGTTCCCTCTGACAAACACCGTGAGATATGAATTCTACCTGGGATGTAATCCTGAAGTACCTCCTCAAACTCGCCTCCCTCTCTTTCAGAGGGAGAGATCCTTCTATCTCTCCACCTGGCTGGCCTGACCCCGCCATTCCAGGACCACCTCTCCAGAGAGTATTCTCAGCATACAGCGTCCTGTGCTGTTACCCAGTCCCTACCTAGACTGGTCCCTAACGAGAAGCGCTGGAGGCAGGGAATGTTTCTCGTGTTGGTTTGAGTCTCCAGCACTTAGCACGCAGGACAAACCCAATATCTGCTAATAATTATACCAGTAAACATAAACACACATTTGCCTCTAGCATACGTGTGCACACAGAAAACATACAGTTGCATACCCCTTTTAAGCACTCATCTGAATACTAAACATTTTGCCGCTGTTGGGATATCTGAAGGTACTATCTTTTTATCCCACGGGTCATGGAATATGGGCCTCATTCACTGTGGCACAAACCCTAGGTGTTTCATTGGCTGGTTGTTTGGTTTGCTAAAAGGCAGCGTTGTGTGAGACGAAGCACTGAGTTTGGGTGTTTTTTTGTTTTGTCTTAGTTTTATTGAGATATAATTGGTACACAGCTCTGTGTGAGTTTAAGGTGTATGATCTCACTTATGTATAGAATCCAAAAAAGCGCCCAAACGTAGAGGGAAAAAAACAAAACAAAACAGATCACAGTTACCAGAGATGGAACCATTGATTTGTGACTCAGAAGCCCCGAATCTACTTTGGGTCTGGACACTGGCCCCAGTGACTTTAGCAAGTTTCTTAAGCTACTGAACGCTGATTTCTTTCACTTTTATAAAAATTGAATTAGAGTTCACATAACATAAAATGTATCATTTAAACTGTTTTAACACGTACAATTCAGTGGCATTTAGTTCACAATGTTGTACGACCATCACCTCGACCCAAACATTTTCATCACCCCAAAAGGAAACCCCGTGCCCGTTAGCAGTCACCCCCATTTCCTTCTGCCCCCAACCCCACCCTAGGCCCTGGCTACCAGTAATCTGCCCTCTCTGTGGATTGGCCTATTCTGGATATTTAATATAAATGGAATTGTACAATATATTTGTGTCTGCTTACTTGTACTTAGCATCATTTTTTCGAGGTTCATCCGTGTTGTAGCACGTATCGGCACTTGATTCCCTTTTCAGGCTGAACAACATTCCCACACTCTATGGACAGACCATATTTTGTTGATCCATTCACCAGTTGAATGACATCTGCAGTGTTTCCACCTTTTGACTCTTGTGAATGGTGCTACGAATACTTCGCTTCTTTTTGTGTAAAATTGCGATTTAATAGGCCCCCTGGCCTGGCTGCCTTAAGGGCTGGGTGAAACCCAAAGGAGAGCACATAAAAAATATTTCACGAGTTGCCGCCCCATGCACATGTGTTGTGGGGTGCTGGTGGTAGACTATTACGGTTATGCTTCTCGGCTGATTTACCCGTTATGGCCTCCGCCCTTTCTCAGTGCCAGCTTGTCATCCAATGCCAGCTCCCGGCCTGGCAGAGACCAGCTGCTCACAGCTGAACCTAGACATCCATTCTTGGCCATTTCAGGTAAAGCAATCAGGGCAAAAGGTGCCAATTAACTACGAGGACAATAACGTGCTTTGGGGTTCTGAGTCATAATCTGGCCTTGCTGCTGTTGGGCCTGAGTTACTTGTGGGTAACTCGAATGAGCACAAAACAAATCTGCTGGGTGGGGTGCCTCTAGACCGGTAGGGTAGGCAGTGAGTGATTGGGGTTATTGAGAAACTCTGTTAGTGGCTCTATGCTAGACAAGACTCCCGTGCAGAGGGTGACCTTCACTTCCTCCCTGTTGGTCAAAGCCCACTCTCTAGTTATCCAGGACACCAAAGAAAGGAAAGATATCCATATGCCCCCAACAGGGGAAAAAGAACATGAAGCTATAGAGTATTTGTAAAGCAACTCATTAAAAAAAAAAATGTCTAAAGTGCTATGATGTTGAGTCCAAAAAACAGAATATATGCATTAAGAAATGATACTTTAACATGAATAGACACTTCTCCAAAGAAGACGTCCAGATGGCCAACCGACACATGAGAAAATGCTCAACATCACTCATCATCAGGGAAATACGAATCAAAACCACCACGAGATACCACCTCACCCCTGTCAGAATGGCTAACGTGAACAACTCAGGCAACCACAGATGTTGGCGAGGATGCGGAGAGAGAGGATCTCTTTTGCACTGCTGGTGGGAATGCAAACTGGTATACCCACTCTGGAAAACAGTATGGAGTTTCCTCCAAAAACTAAGAACAGAACTACCCTACGACCCAGCAATTGCACTACTAGGTATTCATCCAAGGGATACAGGTGTGCTGTTTTGAAGGGACACATGCACCCCCATGTTTATAGCAGCACTATCGACAATAGCCAAAGTACGGAAAGAACCCAAATGTCCATCAACGGATGAATGGATAAAGAAGATGTGGTATATATATACAATGGAGTATTACTCAGCAATCAAAAAGAATGAAATCTTGTCATTTGCCACTACGTGGATGGAACTAGAGGGTATTATGCCAAACGAAATTAGTCAGTCAGAGAAAGACAACTATCATAGGACTTCACTCACATGAGGACTTCAAGACATAAAACAGATGAACATAACGAAAGGGAAACAAAAATCATATAAAAACAGGGAGAGGGACAAAACATAAGAGACTCTTAAATATGGAGAACAGAGGGTTGCTGGAAGGGTTGTGGGAGGGGAGATGGGCTAAATGGGTAAGGGGCATTAGGGAACCTGCTCCTGAAATCATTGTTGCACTATATGCTAACTAACTTGGATGTAAATTAAAAAAATAAAATAATTCACTGAGAAAAAAAAAAGAAATGATACTTTAGAGGGGCGCCTGGGTGGCTCAGTCAGCTGAGCATCCGACTTCACCTCAGGTCATGATCTCATGGTTCCTGAGTTCAAGCCCTGCATCGGGCTCTGCCCTGACAGGTCACAGCCTTGAGCCTGCTTCGGATTCTGTATCTCTGTCTCTCTCTGCCCTCCCCTGCTCTCTCTCTCTCTCTCTCTCTCAAAAATAAACATAAAAAAAAAAGAAATGATAGTTTAGAAAATTAATTAGAAAAAGCCCCCAGGCAGCGGGTGCTCAGGTGACTTAGAACAGAGAAGTCTGGAATTGGTGCAAATTATTCTATCCACCCCAGGTTTTTGCTTGGGGGTCAGGGGCCCCATCTGATTTTTGTGTGTGTGACATTTATACACTTGCTGGGACACAGTGTGTGAGGTTGGAGCTTTCCTCCTTGTTCAACAGATGAGAGTACCATCCTGCCGACCTCCATGTTCTTACACCCACCACCCCCCGACCAGATCAAAGATGAAAAGGGTGCAAGGGAAGTGAGAGCCACGGGTCTCGAGTCCTTGTAGAGGATTGGGAGGCTCTGTTCTCTCACTTTCTGCAGACCAACTTTGGCCCCAATGTGTTGATGTATGTGCACAACCATCTTAATGATGGCAGCTCTTATTCTGTTCTCGCTCTTTGGCTTGAACTCCTTGTGGATTCCAGCCCCTTCTCTGACACTCACTTTCTGAATGTTTATCAGCCTCTTTGATGGCCCCACCTTTTTTCCCCCATCACCAGCATATTTTCTTTTTCCCACTGCCCCTGAGATGGAGCTATTCACAAGGTCACCTTCAAGTCTCCATTTTCCCCTCTGTACTTTTCCCTTGGTGACTGTATCTACTACTTTGACTTCAACAACCATCTCTTGTTGAATTTTAAATCCATAGCTCCATCCCTGACCCCCTCTCAAATCCAGAGAGGTATTTCTGATGACACCTGAGTCTCCTGCAAGCCCCACGTGCTAAACCCAAACCGATTATCTTGCCCCTAAAACCAGCCTCTCCTGTTTCTGCAATGACATCATGAAACTTTCAATACTCAGTGACGGACCTCAGCATCCCCATTTAGTGCTAGTCTCCCACACGATCCAAACCAACCAGCAGCTGAATTGTGTCCAGTCTACCTCTGAGATGTCTCTTATCTTCACCTCACCTTCACCGTCAGGGTACAGATCCTTCCGTCAATCACGAGGACCACAGAAGCTCACACTACTTCATTCAATAAAGGCTGTTGGGATAACAAGTCAATTACTAAGGCAAATGAAAGTCTGTGAGTCAATTTGGAGAGTAGGAAGCAAACATATTAAAGGAGTGTGTCAGAGCTGCCTGGATCGGCTCAATGTCTATTTGAGAAAGTTGGAAAAATATGCACCGAGAGGGTTTTGGAAGTTACCTCCCATTTGCATGTTTATATTTCCTGTCTTTTTTCCCCCCTGAAATGAACATGTGTGAAAAAGGGATGAGGAAAAATAACCTTATTGAGATTAACATTTGTTTATACGGGTAGTACACAAATGTGCTATTACCATACAAAAGTTTTATAAGGAAAAAAATTGGATCAAGGGCTGGGGGTGAGGGAAAGAATGGACCATAAAACTGCATGAAGAACCTTTTTTTGAGGGCAATGGAAACATTTTAAGTCTTGATTTTGGTGGTGGTAACATGACTATATTTGTCAAAACTCAGAACTGTATGTCTAATAGGGGTGAATTTTACTATATGTAAATTATACCCCAATAAACCTGACTTTAAGAAAAGAGTTATGTAATACAGAAATTTATAGAGTGAGTCACGCAAGCCTTCTTTCAGTTGTCATCCCCCCAGCCCAAACCCCCAGTTCTACTTCCTGGTCAAGAGGTAGCCGATATCCAGTTTAGCTTATTTCCTTCCGTTCTCTCCCCACCCCCACTTCTGCTCCTCATACACATTTTTTTTTTGAAATTGACATCACATTGTATTCGTTTCAGGCACCCGTCTTAATGGTCTGACATATGCATATGTTGTGACACCATCACCACTCTAAGTTTAGTTAATATCCATCGCTGAATGTAATTACATTTTTCCTTGTGATAAGAACTTTCAAGATCTATTCTCTTAGCAAATTTCAAATATACAGTACAATATGGGGGTGCCTGGGTGGCTCAGTCGGTTAAGCGTCTGACTTCAGCTCAGGTCACCATCTCTCAGTTCATGAGTTCAAGCCCTGCGTAGGGCTCTGCACTGACAGCTCAGAGCCTGGAGCTTGCTTCAGATTCTGTGTCTCTCTCTCTTTGCCCCTCCCCTGCTCACATTCTCTCTCTTTCTCTCTCTCTCTCTCTCTCTCTCTCAAAAATACACATTAAAAACATTTTTTTTACAGTACAGTGTGTTAGCTATAGTCACCATACTTTACATTACATCCCCAGGATTTTTTTTAATGCTAATTCTTTCATTTCTTGGGTACATTTTATTTACTTATTTATTTTGAGAGAGAGAGCGTGTATGTGAACAGGGGTGGGGCAGAGAGAGGAAGAGAATCTCAAGCAGGATCCTCGCTGTGAGCACAAATCCCAACTTGGAGCTCAAACTCATGAACTGTGAGATCATGACCTGAGCCGAAATCAAGAATCAGTTGCTTAACCAACTGAGCCACCCAGGCACCCCCGCAGGACTTTTTAAAAAATCTTATAACTGGAAATTTGTACCTTTTAACCATCTTTACCCATTTCACACACTCTCCTCCTCCTGCCTCTAGTAGCCACCGAACTGTTCTCTGTATCTGTAAGTTTGTTTGTTTGTTTGTTCTTTAGATTCCACATATAAGTGCGATCATACAATATTTGGCTTTCTCTATTTCTTTTTTTTAATGTTTATTTATTTTTGAGAGAGAGAGAGGGAGAGAGATAGCCTGAGCAGGGAGGGGCAGAGAGAGAGGGACAGAGGATCTGAAGCAGGCTCTGCACTGACAGCAGAGAGCCTGATGTGGGGTTCGAACCCACAAACCACGAGATCACGACCTGAGCCAAGGTTGGACGCTTAATGGACTGAGCCACCCAGACACCCCAGCTTTCTTTATTTCACTTAGCACAATGCCTTCAGGGTACATCCATGTTGTCACAAACAGCAGAACTTTCTTCTTTTATATGACTTAATATTTCATTGTGTGTACACATGTATACACACACACACACACACACACACACCACATTTTCTTTATCCAGTCACCCATTGATGGACATATAGGTTGTTTCCATATAGACACCTATATCACAATGTAGCTTAGAAATGGGGGTGCCTGGCTCAGTCAGAAGACGTAACACCCTTGATCTCGGGGGCATGAGCTGAGCCCCATGTTGGGTGTAGAGATTACTTAACTAAATAAATAAACTTAAACAAAAAAAACCCCACAAAAACAAAACAGTCTAGCTTAGAAATCACTCCATATTAAGTCAAGGAGATTCTCCTTATTTTCTCTTCTAATTTCCTAGTGTTTCACAAGGTGGATATAGCACAGTTTTATTAAAACAGCCTCCTTTGTGTAGAAGTACATTTAGATTATTGCCCGTATTTTGCAATTACAAATTATTCCAGAACGAGTAGTCGTATACATATTATTTTTATATGGCTTAGATGAATATTTCCAGGGTAAATTCCTAAGAATGAAATTGCTGCGTTTGGGGGTAAGTGCATTTATAGTTTTGTTAGATGGGCCCAAACCCCATTCCACAGAGGAAACACCCCGTTGCTCTCCTACCAGCAGCACATGAGAGTCAACAGTGTGTGGTCAAACTTTACAATGCTTGCCCATCCGATAGGGAAGAAATTGTGTAGTTGATTTGCATTTCCCTTATTAAGAATCGGAGTTATCTTTTAAAAAGCCTTTCTGGGGGCGCCTGGGTGGCTCAGTGGGTTGAGCGTCCGACTTCAGCTCAGGTCATGATCTCGCGGTCCGTGAGTTCGAGCCCCGCGTCGGGCTCTGTGCTGTCTCTGTCTCAAGATAAATAAACGTTAAAAAAAATTAAAAATAAAATAAGATAAAAAGCCTTTCTGATGCAAGTCTCTTCCCACTTAAATACTCCCTACATACTGACTATTGCCAAGTTAAAAATATTTGAGCGTGTTGCTAAAGCTTTGCTGAGTGTAACGCACACTCCCTCTAGTACGCGGTGTCGTCTGCCCCCTGTCTCAATCCACTTTTCAACTGTACCTCCAATTCCTGTTTACATATCAGAAGAGCAGACGGGATTCATTAGCGCTAAATACACTCTTTTTTTTTTTTTTTTTTTTTTTTTTTTTTTTTTTTTTTTGCCTCTGAGGCTTTTCTCACTGTGGTAGTGCCCTCTTTTGGGGATGACAGTTATTCTCTTCCCAGGAATTGATATTTGTCTCTATCTCAGGGCCCAGCTTAACTATCTACCCTAATTTCCCTCATTCATATTTGTCCTATCTGTCCATCAGTCATCCCCCTTACCAGACTGTGGATTTTATACCAATGACTTTCTCTACAGGAAGAGGGGAAATACTGAATCACCAGAGAAGGATTTTTCCTTTGTTTTTCTTTTAGAGCACGAGGTGGGGGGAGGATGAGACGGAGAGGAAGAGAGAGAGAGAGAAAGAGGGAATCTTAAGCAGGCTCCATTCTCAGCACAGAGCCCAACGTGGGCTGGATCCAGCCCCTGAGATCATGATATGAGCCAAAATCAAGAGTTGGATGCTCAGCTGACAGAGCCACCCAGGCGCCCTGAGGATTTTTCTTTTAGCAAACATACTCTTATGTTCAGCTCATCACGCAATTATTACATGTATGAAAAGTTCTAGAGAAATTTGGCATGTTCTAGGGGGATTTGGATACACTGGTGAAGAAATCAGGTAAGTTCTCTCTCTGAAGGAGCTGACATTCTGGGGGATACCATTAATTTAAAAAAATCAGTAAATAAACAGGAAGTCAAAAAGTGAAAATTACCAATCAGAGAATTTAAAGCAGGGTGACGTGAAGATTTCCTCTTCCATTAAAGATGTAATAAATCAATGAAACCAAAATTGGTTATTTGGGAAGATCATCAAAATGGATAAAATTCCAGACAGATTGATAAAGAAGAGAAAAGAAGACATAAGTTAACAATATCAGGAATATTGGGGCAGCTGGTATGAAGACGGACGGTGACAATGGCTGCACAACATTATGAGTGTATCTAATACTACTAAACTGTATACTCCAAAATGGTTAAGACACGTGGACCCCCGGGTGGCTCAGTCAGTTGAGTGTCCGACTTCATCTCGGGTCTGATCTCACCGTTCGTGGGTTCAAGCCCTATGTCGGGCTCTGTGCTGACAGCTCAGAGCCTGGAGCCTGCTTCAGGTTCGGTGTCTCCCTCTCTCTGCCCCTCCCCTGCTTGCACTCTGTGTGTGTCTCTCTCTCTCAAAAATAAATAAACATTAAAATTTTTTTAAACAATATCAGGAATGAGAGAGGTGAAACCTTCAGCTATTAAAAAGTTAATAAGGGTAGGGGGCGCCTGGGTGGCGCAGTCGGTTGAGCGTCCGACTTCAGCCAGGTCACGATCTCGCGGTCCGTGAGTTCGAGCCCCGCGTCAGGCTCTGGGCTGATGGCTCGGAGCCTGGAGCCTGTTTCCGATTCTGTGTCTCCCTCTCTCTCTGCCCCTCCCCCGTTCATGCTCTGTCTCTCTCTGTCCCAAAAATAAATAAAAAACGTTGAAAAAAAAAAAAAAGTTAATAAGGGTATATTACAAACAATTTTTTCTCTAATAAATTTGACAATTCAGATGAAATGAACTAATTCCTTGAAAGACACAAACTACCAAAACTCATTGAAGAAGAAATAGATCACCTAACTAGCCCTATAACTATTAACTAAAGTGAAATTATAGTTTACAATTTCTCACAAAAGGGGCACCTGGTTGGCTTCGTCAGTTAAGTGTCCGACTTTGGCTCAGGTCATGATCTCATGGTTCGTGAGTTCGAGCCCCGTTTCAGGCTCTGTGCTGACACTCAGAACCTGGAGCATGCTTGGGATTCCAGGTCTCCCTCTCTCTCTGACCCCACCCCATTCTCTCTCTCTCTCTCTCTCTCTCTCTCTCAAAAATAAATAAACATTAAAACGTTTTTTAAAACTTTCTCACAAAGGAAATTTTAGACCTATATGACTTCACTGGTTAATTCTACCAAACATTGTCTTCACTGATCATTTTACTAAACATTTAAGGAAAAAATAATACCAAATCCATGCAAACTCATTCAAAACTTGAAGAGGCAATACATTAACTTATATTTTGAGGCCAACATTACTCTAATACCAAAACTGGATTTTAAAATTACAAGCAAGTAAAACCACAGACCAGCATCACTCATCAACATCATTGCAAAAATTCTTCACAAAACTTAAGCAAATTGAACACAACAATACATTAAATAGATAATACATCATGACCAAATGGGGTCTATCAGGAATTCAAGCTTGGTTTAACATTAGTAACTCCGTCAATAATATCATCTTATTAATAAGATGAAAAATGCAAAAGCATATAATCATCTCAGTAAATGCAGAAAAAGCATCTGACAAGATCCAATATTCACTTCTCATTTTTCAATTTTTAAAATTATAGTAAAATGCACAAACATTAAAATTTACCATCTTAATCATTTTTTAAAAAATGTTTCCTGGGGTACCTGGGTGGCTCAGTCAGTTGGTTTCGGCTCAGGTCATGATCTCACAATCTGTGAGTTTGAGCCCCACATCGCGCTCTGCACTGACAGTGTGGAGCCTGCTTGGGATTCTCTGTCTTACCCTCTCTCTTCCCTTTCCCTGCTCTCTCTCCTTCAAAGATAAATAAACATTAAAAAATTTTTTTTAAATGTTTACTTATTTTTGAAATAGAGAGTGCCAGCAGGGAAAGGGCAGAGAGAGAAGAGGACAGAAGATCCCAAGCGGGCTCTGTGCAGACAGCAGCGAGCCAGATGCTGGGCTTGAACTCACAAACCATGAGATCATGGCTTGAGCCAAAGTCAGACGCTGAACCAACTGAGCCACCTGGGTGCCCCCTCATCTTAAGCATTTTGAAGTGTACGGTTTAGTAGTATTAAATACACTCATAATGTTGTGCAACCATTGTCACCGTCCATCTTCATACCTTTTTGTCTTGCAAAACTGGAACTCTATACCCGGTAAATAATAGCTCCCCATTCTTCCCCGCCCCTAGCCCCACACAACGACTATTACACTTCCTGTCTATGATTTTGACTACTCTAAGTACCTCAAGTTTCATCCATGTTGTAGCATATGTCAGAATTCCCTTCCTTTTTAAGGCTGGATAATATTCCCTTGTGTGTACTACATTTTGCTTATCAATTCTTCTGTTGACCGATATCTATTTCTATCATCCCGTCATACCCCTTCTTCAAAGGAAGACTAGAAGGCAACATCCTCAGTCACCTAACGGGTATCTTTGAAAATCCTACAACTAATACAAAACTTAATGGCAAAAAAATGAATACTTTCTCCAAATATCAGTAAGAATGCAAGGATTCTACACTTACCACCTTTATTCAACATTATACTAAAGGTTAGAGCCAGAGCAATTGACAATAAAAGGAAATGAAATGTTTCCAGATTGGAGAGGAAGTCAGATTGTCCTTATTGAGAGATTACATGACTAAGATCCAATGGAAGCTACAAAAAAGCAACTAGAAGTATTATATGAGTTCAGCAAGGCTACAAGGTATAAGGTTAATTTACAGAGATCAATTATATTTCCATATACTAGTAACAAACTGGGTTTGAGATTAAAAAGCAATACTGTTTACAAGCAATACTGTTTACAAGGCATTTAAAAACATGAAATAATTAGGAATACATTTGACAAAAGATGTGTGAAACCTGAATCAGGAGAACTACAAAACATTGTGAGAGAAATTAATGAAGAACTAAATAAAAGGAGACATACTATGTTCAAGAATTGGAAAGCTTAATATTGTTAAGATGTCACTTCTTCCCAAATTGATCTACAGATTGAATGCAATTCTACTAAAAATCCAGCAGAGTATGTTTATAGAAATCAACAAACAGTTTCTAAAATTCAGTGGAAACCCAAAGGACCTAGAATAGGCAAAATAAATTAGAAAAAGAACAATCTGGGGGACTTAAACTACCTGATTTCAAGACTTCTTATAAAGGTACAGTAATTGAGGCAGCATTCAGGGTGGGGATAAAAAAATAAATAGATGATAAACCAGTGTCTAGAAACAAACAAAAAAGCAAATAAATATGTTCAATTATGTATTTTATATAACACTTGATCGAGCCATAATCCACACAACATATAGGTAGTCCATTTAAAGTGTATAATTCAATGGTTTTAAGTGTATTCGCCAAGTTTTGCAATCAACACCACAATCAATTTTAGAACATTTTCATCATCCTGAAAAGCAACCCAATATCCATTAGAAGTAACTTCTTAATCCTCTCATTACCCTTCCCTACCCAGCCCTAAGAAACCACTACTTTACTTTCTACCTCTATAGATCTGCCAATTCTATTTCCACCTCCTAAAAATGGAATGATAAAATATGTGACCTTTGGTGCCTGGTTTCATTCACTTAGCATAATGTTTTCAAGGCCCATCTAAGTTATAGCACATATGAGTATTTAATTTCTTTTTATTGATGAGTAATAATCCATTTTACGGATAACACACTTATTATTTATCCACACATTACTTGATTAATCTTTAAGTTGTTTCCACTTTTTGGCTGTTGTGAGTAAGGCTGCTATAAACATTCATTACGAGTTTTTATGTAGACATGCGTTTTTATTTTCTTAGGGGTAGAACTGTGGCAGCTCAATATTTAACATTTTGAGGAACCGTCAGATAGTTTCCAAAGTGGATGCACTATTTTCCATCTTCACCAGAAGTGTATGAGGGTTCTCATTTTCCTACATCCTCACCAACATCTGTTATTGGCTGTTGTTGCTATCATCCTAGTGGTGTGGAGTGAGATCTGATTGCAGTTTTCATCCTTACTTCCCTGATGGCTAATGATGTTGAGCATCTTTTCATATGCTTATTGGCCATTTGTTTGTTTTCTTGGAGAAATGTCGATTCAGATCCTTTGCCCATTTTTAAATTGGGCTATTTGTCTTTTTATTATTGAGTTGCAAGTGTTCTTTATATATTCGAGATGCAAGTTCTTTATTAGATATAAAATTGCAAATTTTTAACCTTATTCTGTGAGTTGTCATTTCACTTCCTTGATGGTGTCCTGTGAAGCACACAAGTTTTTTTTTTTTTTTATTTCAGTGATGTCCAATTTATTTATTTTTTCTTTTGTTATTTGGGCTTTTGGTGTTCTAGATTAGGACCAATTGACTAATGTAAGATCATGAAGATATACGCTTATGTTATCTTCATATTCATAAGAGATATTGGCCTATAGTTTTCTTGTGATGTGTTTGGTTTGGGTATCAGGGTAATATTGGGCTCATATAATGAGTTGGGAAGTGTTTCCTTCTATTCTAGTTGTTTGGATGAATTACAAATAATTGATATAAATTCTTCTCTAAATGTTTGGTATAATTTACCAGTGAATCTGGGCTTGGGACTTTCTTTGTGGGTAGTTTTTAATATTAGTAATTTATTCCCTTTACCTGTTATAGGTCTATTCAGATGTTCTATTGTTTCTTGAGTCAGTTTTAGTAGTTTGTATCTTTCTAGGAATGCATCCATTTCATATAAGTTATTAAATAGTTGGCATATAGTTGTTCATAGTATTACCTCATAATCCTTTTTATTTTTGTATGGTTATAGTAATGTTCTCTCTTTCATTGCTGATGTTTGTAATCTAAAGACTCTCTCTCTCCCCCACCCTCCCTCTTTCCCTCTCCTTCTCTCCCTCTCTCCCTCCTTCTCTTCCTCTCTAGTCTAGCTTTAAAAAAAAAGCTAAAAGCTATTTTGTTGATTTTGGGGTTTGTTGATTTTCTCTCTTGTTTTTCAATTGTCTATTTCATTAATTTTCACTCTAATTCTTATTATTTTCTTCCTTCTGCTTGCTTTGGATTTAGTTTGCTCTTCTTTTTGTAGTTTTTTAAAGTAGAAGGCTATTAATTTGAGATGTTTCTTCTTTTTTTCTTCTTTTTTTTAATGTTTATTTATTTTTGAGAGAGAGAAAGAGAGAGAGAGAGAGAGAGAGAGAGAGAGAGAGAGAGAGAGAGAGAGAAGCAAGCAGGGGAGGGGCAGAGAGAGAGAGGGAGTCAGAATCTGAAACAGGCTCCAGTCTCTGAGTTGTCAGCATAGAGCTTAATGTGAGGCTCAAACTTACGGACTGTGAGATGATGACCTGAGCCAAAGTCAGACCCTTAACTGACTGAGCCACCCAGGCTTCCCAAGGTGTTTCTTTTTTTTAATACAAGTATGTACAGCTATAAATTTATCTCTAAGTTCTTCTTTCACTGCATTCTATACATTTTAGGGTGTTATATTTTCATTTTCATTTTCATTCATTTCAAAATATTTCTAGTTTCCCCTGTGTCTTCTTTATTGACCCATAGGTTATTTAGGCGTGTGTTGCTTATTATTCACTTATTTTTGAATTTCCCAAATTTCCTTCTGTTAATTTCCAATATTAGCTCATTGTTATTGGAGAGCAACCTTTGTATGATTTAAAACCTTTTGAATGTATTGAGGCTTGTTTTAACACTTAGCATGTGGTCTATCCTGGAGAATATTCCATATGTACTTAAGAAGAATGCATATTCTGTTGTTGCTGAGTGGAGTGTCCTAGATATGTCTGTTAAGTCTCATTGGTTTATAGTGTTAATCATATCTTCTATTTTCTTTGTGAGCTTTTGCCTAGTTGCTCTATCCATTATTGAAAATGGAATACTGAGGCATCCAATTATTATTGTTGAATTGTCTATATCCGCCTTCGGTTTTTTCAGTTTTTGCTTTATGTGTTTTATGGCTCTGTTATTAGGTGCATACATATTTATAATTATTATATCTTCTTGATAGGTTGATCCATTTAACATTGCACAATGTTCTTCTTTACCTTTAGTAACATTTTTGTTTTAAAATCTATTTTATCTGATATTAGTAAAGTTACTCCAGCTTTCTTACGGTTGCTGTTTGCATAATATATCTCTTGCAATCCTTTTACTTTCCCCCTATTTGTATTTTTTAATCTAAAATATGTCTCTTGTAGGGGCACCTGAGTGACTTAGTTGGTTAAGTGTCTGACTCTTGATTTCAGCTCAGGTCATGATCTCATGGTGGTGAGATAGAGCCCTGCATAGGGCTCTGCGCTGACAGCATGGAGCCTGCTTGGGATTCTTTCTGTCTCTCTTTCCCTGCTTCTCCCCCACTCTCACTCTTACTTTCTCTCTCTCCCAAAATAAACATTCGGGAAAAAAAATGTCTCTTGTAGATAGAATATAGTTAAATCTTCTGGTTTTTAAAATATCCAGTTTGAGGGGCACCTGGGTGGCTCAGTCGGTTAAGCATTTGACTTCAGCTTAGGTCATGATCTCACTGATCTCAGTTCCCGAGTTCGAGCCCTGCATCGAGCTCTGTGCTGACAGCTCAGAGCCTGGAGCCTGTTTCAGATTCTGTCTCCCTCTCTGCCTCTGCCCCTCCCCCACTTGTGCTCTGTCTCTCTTTCAAAAATAAATAAACATTAAAAATTTTTAAAATATCCAGTTTGACAGTATCTGCCTGTTCATTGAATTGTTTAATCCATTCACATTTAATGTTATTTTTTATGCAGTTGGCATTAAATGACATTTTACTTTTTGTTTTCTATATGTCTCATGGCTTTTTGTTCCTCTGTTCCTCCTTTACTACTTTATTTTGCATTAAGTAAATATTTTTTAGTGTAACATTTTATTTCCTTTAATGATTTTTTTTCTACCAGATCTCTTTGTGTTCTTTTTCAGTGGCTGTTCAAGGACTTACATATACATCTTAACTTATCAGGGTCTACTTCAGATTTATATTGACTTAATTCCAGGGAGATGTAAGAATGCTATTCTTATATAGTTCTATTCCACCTTCTTTTTTTTGTACTATTATTAATATATATATTATCTCTTTATGTGTTACAACTCCTACAATACATTGTTATAATTACTACTTTATATAATTTTGTCTACTCAGGAAGCTGAAAAAAGAAAGGAGAGAAAGTATGTTTATAGAGCTAAAGTAAGCTTTTTATTTACCATTTCTGATTCTCTTCATTTGTACCTGTGAGTTCCAATTACTGTCCAGTATCATTTCCTTTCTCCAGTACAGCCTTGCTCCTATCTACCTCCTTTGTACTGTCATTGTCGTGTATATTACATTTCTATATGTTATAGGTCCAATCATATAACTTTTGTTTTACAATCACACAAATACAATCATATATATATATATATATATATATATATATATATATACATACATATATATATAGTCTTATACAAAGAAAGGGATGGCCTGTGATAGGAGTAAGGATGGCTCATACATGGCAGAGAGAGTCCAGCATGTAAGCAGATGATTTAGATAGCATGGATATAGAGTCAGGTCTAACACTGCTACTTTCTCAGTAAAGTATGAGGCAAGACCCCAAGTAACAATAGAACTTGGAGCCAAAAGGAAGGGACATGTTACTGATGGTACTATAGATAATAGGCCATCCAGCTGGGCAGATCTGTATAGCTGGCTGCCAAAAATGTTATTTGTTGGGTGGAGTCCCAAGTTTATTAGTAGGTATTTAAATAATCACAAGTAACACTACGCTTATATACACACACCAATGGTGACTTTAACCAGAGACAAGCCCTCAACTATCCAGAAAATCTGTGAATTTGTAGCACTTTCCAGTGACTGACAACAGTAATAGCTTTAGGAATGTTATTAAATTGATTTAGATACAGAATATACATTTCCTTGCCTACAAAGAAAGACTTCTGATGGACTACCAGAAAACATAGTTTTTAGGATATATTTCCAGAGGTCAGAACAGTTTTCTGGAGATCTATCCACATACTCTACCCAAACTTCATGGCACAAAGTAGGGACACAGGTAATCAAGCACAATCAAAATAAAGGCAGATCTAAGCTAAGTGGATTGACTCCTTAACCTGACTCCCTTAGTTATAATCAGTTGTGCAGATGCAGGTGTAAACATCTGCCTATAAACATCTGCCTATACAGGTATACACAGTATTAAAGATAAACAAAGCAGGATATTAATTACAGCAGTAAAAACAGAATTTATTCTCTAACTACTGATAGTAGGGGAAAGGACTGAGCTCCATTCTGATTTGTGCAGACATGACCGGATATTTTATTTTATTTTATTTTATTTTGTATATTTTTAAGTTTATTTATTTTCAGAGAGGGAGAGAGCAAGAGCAGGGGAGGGACAGAGATACGGGAAGAGAGAGAATCTCAAATAGTCTCTGTGCTGTCAGCACAGAGCCCAAAATGGGGCTCGATCCCATGAACTGTGAGATCATGACCTGACCCAAAATCAAGAGTCAGACGCTTAACTGACTGAGCCACCCAGGCGCCCCAATGTGACCAGATCTTTTAAAGACAGAATGAGGGAGTAAGGAGGGAAAGAGAGTGGGGCTCTAGTAAAAGTGACAAATGGTTGGTCAGTGTCCATATGATTAGGCTAGTTGTGTCTGTTAGCTGGCAGTTATGGAAGTTAGGACCCCATCTTCCCAAAGAGACCAGAGACAGAGGCCCTATCCTTTCTCAAAGGAATGGCTTTCAGATCCTTGAGAAAGAGACTCCTGACTTGCAGGAGATACATATATATCTCAAAAGGAACAGAGGAAGGATTCACTGTTCTAAATAAACAGACTGTAAACTTGGAACAAACTATAAAATTTACTGGCAGATTTAAGCTTTCGTAGGCAAGTATTTTACAGGGCGGGGTTTGGAAGTCATCCTAGGAACATGCCTTAAGCCGCTGGAAGCCATGCTAAAATTTAGATGGAGTCCTGATGTGCCCAGAGTTCTGCAGTTTCCAACACACACACCCACACCTACGCCCCCACACACACATTCTCATTCAATATCTTAGTTCACCCTAAGTTCCACAAGATCCATATTGAAATTCCTTCTCTGCTTTGGAAATCTGGTGGGGAAGTCTTGAATGGAGCAATGTGTAAAGCTGAATCCTGGCACATTGTAGGGCAGGGGCCTGTGGAAGAAGGACATTATGTACACAATGAACTTGTGGAAAAGAGGCCGAGAAAGTTCTCTCCTGTCTGCTACCATACCCATCTTTGCAGCTTCCCTGAGCCCAACCCCACACCCAGGGAACATACCAAGTGGTTTCTTAGCTTCAGCCCAGGAAATGGACTTGTAGGTCCATTGGGGGAAAGGAGAAGCCCTACTTGGGGGAAAGGAGAAGCCCTCCAAAATGCCCGTCGATAGTCAGAGCCTATAAATAATCCATCCCTCTAGCTCTTAGAGCACCTAACCCAGGACCCTCTCTCTGACTCATGACCTGGGGCTGTATCCCTCCCTGGGGCGATCCTCCCCTTGCCCAAGCCTGCAGAGCATCATCTGAAGAGCCTCCCACGCTGAAGCCTGGAAGGAGGTGCAGAGGAGAACATTTAAATCCCGGGCCCTGTGTGTGTGTGTGTGTGTGTGTGTGTGTGTGAGTGAGGGGTCGTCACCATCTGGAGTCCTGGCAGCGGATGCCCAGCCGAATGTGGGCGCTGGACCTCCTGGGGGCTGGGTGCAGACACCGGGTTCAGCACCCGCCTTCGTCTCCACTCACCACTAGGTGGCGGACTTGCCTAGGCAAGGCCTCACGTCTGCCCTTGTCACAACCAGGCCGGACCCGCCCAGGAGGGGTGCGCGAGGAAATAAGTGTCATTCTCTCTGAAAACCGAATCCCAGACAACAGGAATGCACCTAGAGGGTATTGTGCTAAGTGAAATAAGTCAGACTGAGAAAGACAAATACCATATGATTCCCCACATAAGTACAATCTGCAAACAAATAGGCCACAAATGAATAAACAAACACAAGCAGAATCAGACCCCAAAAATACAGACCCCCAAAAAACAAACTGATGGTTGCCAGATGCTAGAGGGGAGGGGGTGGTGGGATAGGCAAAATGGGTGAAGAGGAGAGGGAGATACAGGCCTTGGGTGTGGAATGAACAAGTCTTGGGCATAAAGAGGCAGACCATGAGGAGCACAGTCAATGATACTATAATAGCGATTTAATGGGACAGGTGGCAGGTACCTTTGTGGTGAGCACAGCGTGACGTATAAACTTGTCAAATCACTATGTTGTACACTGGAAACTAATGTATCTGTGTCAACTACACTCAAATAAAAAGAAGAACATGAAAACAAACAAAACAAAACAAATAAACTAGAAATAATTCCCAGAGCCACCTGGGGCACCAGAAAATGAACATGACCCTCATCAGGGAGCCTTCACCCATTTTTGTGCTCGGACTCCTTTAGAGGGATGGTGGAATGATGCTTCCAAGTGCATAAAATATATACGAGTAAATAAGAAGATCTAGGAATTTTGGAAATGTGGGCACAAGTGACTTTTCTTGATCTCTGCAATGACCAATATGACATGAATGTCTCTGATTTCTGTGGGTACCGCTAATACTACTCTGGCTTATTTGCTGCCTACATTCATAATTGAAGAAAATCTGAAATACCACTTAGAGGTTAGTGAGATTGAAGACTTAATTAGTTTCCCATGCAAGTTCAAGGATTCCATGAATTCTCTCTGCAAACCCAAGGTTAAGAAACCCTTAGTGAAAACAGAGGTGATAAAGATGGGTGGAGTTTATTTTATTATTTAAAAAAAATTTTTTTTAACGTTTATTTATTTTTGAGACAGAGAGAGACAGAGCCTGAACGGAGGAGGGTCAGAGAGAGGGAGACACAGAATCTGAAACAGGCTCCAGGCTCTGAGCTGTCAGCACAGAGTCCGACGCGGGGCTCGAACTCACGGACCGCGAGATCATGACCTGAGCCGAAGTCGGCCGCTTAACCGACTGAGCCAACCAGGCACCCCAGGTGGAGTTTAAATTGAGTGTCTTAAGTCACGCACAGGGACACCTCAGTCCCTCCATGTGGAGACATGCTGAACATTTTCCTGTTCTGCCCTAGCTTCCTAGCTCAGTGCTTCCTCAGCCTTGACCCTAAGAGGCTGGCTCTGAGCAGCCCTGAACAAAGGCATAGCCTAGGTCACCAGGGTTTCAGGAGACATTCCTAGAAAAAGTGGAGATTGTCAGGAGTCTAAAATGTCATCCAGGTGCACCCTTTTGGTTTCCAGAGATTGAGACACAGGAGGAGTAAGTGCCCAGTGTCTTACCACTCATTCAGGGCAGAGCCAAAGGTCCAGCCTCCATTACTATTTCCCCACTTGGGTCTAGAGGACAAACTGGGAGGGACACAGTGAGGGAGATCTCCCCAGAGCAGGGGACTCACCAAGGCTTTACTGAGTCACCAGGTAGCCATGATGGGGAGTCTGGTTTCTGTGAGAGTCGGGGTGCTCAGAGTAAGCTTCCCTGAGAAAACATTTGAACCAAAACATAAGAGAGGGAGGGACTGAGCCAGGAGGACATCTGAGGGAAAGAGTGTTTCACAAAGAGGGAACACTTAGTACAAAAGTGCTGAGGCAACAATATGCTTGGAGTGCTTCCAGAAGGAAGCCATGTATCTGAAGCAGAGCAAGGGATGACTGACAGAGAGAACAGTAGGAAATGAGGTCTGAGAGGTAACCAGAGACCAGACCTAGAAAAGTATGCCAGCCTTTTTGCTGGGACTTTGGCTATTGTAGTGTGTGAAATAGGGACCCAGCAGAGTGTTTTGAGCGGAGAGAGAACACAATCTGACTTATGTTCTAACCTGGGTGATCACATGTTCCAGTTTGCTGGACTCAGTACTGGCTCATTCCTGTTGTCCATTGTAATTATTATCAGCACTCCTTTTTCCTCTCAAAGAGGACGGTAACTTAGAGTCACTTGGGTAAGGTCACATGGCTGCCATGTTGAGAACGACTGAAGGGGGTCAAAGATGAGAGGAAGAAGATCATTTAAGAGATCACTGTAATAATCCAGGCAAGAGCAAATGGTGACTTTGGCCAGAGTAGTAGCAGTGGAAGTGGGAGAAATGGAGGAATAAATCCAGAATTCAGTTTTTGACATGTTAATTTGAGACGTCTACTAGACTTCCAAGAAGTCATTGGCCAAGAGGTGGACGCTGCTGGTCCATGATGATGTACCCTGTGTCTTCTGCCCTCTACTGCCTGGTAGAAGAAGGGTGTGCATCCCTGGATGTGCCTGGTCCACACAGACTTGTTGAGGATGCAGTTGGATGCACAGGAGAAATGATACTACAATCTAAGGGTGGGCACGGGGAGCCCTGGCTCTCCCTACACAGAGCCTGGACCAGAGAATCTCTTATGTCCTTAAGGGATCCAGCTCCAGGGATCCAGACACTCTCCCAGTGTCCTCCTGTCCCAAACAGCCCAAGAGTTTAGAAGGCCACCTGGCTACATGAGGCAAGCTGTGCTCATGGTTAAACACTCAAACATTATCCACCATTTTTTGCTAGGACTTCACATACCCTATAATCCAGCACTGGCTACACAATTTGTGGTGCCCAGTGCAAAATAAAAATGCAGCGCCCCTTGTTAAAAAATTAATAATAATAATTTTTTTCCTTGCAATAAGAACTTCTAAGATCTGTTCTCTTAGCAAATTTCAAATAAACAGTACAGTATGTTAGCTTTGGCCACCATGCTTTATGTTACACCCTTGGGACTTTTTTTTCAATCTTGTATCTGGAAATTTGTACCTTTTGACCACCTTTACCCATTTCACACTCCCCCCTCTCCTGCCTCTGGCAGTCACCCAACTGTTTCCTCCATTATTTGCTTTTGATCTTTGCCCCAATCTATCTCATTTGATCTGAGCTCTAAGAAGTGTTTCGGTCTTTAGCAAGGCAGTCAGTCAGGGTCCATTCAGGAAAACAGTAACCACAATAGTTATTTTAGCAGAGAGAATTCAATATGGGTAATTCAGCAGGTACTAGAGAAAAGGCAAAAAAGGCAATGTTGACATAACATAGACATTGTAACTTCAGGAAGCAGCTCTCACCCCAAGGGCTGGGAGGACAAAGAGGGGATGTTAGGTCCATTGGAATTCAGAGGATTATATGAAGGGGTCAGGGTGCTACAGCTTAGACCTTTGGGAAGTAGTTCCTGCCAGCTTAATGTGGTACCTCAGAAGGTTAAGGGATGGACCCTCCAGAGCTGGACCCCAGATTGCCAAGGAGTGGGCAATGCCTGGCTGTTGTCTTGAAGGAGTGTGATAAAGTTGGTTTGGGAAGTGCAGAAAGTGCCTGTCAGGGTAGAGCACACTTGCTGTGGTGACGTTGGTAGGAACAGAGAGCGAACAGGATGGAGCAGCTCCCTCTTCCCCTGAACCCGCCTTTCCTTTCCCTTTTGCACCATTATTGCCAGAGCTCAATGTAGAGCCAGCTGGCCAAGCAGAAATGTGGCTATCAGAGTCTCAGCCCAGCACCATGAGGCAGAGCACGGAGGGTAAGCTGGAAGAGGAGAGATAGTAGATTGCATCTACCAAGTCATGAAGTCGGACAGGCCACAGCAGTCCATTGTAGGATGGAAATGGTACATTTGGACCTGAGTCAACGAAGACCAGAGGACAAAAGTAAGCTGAGAAGGCAGGTAGGCCAGACTCATGTGCCAGCCACCACAGTCACAAGGGTCCAAGCTGTGGTGTCCTGAAATCCATCACTGCGAGTGCCCTGAGGCCATGCCTGCCATGAGCTGCTCCCCACCATGACCACACATGACATGTATATTAAGGCAGTCCTGTTCCTGGTAGACACAGGACTCCTCTGACAGCCAACTTTGGCTCAAGAACTTCCCAATGTCTTGGCCAAACCTTCCTTGGATGCATGGCAGTCTAGAATTCTTCCATCCATCTCCCTTTCCCCACTTGGGCTCATATTTACATTAAGGTCTAATGATTCCCGCAATCTCTCTATTTTCCCTCATACAGGAATTTTCCCTCTTTTATTCATTTCCTTTGGTCAGGTACCCAAGTTTACAAATTCATAATAAAATGCTTCTTGGAGCATTTGAGTTTCTCAGGAGCATTGTCAGAAACAAATCTTCAGGATGGTCAGCATCTGCTCCAACTCCAATTCCCATGGCCAGGTGGTGGGCAGGAAACACCCCACTTCTCCTCCCCAAACTTCTACTAGAAACGAATACACTGAAGCCTGACAGCAGCCTCCTCAGATTCTGCAAAAAGACTCCACATGCCAATAAGCAAAAGCTCATCAAGTCGAAGGTACAAAGGCCCAAATATCTTTGGCCCTCAGAAACAGCTCAGGCATGAGGATTGCCCAGAGAGTTCCAACTCATCTTAGGGGCATTTCGGGGCGGGGTGGGGGGGGAGGTGGCGGGTTGTGAACTGGTTTAGGGGAAGTGGAGGAAAGGAGGACAATGGCCGTTGTTTGGTGCTGCCCTTGAGGACAGTTGGACAAGGGCTAAATGTTAGAAACTGGGAGCTCCTCCTTGATCTGGATCCCCCTTCCCCAACAGGGGACTGTGCATCCTTTTGCCCTCTCAAAAGCTGGGGCCACACCACCCCCATCGTACGACCCCAGGAGCTCCAAATAGTACTGCCTGCTATGTTTCCAGAAGTGGAGCCACCCCTGGGGATCAGGCTGAGGGCTCCCGTCTCTTTTAGACTCTATGTTGTTCTAAAATGGATTGTAGGGCATGAGAACTTTTCTATCCTCTCCTCCTGTTCCTTCTAAGCCAAGAAAGTCCACTTTTTGGCTACAAGCCCATTCATTTCCTTAAGGCTCCTTTCCTTAGGGCTTTCCTTAGCTTTCTTAGGAAACTTGTTCTACTCTATATATGCATTCGCACTCATTCACACCTACAAGAACATTTCGTCCTTCATGGTCTTACAACCTTCAAGATGAAATTTTCTTGGCAAGTTATCACTAAGATAACTTACCTCCTTCTCAGAGATGATAAAGACACTGAGTGGGAAGGGTGGGATGAACAGTGTCAGGTACGCCAAAGACTAGTTTGATTCTTTGTGATAGAAGTGATAGATGGGGGTGGAGGCTTGGTGTGGTTTTCCCCAAAGTGTGACTGTAGCAGACCTGTTGGTGCCCTGCCCAGATCCTCTAACTGGGAAAATGCTCCTCTCCTCCAGCTCCAGGGTGCTGCCAGTAGCTTCCACCTATGCTGTTCTCTTGTCCTTGGCCAGAGCTGCCTTGCCTAGAGATGCTTCCAAGGTTATGTCTTGCCCTCCAGGCACAGCCTATGGCCAATGACTAATGGATAAGCGTATAAAACAGCTCAGCCCCTTTTGCCTCTGGGTGTGTGTGGGGACCTCTGAAAGTTTTGTCAACATTCACATTAAAGTTTCTGAGAAATCCTGAAATAGAAAAAAACACAAAACCTAATTAACCCCCTAGTCCCCACTTTAGCCCATCTAAAGCAATGTGTCCCAAGGGGCCAGTCAGGTTCAGAAGTAGGTTGGGTGGGGGCGGGGGAGGGGGAGAAGGAGATTAGGAAGAATCATTTGGATTAGAAGGAACATCAAGAATGTTCTCAGACTAAGTCAATTCTGAGGCTGGATTTAGGGTTTGGAGATTCAAGGGAGGATTTGTTCTGTGACTGACTTGAAACCCTGGGGAAACTTCTAGGCCAGTAGCCATCTGAGTCCAATCCTAAACACAAATGAGAAGGCTAGTACCAACTTGAACCCCAGGTAACAGGTGTGAAAGCATCATTCTCTTACCCTGCTGGCTCCACTGTTGATCCATGGTCACCACTCCTTCATACCTTGCTTTACTCAAGGACCACACGGGGTGACCCCCTTACCTCCTTCCACTGCTAAATGGGGGGAGTATTATTTGACTATAGAAAACTTCTTTTTCTTTTTTTTTTTTTTTTTTAAGTCAGCTCCACTCCCAACGTGGAAGCAGAGAGCTGTTTGCTCCCGAGATGACTTGTGGTGTGGACACAGAACTGTCTGTGTGTGGTGAGGACACACATGATGTGGGCATGTACAGCTGTGTCTTACCTGAGGAGACTTCCTGCGTGAATGGAAGGCCATGTGCACACAGGACCTTCCTGGCTTCACGTTTTCATTGGTTTTAAAATGTGGGCAAAGGTTTTGAGGGGAGCAAAACTCACAGAAAATCAGCACCCTAAGAGCCTCCTGCTAATCTCTGGAGAGAGTGAGCACCAGCTCAGGCACCACCTCCTCCATGATGGCCTCCCTGATGCCTTAGGCATAGTTCTCCTCCCTGGCTTTTCCTGTGGTACCTGGCACATTCCTCTCGGCATGGTCTGGCTTAGAGTTGATATTCAATAAACGAGTTAAGCATAGGCTTAATAAAGTATGTTTTACAGAAAATTATTTGGAAACCACAAGTAAAGTCTACCTATGAAAACTTAAATTTTCTAGTAGCCACAATTAAAAAGATAAAAACAGGTAAAACTAATTCTAATATTTTATTTAACCCAATATATACTATATATATACATATATATATATATATATACATATATTCATTTTTAAAAAATGTTTCTTTATTTCTGAGAGAGAGAGAGAGTGCGAGAGAGCATGAACAGGGGAGGAGAAGAGAGAGACACACACACAATCCGAGGCAGGCTCCAGGCTCTGAGCTGCCAGCACAGAGCACTATGCGGGGCTTGAACTCATGAACTGCGAGATCATGACCTGAGCCAAAGTCGGATGCTTAACCGACTGAGCCACCCAGGCGCCCCCAAAATATATTTTTTAATGTTTATTTATTTTTGAGAGAAAGAGAGTGTGAGTGGGGGAGGGGTGGAGAGAGAGAGGGGACAGAGGATCCAAAGCGGACTTTGCCTTGATGGCAGAGAGTCCAGCGTGGGGCTCGAACCCATGAACCATGAGATCACAACCTGAACCAAAGTCAGATGCTTAACTGAGTCACCCAGGTGCCCCGATATATATTAAGTATTATCAAAACTGTATACAATCACCATAGAAACCTTTTTTTAAAATTGAGGTATAATTGACATACAATATTGAATTAGTTTCAGGTGTACAAATGATTTGACATTTGTATACATTAAGAAATGATCAGCACAATGTCTAGTTACCATCTGTCACCTTATAACATTAAAACAATATTATTGACTATATTCTGCATACTGTACATTGCATCCCCATGACTTATTTATTTTATAACTAGAAGCTTGTACTTTATCCCTTTACAGGCACTTCACAGCCTCCTGCCCAGGCAACCACCAATCTCTTCTCTGTATTTATGAGTCTGGGTTTTGTTTTGCTTTATTTTGTTTTGTTTTGATTGTTTTTGAGGTTCTACCTAGAGGTGAAATCATGCAGTATTTGTCTTTGTCTATCTGACTTATTTCACTTAGCGTGACACCCTCAAGGTCCATCCGTGTTGTCACAAATGGCAAGATTTCATTCTTTCCTACGACTGAGTATTACTCCAGTATATACATTTACCACATCTTCTTTATACATTCACTTATCAATGGACGCTTAGGTTGTCTTCATATATTGACTATTCTAAGTAATGCTGCAATGAACATAGGGGGTGCATGTATTTTTTGAATTAACGTTTTCATTTTCTTTGGATAGATACCCAGTGGTAGAATTGCTGGATCATATGCTATTTGTTTTGTTTTTATTTCTTTCAAACATTTTTTTAAGTTTATTTATTTTCAAAGAGAGCACAGGTGGGGTAGGGCAGAGAGGGACGGGAGAGAGAGAAACCCAAGCAGGCTCTGCACCACCAGTGCAGAGCCTGATGCGGCGCTCAAACTCATGAACCGTGAGATCACGACCTGAGCTGAAACCAAGAGTCCGATGCTTAACCGACTGAGCCACCCAGGTACCTCTGATATTTCTGTTTTTAATTTTTTAAGGGCACTGCATACTGTTTTTTGTCACGACTGCACCAATTTACATTCTTACAATAGTGCACGGGGGTTCCCTTTTCTCCACATCCTCCCCAACACTTGTTATTTCTTGTTGTGTGTGTGTTTTAAAATAATCCTTCTGGGGCGCCTGGGTGACTCAGTCGGTTGAGCGTCCGACTTCAGCTCAGGTCACGATCTCACGGACCGTGAGTTCGAGCCCCATCAGGCTCTGGGCTGATGGCTCAGAGCCTGGAGCCTGCTTCCAGTTCTGTGTCTCCCTCTCTCTCTGCCCCTCCCCCGTTCATGCTCTGTCTCTCTCTGTCTCAAAAATAAATAAACGTTAAAAAAAAATTAAAAAAAAAAAAATCCTTCTGCAGGTGGAAGGTGATATCTCGTTGTGGTTTTTACTTGCATTTCCATGATGATTAGTGACATATCTTTTCATGTACCTGTTGGCCATCTGGATGTCTTTTTTGGAAAAATGTCTATTTAGATCCTTAGGCCATTTTTTAATTGGTTTGTTTGGGTTTTTGTTATTGAGTTTACAAGTTCTTCATACGTTTTGGATATTAATCTCTTATAAGACATATGATTTGCAATATCCTCTCCCATTCAGCAAGTTGCCTTTTCATTTTGTTGATGGTTTCTTTTGCTGTGCAGATATTTTTAATTTGATGTCATTCCTTTTGTCTATTGTTGCTTTTGTTTCTCTTGCCTTTGGAGTCAGATGCAAAAAAGCATTGCTAAAACCAGAGTCATGAAGCTTACTGCCTATGTTTGCTTCTAGGAGCTTTATGGTTCTAGTTTTTACACTGAAGTCTTTGATTATTTTGTTAATTTTTGTATATGATGTAAGATAGTGGCCCAGTTTCATTCCTTTGCATGTGGCTGTTCAGTTTCCCCAACACCATTTATTGAAAAGACTGTCCTTTCCCCATTGTATATTCTTGCTTTCTTTGTTGCAAATGATTTGACCAAATATGTGTGGGTTTATTTCTAGGCTCTTTATTTATTTTTTTTAAGTTTATTTTTTTTTTACTAAGGTCTACACCCAGTGTGGGGCTTGAACTTATGACCCCGAGATCAAGAGTAGCATGCTCTTCTGACTGAGCCAGACAGGCACCCCTCTGGGCTCTTTATTCTGTTCCATTGATCTATGTGTCTGGTTTTATGCCAATACCATACTGTTTTGATGACTATAACTTTGTAGTATAGTTTGAAATCAGGGAGCTTGATACCTTTGGCTTTGTTCTTCTTTCTGAAGATTATTTTGGCTACTTGGGGTCTTTTGTGGTTTCATACAAATTTTAGAATTATTTGCTCTAGTTCTGTGAAAAATGCCCTTGGAATTTTGATGGGAGTTGCACTGAAACTGTAGATTGCTTTGGGCATTATGGACATTTTAACAATATTAATTCTTTAAATCCATGAGCATGGTATATCTTTCTATCTATTTGTGTCTTCCATTTCTTTCCTCGATGTCTTATAGTTCTCAATGTGCAGGTCTTTCACCTCCTTGATTAAATTTATTCCCAGGTATTTTGTTCTTTTTTTATACAATTGCAAACAGGCTTGTTTCCTTGATGTCCCTTCCAAATAATTATTTGTGTATAGAAATGCAATATCTTTTTGTATATTAATTTTGTATCCTGCAACTCTATTGAATTATTAGTTCTGTTTTTTGGTGGACTCTAGGATTTTATACATTTAGTATCATGTCATCTGCAAACAGTGACAGTTTTCCTTCTTTCTTTACAATTGAATGACTTTAATTTCTTTTTCTTGCCTAATTTCTATGGCTAGGACTTCCAATACTATGTTGCATAAAAGTGGGAAGAGTGGGCATCCTTGTCTTGTTCCTAATCTTAGAGGACAAACTTTCCGTTTTTCACCATTGAGTGTGATGTTAGCCATGGGCTTTATAATGTGGAGATAATTTCCTTCTATTTCTAGTTTGTTGAAAGTTTTTATCATGAGAGAGTATGAATGTTGTAAAATGCTTTTTCTGCATCTATTGAGATGATCGTGTTTTTTAAATCCTTTATTCTGTTAATGTGATGTATCATATCAATTGATTTTCATACGTTGGAACATTCTTGCATACCTGGAATGAATCCCAGTTGATCATGGTGTATGATCCTTTTGATATATTGTTGAATTTGGTCTGCTAATATTTTGTTGAGGATTTTTGCATCTATGTGCATCAGGGATATTGGCCTATAATTTTGTGTGTGTGTGTGTGTGTGTGTGTGTGTGTGTGTGTGTGGTGTCCTTTTCTGGTTATGGAAACATTTAATGAGATATTTTATTACTTTTTTAATGTATTAAGTCTTTGGAATTCAGTATGAATTCATAGTACATCTCAATTCAGACTAGCCACATTTCTAGTGCTCAGTAGCCACAAGTGGCCAGAGGCTACTGTATGGAGCAGCACAGATTTAGGGCATCTGCTACACAATGGCCACTATGCTGAGCACTTTATACCCATTTTATCATAATAAAAACAATTATAATCAGACCGTATTGCATGTTTCCTACTTGCATCATGCCAGGCATTATGCTAACAGCTTTAGTGGATTATTGCATTTAATTTTCACTGCAGTCCTATGAGTACATGCCATTGTTATGCATACTTACCACGAGGGGACTGAGAATTAGAGGTATTAAGAAATTAGCCCAAGGGGCGCCTGGGTGGCGCAGTCGGTTAAGCGTCCGACTTCAGCCAGGTCACGATCTCGCGGTCCGTGAGTTCGAGCCCCGCGTCGGGCTCTGGGCTGATGGCTCGGAGCCTGGAGCCTGTTTCCGATTCTGTGTCTCCCTCTCTCTCTGCCCCTCCCCCATTCATGCTCTGTCTCTCTCTGTCCCAAAAATAAATAAAAAACGTTGAAAAAAAATTAAAAAAAAAAAAAAGAAATTAGCCCAAGCCACACAGCTACTGAGTGAAGGAGCCAAGCCTGGAGCCTTAGGCAGAACTTGGTTTCCTGAATAGCTTCTACCTTGTTTCCCAAAATCCTCATACACACCTGGCCAAGCAGGTTCCTAACATAAGGGTTCTGAAGTCCTTACAATTTCTGGTATTATGTAAATTCCACTGTTTTGCCTGCTCACCAAGGCGGATTTTTTAAATGTGGTGACAAAACAATGATTTTGAAGTGGTGATTTCTCAAATTTTAGGGTATGGTAAGAATCACTTGGGATTACAATCACTTGCTTGTAAAAATGCAACTTTTTGCCCCAATCTTCTGAGATGCTGATTTAACATATTTGGAGTAAGCTCACAAACCTGCAGGACCTCCCCCAATTTTCTCCTCCATAAAGCAATGAGAAAATTGACAAAAGTGTCCAGAAACAGGTTTTTTTTCAGAATTCTAAAAAATAGCCAAAATCTTGCAGCAAATCAAGGATCATTTATTCAAGAAAAGCTCCCATATAATTTCTGTAGGTACACCAAATAAAAACTTCATTTGTTAAAAAAGAAAGAAAGAAAAGTGGCCAAGTCTTGGTAAGAATGGCAAAAGCTGTAGTGTTTTAACTTTCCCTCGTCCTTGCCCTTCTCTCCACCTCCATGGTAACCTTGAAACCGAGAGCTTGAAATCATGGGGAAATCCAGTGTGCATGCTCAAGAATGACACAGAAAACCCTAAGTTCTTACCTCTGTCTGACTTTGAGGCTCTACGTAAGCAGGAAGCAGAGGCTAAGGAGGAGTTATCAACGGCTGGGATGAGTATTGAAAGCAAACCCCAGCACACACACATAGCCCCTTGGCAAAGACTTACTGGTTCCAGGCATTTAAGGAAATCTCTGTCCAATCATTAGCTGACACGAAGCAAACCAGAGTGCAGTGGCCAACATGATCAAGGAATACAGACTTTAGAGAATTACTTCAGAAAAGTCACTAAACAAAAAAGCAGTAACAACAAACAACAGCAACAACAACAACAACAAAAACTCTGGTGTGAGAGTGTAGAGGGATCTCATGTCCAGATTTACCAAATTATATGACTTCAAAAGTCCAGTTTTCAATTAAAATTTATGAGACATTCAAAGAAGCAAGAAAGTACAGACAGTCTCCAACTTACCATGGTTCAACTTATGAGTTTTTGACTTGATGATGATGCTAAAGTGATATGCACTCAGTAGAAACTGTACTTTGAATTATTAATTTTGATTTTTTCTTCCTGGGCTAGCAATATGTGGTGTAATAATCTGTGGTAATGCTAGATGGTGACAATTCCCAGTCAGCCATGTGATAATGAGGATAAACCACGGATACACTTAAACCATTCTGTACCCATATAACCATTTCCTTTTTCCTTTTTTTAAGTTTACTTATTTTGACAGAGAGAGAGTGAAGAAGGGGCAGAAAGAGGGAGAGACAGAGAATCCCAAGTAGGCTCGACACTGTCAGTACAGAGCCCAACGTGAGGCTCAAACTCACAGACCGCAAGATCATGACCTGAGCTGAAGTCTGATGCTTAACCAACTGAGCCACCCAAAAGATTTCACCAAAAAGCTGCTAGAACTGATTCATGAATTCAGCAAAGTGGCAGGATATAAAATCAATGCACAGAAATTGGTTGCATTCCTATAAACCAACAATGAAGCGACAGAAAAAAATCAAGGAATCGATCCCATTTACAATTGCACCAAAAACCATAAAATACCTAGGAATAAATCTAACCAAAGAAGTGAAAAATCTATATACTGAAAACTAGAGAAAGCTTATGAAAGAAATTGAAGAAGACACACACAAAAATGGAAAAAGATCCCATGCTCCTGAATAGGAAGAACAAATATTGTTAAAATATCAATACTACCCAAAGCAATCTACATATTCAATGCAATCCCCATCAAAATAACACCAGCATTCTTCACAGAGCTAGAACAAATAATCCTACAATTTGTGTGGAACCAGAAAAGACCCTGAATAGCCAAAGCAATCTTGAAAAAGAAAACCAGAGCTGGAGGCATCACATTCCTGGACTTCAAGCTATACTACAAAGGTGTAATCATCAAGACAGTATGTACTGGCACAAGAACAGACACTCAGATCAATGGAACAGAATAGAGAACCCAGAAATGGACCCACAGCCGTATGGCCAACCAATCTTTGACAAAACAGGAAAGAATATCCAGTGGAATAAAGACAGTCTCTTCAGCAAATGGTGCTGGGAAAACTGGACAGTGACATGCAGAACAATGAACCTGGACCACTTTGTTACACCATACACAAAAATAAACTCAAAATGGATGAAAGACCTCAATGTAAAACAGAAAGCCATCAAAATCCTCGAGGAGAAAGCAGGCAAAAACCTCTGTGACCCCGGCCACAGCAACTTCTTACTCAACACATCTGCAGAGGCAAGGGAAACAAAAGCAAAAATGAACTATTGGGACCTCATCAAAATCTAAAGCTTTTGCACAGCGAAGGAAACCATCAGCAAAACTAAAAGGCAACCGACAGAATGGGAGAAGATATTTGCAAATGACATATCATATAAAGGGTTAGTACCCAAAATCTATAAAGACCTTATCAAACTCAACACCCAAAAAATGAATAATCCAGTGAAGAAATGGGCCAAAGACATGAATAGACACTTCTCCAAAGAAGACATCCAGATGGCTAACATGGAAAAATGCTCAATATTACTCATCATCAGGGAAATACAAATCAAAACCATAATGAGATATCATCTCACCCCTGTCAGAATGGCTAACATTAAACAACTCAGGCAACAACACAGGTTGGTGAGGATGCGGAGAGAGAGGATCTCTTTTGCATGCTTGTGGGAATGCAAACTGGTACACCCACTCTGGAAAACAGTATGGAGGTTCCTCAAAAAATGAAAAATAGAACTACCCTATGACCCAGCAATTGCACCACTAGGTATTTACCCAAGGGATACAGGTGTGCTATTTCGAAGGGACACATGTACCCAATGTTTATAGAAGCACTATCAACAATAGCCAAAGTATGGAAAGAGCCCAAAAGTCCATCGATGGATGAATGGATAAAGAAGATGTGGTATAATGGAGTATTACTCGGCAATCAAAAAGAATAAAATCTTGTCATTTGCAACTACGTGGATGGAACTAGAAGGTGTTATGCTAAGCAAAATTAGTCAGAGAAAGACAAATATCATGTGACTTCACTCATATGAGGAATTTAAGATACTAAACGGATGAACATAAAGGGAGGGAAGCAAAAATAGTATAAAAGCAGGGAGGGGGATGGGGCGCCTGGGTGGCTCAGTTGGTTAAGCGTCCGACTTCGGCTGAGGTCATGATCTCACAGTTCATGAGTTCGAGCCCCGTGTCGGGCTCTGTGCTGACAGCTCAGAGCCTAGAGCCTGCTTCGGATCCCGTGTCTCCCTCTCTCTCTGCCCCTTCCCTGCTCATGCTGTGTCTCTCTCTGTCTCAAAAATAAATAAACATTAAAAAAAATTAAAAAAAAAAAAAGCAGGGAGGGGGACAAAACATAAGAGACTCTGAAATACAGAGAACAAACAGAGGGTGACTGGAGGGGGTGTGGGAGGGGGGATGGGCTAAATGGGTAAGGGGAACTAAGGAATCTACTCCTGAAATCATTGTTGCACTATATGCTAACTAACTTGGATATAAATTAAACATAAATAAATAAATTAATAATAATAAAAGGGACCAAGAACTGAAAAAAAATAAAAGTTGCTAAGAGAGGGCGCCTGGGTGGCTCAGTCATTAAGCATCTGACTTTGGCTCAGGTCATGTTCTCACAGTTTGTGAGTTTGAGTCCTACATTGGGTGAGCTTGAGCCCCGCTCTAGGTAAACACAAGCGCTGCTTCAGGTGAGGCCTGCTTCTCTCTTTCTGTGCCTCTCCTGAGATTCTCTCTCTCTGTCCCTCTCTCACTTGCACCCTCTCTCTCAAAAAAAAAAAAAAAAAAGTTGCTAAGAGAATAGATCTTAAAAGTTCTCATCATAAGAAAAAATGTAACTGCATGGTGATGGATATTAACTAAACTTACTGTGGTGACCATTTTACAGTACATACATATATCAAATAATGTATGCATCTGAAACAAATACAATGCCATATGTCATTTATATCTAATTTTTAAAACTGGAAAAAGGGGGAAAATACATTATTAGTATTCACTCTTGCATTAAACAAGATTGAGCATTGTTTACAAAATTTGGTAGGAGAGTCATGCAATGAGTATAAAGCAAACAAATATTTACTCCTTAGAACAAATCAGAGAAAAGGAGAGACATAGTTAAGGACCAGTTTCCTAGTAACAATAATGTTTATCTAATTAATGATGCCATATTAATAACTACCTTGTTAATTATCTACTATTAGTAATTACATTATTAATAATAACAATGTTGTTGGGGTGGCGGGGTGGCTCAGTCGGTTGAGCTTCCGACTTTGGCTCAGGTCGTGATCTCTTGGTTCATGAGTTCGAGCCCCATGTCAGGGTCTGTGCTCCCCAGCACGGAGCCTGCTTGAGATCCTCTTTCTCTCCCTCTCTGCCCCTTCACCACTCATACCCTTTCTCTCTCTCTCAAAATAAATAAGTAAACTTAAAAAAATAACAATGGCATTAACTATCAACAATAGACTCTCAACAGATGGACACTTTTAGAGCCCTGATATTCATTAGCTACTCAAACATTCAACCAACCTTCCTTTCATGGGATATTTATTTATTTATTTATTTTAATGAAAAAAAAATTTAGGGGCACCTGGGTGGCTCAGTCAGTTCAGTGTCTGACTTCGGCTCAGGTCAAGATCTCACAGTTCATGGGTTCAAGCCTGGCGTCAGGCTCTGTGCTGACAGCTCAGAGCTGGAGCCTGCTTCAGATTCTGTATCTCCCTCTCTCTTCCCCTCCCCCGCTTGCACTCTCCCCACCCCCACTCTCAAAAATAAACAAACACGAAAAAAAATTAATTTTTTTTTTTTTTTAATTTGAGAGAGATACAGAATCTTAAGCTGCTCCAGGCTCTAAGCTGTCAGCACAGAGCCCCATGCAGGGCTCAAACTCAAGAACCGCGAGATCATGACCTAAGCCAAAGTAGGACCTTTAACCGACTGAGCCACCCAGGCGCCCCTTCATGGGATCTTTAGAACTTAAGTATTTCAAGACAAGAAGGCATTTTCCTACAGGGACTCTTGCTCTAATTAATTACTCTTTCTGTAAAGTATTTCTAGCTAGAACCAGTAGAGGCTAACACATTGGGTGACCCATGTGACCTCTCACAGGTGCTGTGTGGAGAAGTAATAGCCCAGGATTTGTCCTTAATTATCTTCGTTTTTTATGGTGTCATTTGTTCAATGATTTATTTGTTCATAGATTTATGTAAACCATTTTGCATTTAGGTAAAGTGCTGACTTGAAAAGCTGTGAAGGGCACCATGAAGGGGTAGAGAGAAAGGATTATTGAGCACTTACTCTACCCTCTGGAACATAAACTTTGACGAATACGGTTGTCATTTTCCAAGGTGGCAAGAATCACTTTCACTTTATTAACACCAACCGCTTATCGGCAGGACCAGTGACCCTGCCACAGTTGTAGCTTTTGAGATTTTCCCACATCTCACATGTCCTTGGTCATTAATTTTTCTAAGGGCTGGCCAGGCTGCAGTCAAACAGGACGTTCGCCTTGTGGGGGCTCAGGACTCTTGCTCTCTTCTCTCTGCCTCAGTGACCTTATCGTATTTTGTGAGCCAAGGGAGTTAGCAACGACAGTGGTTTTTATTTCTTTGGTCATTTGTTTATGATTTATTTGTTTGTGCATTGGTTCTGCTTAACACGATATAAATGTATTATCTTATAGTTCTGGAGGTCAGAAGTCCCAAAGAGTTCTCTGGGGCTAAAAATCAAGGCTTTGTCTGGGTGGCTCAGTCGGTTGAGCATCCGACTTCAGTTCAGGTCACGATCTCACGGTCCGTGACTTCGAGCCCCGCGTCGGGCTCTGGGCTGATGGCTCAGAGCCTGGAGCCTGCTTCTGATTCTGTGTCTCCCTCTCTCTCTGACCCTCCCCCATTCATGCTCTGTCTCTGTCTCAAAAATAAATAAACGTTAAAAAAAATTTTAATAAAAATAAAAATCAAGGCTTTGGCAAAGCTGCATTTATTCTGGGGACTCTAGGGGAGAGTCTGTGTCCTTGTCTTTTCCAAAGGCCGCCCACATTTCTTGGCTTGTGGTCCCTCCTTCCATCTTCAAAGCACATCACTCCACATTTCTGTTGTTTATAAGCTCCCCAGTCTATGGAATTTTTTTACAGCAGCACAAACAGACTAAGACACCCTGCAAGATGACACCTTCACAGGTTTTGGAATTAGGATGTGCACATTTTTGGGGCCCATTATTCAGCCTGCCTCAGTGAGATCTTTAAGCTGTCAGCTGCCTACAGCACTGCTTTTACAAATGAACGGAAAATGGAATTTTAGTTTTGGTGCTGATTTTATTAGCTCAGCTCTTGTTACCCAACTTGGCATATGGTAGCCAGAGCTAAACAGCCATGGGAACCTCAGAGAGTCTGCTGAATCCCTCTAAGGTTAAGTTGCGTAAATATTTGAAAAGGCTGGAGGCATGGGGTGCTTTTGGCTTCTCTGCTCTATGAGCTGGCCAAGATCTGTCCCGTGGCTGGTTTACTCCTTTGGGAAATTTCCAGCCATACTTCCAACATTCCAATGGTGTTCCTAATGACAAAAGTCTTAAAAAACAGAAAAATCAGAGTCCATGAGAAAAAAGGAAGCTATTGCAATCAGAAAGACAAATAAAAGCCCTTTTTATACTCACCCCTATGAAAATAATTAATGCGCCAACATAGAATGGCATAATGTAGACTCTATCTTGCATTTTGCTTTTTTTGTTGCTTGTTTCAAGTTTTTAAACTCTAATTAGTTAATATGTAGTGTAATATTGGTTTCAGGAGTAGCATTCTGCTTTCAAAGAACTACATAGAATTTTTAAAGCTACTGAGTAGAATTAGGCAAGGCTATAATTTTTTTTTTTCCATTTAGGAGTTTATAGAATAGATTGTTATTTCACATGTCATAGAAAGTACAAATGTCCTTCTATAAGACAAGGACAAATCAACAGTAAAAATGGACTAAATGAGCTGAGACACAGCAGTCATCTCCACCTTTAGTTAAAAACGTGTTGCCTGGGGCGCCTGGGTGGCTCAGTCGGTTGAGTGTCCGACTTTGGCTCAGGTCATGATCTTGCAGTTCGTGAGTTCAAGCCCCGCGTCGGGCTCTGTGCTGACAGTTTGGAGCCTGCAACCTGTTACAGATTCTTTTATTTCCCTCTCTCTGTCCCTTCCCCACTCATGCTCTGTCTCCCAAACATGAATAAACGTAAAAAAAAAGAAAAAAGAAAAAAGAAATGTGTTGCTTAACTGTAAAGGGAGTAGTACAGGTTACTTTAAATAATACTTTACCTAAAAGCCCCTCCATTTTGACAAATCGGTGGATGTCATTATTTGATATAACTGAGTTAACAATGACCTTAAAGGTATTTTTGTGTTCAAGGAACACAGGTGGCACAATTAAATTATTGCACCATCGTGTTTTTTGCATGTAGGCTCATTCTTTTTCAATGGTCTCTCACCCATAGGTGTGAGGAAATGGGAGCGTAGAAGGTAAGAAGCTAAAGGGCAGAGGGCACGCACCTGAGCCAACAAGATGAATACCCAAGAACAGAATCCAGGTCACATCCTGCCCACTCATGACCTGCTAGTTGTGGGAAAGTAGTCCTGAGTGACAGCCGTGGCTTTTCAACTGAAACTTGTCATGAGAGACACTTACTTCATTTCTCCGTGGCTATTTCTTTTTTTTTTTATTTTTTATTTTTAAATTTTTTTTTTTTCAGCGTTTTTTTTTATTTATTTTTGGGACAGAGAGAGACAGAGCATGAACGGGGGAGGGGCAGAGAGAGAGGGAGACACAGAATGGGAAACAGGCTCCAGGCTCCGAGCCATCAGCCCAGAGCCTGACGCGGGGCTCGAACTCACGGACCGCGAGATCGTGACCTGGCTGAAGTCGGACGCTTAACCGACTGCGCCACCCAGGCGCCCCTCTCCGTGGCTATTTCTTTACCTGAAAAATATCAGTAAGAATGAGAAACTTGACCAGGGGACACTTTTCACATTTATCTGGAGTTCTAAGTTCGATTTGTGTACACACAAGTGTGGAAAGGGCTTGATGGGGTAGCTACAGAAACACAACGTAGAGTACAGAACCCAATAAGCTCTTAACAGACAGTGGGAAGATGAGCCGTAATCGAAGTTGAGGCTAGGGAAGTGTTGCCAAACTCAGAAAGACTGGTAAGGATGAAATGTGAAAGATGACCAGAATATACGATGACCGGGGTCCAGACATTTATAATTAAGTCCAGTTCACAGATGCGGACTTGAGAGCCAGACTGAGAAAAGCCAGAACCGGTCCACGTGTGGACCCAAGCTCCCCAGTTCTGGCTGCCCTTCTTGGCCACTTGCCCTGAACCACTCTCGTGGGGCCATGGCATGTTTGAGAAGCTTACTCAGCTCTCCTTAAGTGGCTACGTGAGTTTGCAGTCCTGGAAAGGCATAAATAATAAACATATGCATGATGAGGAAATAGAGTTTTGATATAAACTGTCAATCCTGGTGGGAAAAGTTGTATGCTTGTGCTTTTTTTTATAGGGCTTCATTCATTCAGTTTTCAATGGTTTGAAACATTTCAGACAATCTGATATACTAGAGAATTTGACATGTAATTTTAATTGTAATCCTAAGGAAGATTTAACTAATTAAGTGTGCAGTCGACATTTAAATGCAGAGGAGTTCTGATTTTCCAAATGTATAAGTTTGGTTTTTAACATATAGAAGGGCATTAAGATTTTTATCTTACTAAATGTATATTTTGATTTATTGGATAAAAGTTATCTAAATCCCTAGCAAAACTGTATAATTGGATTTGTAAGGCTTTTCTCTTGGGTGCCTACAAAATTCAGACTTAAGGAAAGAGCTTAACTTTCCTACATAAAGTATACAGAAGAATAAGATCTTTTTTTTTTTTTTTAATGTTTATCCATTTATTTTGAGAGAGAGCAAGTGCGTTCGTGGGAGCAGGGGAGGGGCAGAGAGAGAAGGAGAGAACCATTCGTGCAGAGCCTGATATGGGGCATGATCCCACAAACTATGAGATCATGATCCAAGCCAAAACCAAGAGCCGCCCAAATGACTGAGCCACCTAGGCACCCTAAGAATAATTTCTTTTTTTTTTTAATGACCTACTCTTTTCACTTATTTTTATTTTTTTAAGTTCATTTATTTATTTTGAGAGAGAGTGCAAGCGGTGGAGGGGCAGAGAGAGAGGGAGAGAGAATCTGTGCTGTCAGCACGGAGCCCAGTGCAGGGCTGGAACTCACAAACCTTGAGATCATGACCTGAGCCAAAATCAAGAGTCAGACACTTAACCGGCTGAGCCCCTCTGGCGCCACAAGAATGAGTTCTTTATAGAAGAACACCAGCCACTGAATTCAGAAGGAATGACAGACTTGGAAAGGCATCACGCTGCAAACCTTAATAAAGCAGTGATTTGGGGCAATGACTCTCACCTGCCAAAATCAGCAGTGAAAAGCTGAAGAGTTATGTTGACAAAGGATACGTCTGGCAAAACCTAAGTCCATAGATCGATCATTCTTCACATCACAAAAAGAGAAACGACCAGTTATTATGTGTCTCCTGATGCAAGTACACAACACTATATTGAATGAATTCTTGCCATAAAAGCAAACCTGAATGTAATCAAACCTCTAGATTACAGTTGCCAAATTTAGCAAATAAAAATACAAGACGACCAAATACTGCATGGAGCATTCTTACACACACACACACACACACACACACACACACACACAATTATTCACTGTTGAAATTCCAATTTAACTGAGTGTCCTGTATTTTCTCTGGAAACCCTACACAGCTCTGTCTACTTACCGGTTTACAGGAAATACATAGGCATGCAATCAACAAAATCTAGAATGTGGAAAATTCTACAGGACAAATATCCTTCAACAAATAAATTGTGGAGAAACAATAGGGGATTTTTTGCTAACTGGAAGAAAAAAGTGACTTGTTCTTTGACAGGTAAATTGCAAGAATGGAAAAGAGTGGAAACCTATAGATCCTTTAGATTCAAAGAGACTGAGATGCATAGCAATGAATTTAATGTATGGACTCTGGATCCTGATTTGGATAAACATTTGTGACACAATTTAGGAAATTTGAATGCTAACTGAATATTTAGGAATTATTGTTAAAAGTTTTAAGTGTCAAGGCGCCTCGCTGGCTCAGTTGGTAGAGCTTATGACTCTTGATCTCGGGGGTCGTGGGCACAGAATTTACTTAAACATTTTTATTATCTTTTTAATGTTTTTTTATTTATTTAGAGAGAGGGAATGAGGGGTAAAGAGAGGGGGGAGAGAGAATCCTAAGCAGGCTCTGTACCATAGACACAGAGAGTGACGCCGGGCTCAATCTCATGAATCCTGAGATCATGACCTGAGTGGAAACCGAGAGTCAGTTGCGTAACCGACTAGGCCACCCAGGCGCCCCTACTTACAAAAATTTTTTTAAGTGTCATAGCTGTGCTTCACAGAACAATACTGACCTCCTGAAATACATACTGAGGTCTTATGAATGAAATGATACGATGTCCCAGATTTGCTTCAAAATAACCCTGGGGCAAGTGGGAAGGGAAAGAGGCTGGAATGAAATGACATCAGCGGGTGCTGACAGGTGTTGAAGCTGGGTGGGAAATTGTTCTTTATAGCATATGATTTTGGGGTGGCTGGCTGGCTCAGTTGGTAGAGATTGTAACCCTGGAGTTTGAGGTTGTGAGTTTGAGTCCCATGGTGGATACAGAGATTACATTAAAAAATTAAAATCTTAAAAATTATACAAATATACCACATGATCTTTGTATATATTTGAAAAATTGTTGAAAGTTTTTAAAAGGGGTGTTTAAGAAAAACTGAGGCTTACATGTAGAACTTAAACAAAATATTAAGACACAAATATAAATTTGCATGCCTTCATAATAATTGAAAGGAATGATAAATTTAAATGACAATTTAGTGAAAATAAATGTGCTATTGTTTCCCCTATCTGTCAACAGACTCCTTGAATCCACCCAGAGGCTCCTCTGGAACCTGAGGATCCATAGATTTCAGATTAAGAACTCCAAAATTAGCATAACAAAAAAAGGTCTTGGAGGTTCCCAAGAATAGCACTGAAAGGTAGGCGGGGAGGGTCTGCTTCAAGATGGGGGGCTACGGGGAAGAAACATTAGGGAAACAGAAAAATTTAGGCCCCACAGTCTTTAATTCCACAATGGCTAGAAAATATACATGAAGGCAGAAGCCTCAAGATGTAATTAGCAATTAGTGACAAAACCTGAAAATAGTAAGAGCGCGATTGGTGCACTTTCACACTTGGTTAGAACATTTTAGCAAATATTTACAAATCCTTTCTCACAATATTTAAGGTATGATACCACAACTTATGTATGATACCATTGATAGATACATGTCATTATATATTTCTCCAGACTCAAGAGCGTGTACAACAGCAAGAGTAGCCCTAAGGTAAACCAGGGACCTTGGGTGACAACTATGTGTCAGTGCTGGGTTCATCGACTGTAATGAATGAACCACTCTGGTGGGGGATGTGGATAACAGAGAGGCTGTGACTGTGTAGGGCAGGAGGTAAACGGGAACCCTCTGTACTTTCGACTCAACTTTGCTGTGAACCTAAAATTAAAAATAAAGCCTTAAAAAACAATTTTCTTTTACATTTATTCATTTTTGAGAGACAGAGTGAGACAGGGCACCAGCAGGGGAGGGGCAGAGAGAGAAGGAGACACAGCATCTGAAGCAGGCTCCAGGCTCTGGGCTGTCAGCACAGAGCCCGACGCGGGACTCGAACCCTCCTCGAACGGTGAGATCATGACTTGAGCCGAAGTCAGTCACCTAACCGACTGAGCCACCCAGGTGCCCTGCCTATTTTTTTTTTATGTTTATTTATTTTTGAGAGGGAGAGAGAGAAAGAGAGAGAGAGAGAGAGACAGAATCCAAACCAGGCTCCAGGCTCTGAGCTGTCAGCACAGAGCCTGACACAGGGCTCCAACTCATGAACCTGAGGCTCGAGATCATGACCTGAGATAAAGTCAGACGCATAACGGACTGAGCTACCCAGGCCCTCTGAGCCTTTTTTTTTTAAGTGAGGTATCACTGCCTATCTTGGTCTGCTTGCCGTTCTGAGGTAACCAGTTATCAGTTTAACACGTGTCCTTCCAGAATGTTTCCTACATATTTATAGACACATATATGCACCACATATTTATAGGTACATACATGACAGCTTTCCTGCTGTCATCTGACTGGTAAGTGACCCCTTGAGTAAAGGTTAAGTGATCATTAAGGTACTGACTGATAATACTCTGTGACCCTCTTATACAATATCTGGTAAACACACACACACACACACACACCCATAAAATGACTTCTTCAGGATAAGAATAACCACAAAGATGCTAAGAATTTGGTTTAGTAGATAAAAACTTGGTTCGTTATTTGCAAGTGGCATTAACCTGACAAAATCTGTTGTAATCTTGGGTGAGACCCTGATGTCTAAAGGCTGGCCTGTGTGCTCAGCGAGGTCCTGCTGTAACGTTGAACATGAACACCTGCATAGAACATCAGCATCAGAGAGGGCCACTCTGAGGCCAGGATGGCACAAGACAAAAACAACAGCACTTGGGACTTACACCTGAACACAGATAAAACCCAAACAGCATCAAGCCACGAACTACAAACTACCCCCCTCGCTCAGCCGGTATCAGCAGAGGCTGCTGCTGCTTTACCAGTAACAGCTGTAGCCTCTCTCTGGTCTCCTGTCCTATAATTAAATTTTATTAATGTATCTAATCATAGAACTATCCTTGCTTCTGACAGGAATATGATATCCAACTGAGAGCAAACCTTCACTTCCATGAACCTAACAGCAAATCACCTAACACCAGTGCAAATCCCGTAATGACGTCCCACCGTCTCACAGAGCGGCCCCGCAGGGACCACGGTGAGGTTCTCCCTCTCTGCAAGGAGGAATAAAGCCAGCTTGTTTACCTACAGGTCTGGTCCTGGTGGTCTTCAGCCTCACAAGGCTTTTTTTGCTTGAAAACTTTTAAAACAGTGGATCCTGAAGTTCCTGGTTGGCTCAGTCGGTTAAGCGTTGGACTCTTGATTTCAGCCCAGGTCATCATCTCGCAGTTAACGGGATTTAGCCCGGAACTGGGCTCCGTGCCGACGGCGTGGAGCCTGCTTGAGATCCTCTCTCTCCCTTTCTGTCTCTCTCCCAAAATAAATAAACAAACTTTAAAAACAGTGCGTCCTGCCCTCCAATTCTCATAGATCAACCCTCATCAGTGATTGCTTTCCACAGTGGATTTAGTGATCACCTCCCCGGTATCTATTTTCCATTTCTGTTGGTATGTAGCAGTTTCATTCTTTTGGGTAACCATCCACACTCAGCCTGCCCGTTCAACTCACTGGCTACCGGGAGCCTTAGACTCGGGTCCTCTCTATGGCCAGTGAAGACCACCTCTCATGGGGAGCCACCGGGACCACACTGCAGGCGCCTCTCCTGTGGCTGGGCGGACCCAGGTCCTTACCACACCCAGCGGCCCAAGAGCCTCACAGCTACGCAGTATAGGAGAGGCAGGTGAACCGGGGCTGGAAATGATTATTATTTCATGTTTAAATGTGTCTGCGTGCAGTTTTTTTTTTTGGATAAAATTGGAATTCTAACCTAAGTTCTTTATCATGTCTTTTTTTACTTAGTGTATTACCATTTGCCCCAAATTGCTCCAAATTTCTTGAATTCAAATTTCTTGGGACAGACCTCAGCTAGCCTGTGTGAGGTAAATCTCTTTTTTTGCTCTTTATATTCAATTTTGGAGACTATTTTAGACGAGTCAAGTTTTCTTGGGTGCTGTTGTTATTGGAACAACTATGTAATATATACAATGTCAGCATTTTTTAGGGAAAGACTTTTAAGGGGCGCCTGGGTGGCTCAGTCGGTTACGCGTCCGACTTCGGCTCGGGTCATGATCTCACGGTTTGGTTCGTGAGTTTGAACCCTGCATCAGGCTCCTTGCTGACAGCTCGGAGCCTGGACCCTGCTTTGGATTCTGTGTCTCCCTCTCTCTCTGCGCCTCCCCTGCTTGCACCCTGTCTCTCTCAAAAATAAACAAACATTAAAAAATAAATAAATATGCTTTTAATTGTCACTACCTATTGCCTAAGCTATTAACCTTAAAATAATGATGACATCTGCTTACTTTGGACCACAGTGCTATTGCATCTGAAATGGAAAACACACTCATAAAATTTTTTTAGTGATAAATCTGTTCAATAGAACTCTAAAGGCATAAGCACATATTCTTTGGGTGTGGGCTTTTCTGACCCATATAAACATGTTGCCTCACTTACAGCTGTCCCATTTAAAACAAAATTGAGGGACTCAAGTGCTTTGCGCCTAGCTATTTCTAACACACAAAATTCTTCTCAGTCAGGCACTGAGTAGCCAGCAAAAACTTCTCTTTTTATATTTAAAAAAAAAGTTGCTTATTTGTTTGCTTCTGGCAAGGAATACTTATAACATTTAATATTATATTAAATCAATATTATATTAACTTAATGTTAAATTAAAATATTAATTTTCTTACATTAAAGAGTCAAAGCATAGCAAGTAAGCAAAGCATTTTTTACACAGTAAAAAATCAGTACAAAAAATTAAAAATAAAACATAAAACTCTTTTATCACCCCCAAAACCCTTCCAGGCCTATTCTCCAGAAAAAATTCTTATTAACAGTGTATGCTTCCATTTATAAATGTATATGTATACATTATTCTTCAAAAAACCAGAAATAGGACCACACTTTATACACAGTTTGGGTGTTTTCCCACTTAATATGTATGGCAGCACATATAATCTGTGTCCATGTATTTACAAGGGTGCATAATATTCCATTGTATGGACATACCACAGTTTATATAATTCGGCCCCTATTGATGAAAAGTCAGGTGGTTTCATTTTTTCTGCTAGGATAAACAATGGGAAAGTGAACGTTTTCATACTAATGTATTTGTGTAAGCGCATCTGTGCAATAAATCCCTACTAATAAAATGGAGTCAAAGGGTTGGGTATCGGACCATGTGAGAGCTATTGCCAAATTGTTTTCTAAGAAGGCAGTGCGAGTTAACACCCCTACCTGCGGTATATGACATATACCGCATGCTGGCCAATGCTGGTTTTTTAACTTTTTTTTATCTTCGCCAGTCTGATGCGTGGGAAATGGTATGTTCTATGTGTGCCTGAGTTTTTAACCAGTACACAATGAGTGTGAGGTTACTGCCATTTCTGCGTGGGGTGACCCAATTAAATAAAATCAGGGTGGTAACAGGGATGGAGGCTATTTCAAAAGTGTATCCTTATTTAGAGGCACCTGGGTGGCTCAGTTGGTTAATCATCTGACTTCAGCTCAAGTCATGATCTCACAGTTCGTGAGTTCAAGTCCCCCATCAGGGCCCCGGCTGTCAGCACAGAGTCTGCTTGGGATCCTCTGTCCCCTTCTCTCTCTGCCCCTCCCCCCTTGCATGCTCTGTCGCTTTCAAAAATAAAATAAACATTAAAAAAAAGTTTATCCTGATTTCTACGAATGAGTGGTTGCCTTTGCAGCCTACACTGGAAGATTAATTATATGCTGAGCAGGGCTTCTGTTTCACTTTCAGATTATTCCTTGATCTTAAAAGGTCAAGCTAAGAATTAAAGGGAACCGCTACCCTGATAACGTAAGAAATAATTACAATTTTGATTCCGTTATTTAGAAATAGCAGCACATGTCATTTGTAATCTTGACAATGACAAATCCATATTGTGTATTTATGTGAAACAGGCGGTCTCAAGAACAGGTTAAATAGAAAAATGAGTGTAGTAATTCTTCAAGCTTTTCTTTGCCTCTTATGAACAGTTTTGAAAGCAATTTATTAGGGCCACTGGGAGGAATTTTAAATCCCTTCTTGAAATACATGTAAATAATCTTTTTTATTTTAGAAGGGTTTTAGATTTACAGAAAAATTGCAAAGATGGAACAGACAGTTCCCATATACCCCACGCTCAGTTTCCCCATTTATTAACACTTGTTCCCCAATTCGTTGTTCCCCACTATCATTTTTCTGTTCCAGGATCCCATTCAGGATCCCACGTTACATTCAGCTGTCATGTCTCCTTTGGCTCCACTTGGCTGTGATAGTTTTTCTGACTTTCCTTGTTTTCGATGACCTTGACAGTTTTGAGTCCTGGCCAGGTCTTTTGTAGAAGGTCCCTCAGTTGGGATTTGTCTGATGTTTTTCTCATGATTTGACTGGGCTTAGGGATTTGAGGGGGGAAGACCCCAGAGGTAAATGCCCCATTCATCCACCATGTCAACTGTCATAGCACGCTGTCAACATGACTCATCACTGCTGCTGTTGATCTCTATCACCTGGCTGAGTGAAATCCATTTATAAACTTCCTGTGTTGACATAAGCAACGTTACAGTGATGAGCTGAGTCTTGAGTATTTCCAAAGTACATTGTGCTGGCAAGGCTGAGTATTAGGGAGCAGGAAACCCCTAATTCTCTTGGGGACCCTGCCAAGGGAGTGGAGAGAACGCTATGCCAGACTACAATGAAGTTTGAAGCAATATTGGAAATTTATAAATACAATTGTTCAAAATAACCCCAGTGAGGGAAGTACAGTAGCCTTCCCTTATTGGCAGGGCATACATTCTCAGACCCCCAGTGGATGCCTGAAACCACGGATAGAAATGAACCCTGTGTACTGTGTTGTGTTTTTTACAAACACTATAAACCACACTATGCTCTTTCCTATGCATACGTAGCAATGATAAAGTGTAATTTATAAACTAGACACAGTAAGAGATTAACAACAATAATTAATAATAAAATGGAAAAGGGGCGTCTGGGTGGCTCAATCAGTTAAGTGTCCGACTTCGGCTCAGGTCATGATCTTGTGGTTCGTGGGTTGGAGCCCCGCAACAGGCTCTATGCTGACAGTGCAGAGCCTGGAGCCTGCTTCAGATGCTGTGTCTCCTTCTCTCTGCCCCTCCCCTCTCACTCTCTCTTTCTCTCTCAAAAATAAACACACATAAAAAATAAATAAAATAGAACAATTATAACAATATACTGTAATAAAACTTACATGAATGTGGTCTCTCAAAATATATTTTTTTGAGAGAGAGAGCAGGGGAGGAGCAGAGAGAGAGAGCAGGATTCAGAGAGGCTGAATCCCAAGCAGGCTCCACACTCAGTGCTGAGCCCGACACGGGGGGCTCAATTCCACGACCTTGGGGTCGTGACCTGAGCCGAAATCAAGAGTCAGATGCTGCACCGGCTGAGTCATCCAGGCGCCCCTCTCTCTCAAAATATCTTAACTGTACCGTACTCGCCCCTCTTGTGATAATGGGAGATGATAAGGTGCCTACGTGACGAGATGAAGGAGGTGAATGACGTGGGTGTTGTGAGGCAGCGACAGGCTACTGTTGACCTTCTGACCATACATCAGAAGGAGGAAGCGTTGCTCCTGGATGGGAGTCGACCATGGGTAGCTGAGACCACGGAAAGTGAAACAGCAGATAAGGGGGGACTACTGTACTGGTACTCACGCTCTGCAGAGGAGAAAACCGAGGCACGGCGCCAAGGATACAGGCGAGATGTGCCGGAGACCACGCGACCTGGGCACAGGGTCCAAGTTCAGACCGCTGGGTGCAGAGCCTTGCCAATGCTCTCACTAGTCTTAACTTGCATTTCCCAGACTATTAGTGAGACTGGATTATCTTTCCTTTGGTTTATCAGCCAATGGACTTCTTTTCAAGAATTCTGTTTGGACAAGGGATACAAAGGAGGACCCCAGGGGGACATACAGGGTGAGAGCCAAAGTCAGAGCTGCCAGAGACACGGAGGGGTGGCGCCCGTGCTGGTGCCAGCAGCTGGACTCATTTCAGGGCACAATTTTGGTTATGTCCCTGGGCTGGGCTTGCCAGATTCAGCACACACACAAAAAAACAAGATCCCCGCTTAAATCTGAACTTCAGATTAACCACAAATAAGCATGTTCCGACTGAAATTCAAATTTGCCTGGGCATCCGGTATCTTATCTGGCAACCTACCCTCTGGCTGCGGTGGCACCCTCCACCCCCAGGCCTGATGTCCTAGCCCACCTGGAGCTTCTGTGACTAACTTCTCTTTCATAAATCTCTTCCCTGCTTCAAAAAGCTATGGAAGAGTCTGTCTGTCGTGTGACACTAAAACCTCTTACACTGTGACTCCATCAGTGCGGGAAGATCAGTGAAAGATCTGGAAGGTTTCAAGAAAAGATGAGGAGAGTACACAATTCTTCACGGAAGAGAAAAGCACTGCGTGCTTACCTCTGCAAAGTGTCTTTCCAGAGAATTCCGCTCAAGGTGTCATTATGAAACAAATTGTTAACACTTGCTTGCCTCCAGTGCTTATGTTACACTGAACTTACGTTACACCTGAAATGCCCAGGCTTTGGAGTTAGTGACTCCTGGAATAGTTCTGCACCTTTACTTTACAGAATGATTAGATTTACAGGAGTCCTGTGCCCTCTCTGCAGTCACACAGCAAAGCCGGGATGAGAAAAAAGGTCTCCATAGTCACAGACACCATCCCGACTGCTCCAAATCTGTAACCCGAAAGCCCTCCTTATAGCGCACACTAAGATGCAAGATCATAAAACAGCCAGAGTTGTGTCCCATCGTGTGTCCCTGTAAAGGGTAGCACAGTGCCTGAAACCCAACAGATACGTGTTAAGTGAACGGGTGGAAAAGTGGAGTCAGAACCAGTGGAATATCCTTTAAGAAAATACTCCATTAAGTGTTAATGTATTGAGGCACATTTTTGCAAACCCAAAGTTGATCTTGGCACAAAAGGACATCATGAAGCAGACAGAAGGAAAGGCAGTGATTTTCCTTCATCAAGATTCCTATGGTTCAGGGGCGCCTGAGTGGCGCAGTCGGTTAAGCGTCCGACTTCAGCCAGGTCACGATCTTGCGGTCCGTGAGTTCGAGCCCCGCGTCAGGCTCTGGGCCGATGGCTCGGAGCCTGGAGCCTGTTTCCGATTCTGTGTCTCCCTCTCTCTCTGCCCCTCCCCCATTCATGCTCTGTCTCTCTCTGTCCCAAAAATAAATAAAAAACGTTGAAAAAAAAAATTAAAAAAAAAAAAAAAAAAAGATTCCTATGGTTCTGGTGCAGCCTCCTAATCAATGCAAGAATCCCCTCCACGACACCCTTGGCAGGGGCTACCAACTCTTCCAGTGATGGGAACTCGCTGACTTTTGCTGAACAATTTCAAGTTCAAGTCTCCCCTGTTGTAATCCAGGAACACCCCACCCCCCTTCCCCCATCCTGCTGAAGTCACTTTTATATTTAACATCTCAGAAAGGCAGTTCTGGGCTGCCTCCCCTCGCGCTCTCACAGATTTCCCGGAACTCACCGTTGATCCAGGCAGTTCAGGCTGCGGCTTGCTTGCTCAGACCTCAGCACCCGCATTCATTCCTTCTTTCACCCACCAGTCCATCCTGAACCTTACCCTTCTTCTTTCATTCCTTCGCACCCCGGTGACACAAAGTTACCGTGTGGCAAAGGGTTACCAGCAGTTAAGTACGGCTCAGAATGGGGAATGACTTCAAGTTGAATGTGAAGTATCACTGCTCTGAAAAACTTTTCAGCCATTCCCCACCTCAGGAAATTTCTGGGCATGTCCCTCTGTGGAGTGAGACCTTCTGCCGCGTTTCTCTCTTCTCCCCAAAGCTCTCCAGGGAACGTGCAAGCTCTCTCATCTGATTCGACAGGAAATTGAAGCTTTGTTTTTTGTATCTCTTCTCTGACCTGCCCAGAGATGGCTCACCTCTCACACCCAAAGAGGCTCGTTGGGAGTTACATTATACCCATATGTGCAAGCCATTACAATCAACTGTTGTCATTTCTTCCTGCTATTCTTCCACGAACTTGAATTCTGTTCCCTTGCAACCTGTTTCTGTTCATCCTACTTTGGGCTTCCGGAACTACAGATTAAATCCGTCAGCCACTGAAAGTCCGTGTTTCATGTCTTCTCTTTATCTTCTCTTCATCAGGTCAAAAATTTTCCAACTTTTACAATAATTCTTCATTGTATATAGTTTCCAAACCCTTCACCACCTTGCTTATTGCTTGAACTCTGTTTCTCTAAAAATGCCCAGGAATTGAACACAATGATCCATAACTGTGCCTGTGATCCAAACAGGACTATTACCTCCCCCCATCCAAACAATAAAGGCTGAGAGTTTGTTGACTTTTGGCCATAAATACACATTGTTGGCACATACTACACATGCAGTTAGCTAGACCCTCTAGGCCTTTTCTGTACGAACCCCTGCATCCTGTACTTCTACAGCTAATTATTTCTAACTGGATTTTGTATGTATCCTTCATAAAACTCATCTTTTTAGTCAGGACCCATGACCATAATTTGCTGATTTTTTTTCCAAGAAGCTTATTTTCTTTTAGTCATCTCTATACCCAGCATGGGGCTCAAACTCAAGAGTCGCAAGCTCTGCCGACTGAACCAGCCAGGCGCCCTTTAAATCATGATTTGATGCAATCATCCAATGTCCGAATTACGCATCTCAGCTCTGTGTCACGGACCAATGTTAAACAAATAAAGACGTTTTCATATAAGCCATCCATCAGGAACTGTTGTACATTCTTGCTGTTAAAGCAATGTGAGTGAAGTAAGTCAGGCTAACCTACAGGAAACCCTCGTTCTAATCCCAGCTTCATTATTCAGAATGTCTGTGGGTCTCAGTCTTCCCAAATGTAAAATGCGCTGTGTTCCTGGTAGGGTTGGTGAAGGTCAATGGCGAGAGCACATAAGAAGACATACACCTGACTCCAGATTAAGGTTGTTATTTTATTTTCTCCTTATTTCAGCTTCTGCCTTTCTCACTGACTTCCAGATTTGATATTGGTAGAATCCTCTGCACCGCCTCACCCACCAGGCTCCTAGACTTGGTTTGACCGCATCCATCCTTCTCATTTATAAATTTTAACAAGGTGTCTCATTTAAAAAGGCAATTTAAAATTAATGTTAAAAGGCCAGGTTTTAGCAGTATGTGAGAAATGTTCATACTCGCGAAGGTGCAGGGCAGGATTTGAAACAACTTTTCTGATGATACATGTTTGTTCAATCACTGGATCAATCTAGGGTGAATTACATACAGGTGAGCAGATCTTCCATTTCACAAGTACAGAAACAGGTATAGGCTAGTCTGGATTGACCTTTATCCTCAACCTCATTTCAGGCCGAGGAACTGAGCAGATTCTTCAAATGAGGTCTCTGCTGCCACCTAGTGGTAATAATTTCTCAGCTTTAAATTTGTAAATGTTCAGGAAATTCTGGGCTCTAAAAATTACACCTTGAGATCCACTCTGCCATCTCTACCTCAGATTTTCCAACTATATCAGAGCCTTTTGTGGGAAAAACCAAGAATATCCTCTATTCGTACCGCAAAAAACATTTACACTCTGTTGTATCAAATGTGTCTAAAATGTTTGATTCCTTTAAGGTACAGATTGGCCCAAGCCTTTTAAAGCCAGCAAAAACATTTTCCAGATGGGAAAGAAAACTCAGCTCTGTTGGTTTTGTTTTGTCTTTTTTTCCATTTCTGATTTCCATTAGGAAAAGAATCAAAAACATAGTACTGCAGAGTGTTCTCAATTAAGAAAGTCACAGAAGAAAGTAATGTCTGGTCTGGCCTGGGGCCTTTAAGCCGGAGTCAGTCCCACCGTGGACCAGGGAGTTCTAGCAAACTTTCAACCTTCTGAAATCACTGGGGGGTGAGAAAGAATGTCTTCCTGAAGGGCAGTCCAGAGCCATGGCAGTCAAGAGCTAAGTTCAATGACAAAACATAGGTCATTTTTTTTTTTCAACACAGGCCATGTAATCTAATCATTTTCTCTTCCTTTATATTGTGTCTTGGCTTAATATAGCAAAATAAAGGTAGTAATTAGAGATTGTTTTCAGATTATGTTACTGTAAGAAAATTTTTATGGTAGAAGAAATGTACTTTTCTTACCGTTTTTCTGTTAGTTCAATCTGGAAGAGTTTATCCATAGATTTTACCTGAACACAAACAGTCAATCTCCCCAGTGGCAGCACTGGGGACTTCTGATATCTGGTTTCAGAGGCAATAACCAGTCTCCCAGGATGAGTTGTATATTTTCAAAGTGATGGCAGACATCACATTTGCCTCTATTCCTAAGAGTTTTAACTGCTTTTTGACCACAGGTATTACTGGAAAACAATTACAACCACCATAAGGGAAGAGAGTGGAAGGTCTAAAATCGGAATGAGAGACTAGAACCTAAGGTCGATGAACCACCACGCAGAGTTACCATGGGGCTCATCTAAGACTGCACCATCCCAGGGGAGCCTGGGTGGCTCAGTCGGTCAAGTGTCCAACTTCAGCTCAGGTCGTAATCTCACAGTCTGTGGGATTGAGCCCCGCATCAGGTTCTGTGCTGACAGCTCAGAGCCTGGAGCCTGCTTCGGATTCTGTGTCTCCCTCCCTTCCTCTGCCCCTCCCCCACTCTCACTCTGTCTCTCTCAAAAATAAATGAAACATTAAAAAAATGTTTGTTTAATCCTTGTCAAGAGATTCTAACATCTACTCATCGCTGTGTTGGGTCAGTTGACTGTCTTTTCTATTTGAGTTGTGTCAGCCTGGCTCTTGGTGTAACAGATGATTTTCTATTGTATCCAGGACATCTCGGCTAGTCTGTTAGGAGGCGCTGGGTCCTATTTAAGTCTTATGTTTTAGCAAGCAGTCACCCTGTTCACGTTTAAGATTTATAGGTGGGCCTGTCCTACTTTTCTGGACTGTGGTTCCAATGACAATTTAATTTTCAGAGACTCTGTGCTATTATTTTAGGGTGCTTAATTTATCTGGTGCCACTGGGGCTCCGCTGGTCCCAGCCGGTGCTGCCTGAGGGGACCAAAGGAGTATTCCAGGCCGACTCTCTGGTCTCTGCAGGCATGTGAATAAAGAGACTTCCTGAACCAGGTGCTGGTCATGTTGAGATTCCTCTGCTGGAGTCTCCAGCCACCTGGTGCCTCAGTGGGGGACTGCTTGGTGTCAGCGAGTTCCCGACCAATCTTTTGCTGGGGCTACTGCCTCACCTGGTGTTGGTGGAGCTCTTGTTCCACCTGGGCTGCCTTCTACTGCTCGGGTGGTGGCTGGAAAATGCGGGGTGCAGGTCACTTCCTTCAGTTGGGTGAGGGGTTGTAAAATGTCCTCCCTCTATGTCGTTCCTCTAGCCCTGGTGTCTTTACCAGTTCACCTTTCTTTTTCCACCTTGCAGAGTTCTCTGGTCGTCTCCTGCATTGTTTCCAGAGTTAAGAGCTGTACTTTTCGGGGAAGAGCAGGGAGAGGCAAGTCTACCCTCTCCTGTCCAGACCAGAACCCCTGGCCCATGGCCGTACCAGTTTTGATATTTCCTAGGTAGTGTTGCTGCAAACGGGAAGTTCTTCTTTGACATCTGGAGGGATGTTATAAAGTATTTTCATAAAGTGAGAAAGGCTAATTGCAGTGTAAAGCGTATAATACGACCACATTATTCTACACACAAAAAACAACTTGTATTTGTTTGCATATTCGTATGTGAGAAAAGTGTATAAGGATAAGCACAAGCTTGTTAACACTAGTTGTTGGGGAGAGTTTGTTTGTTTGTTTCCATGTATTTTTTCCACCGATTGCAGTGAAAACTTTCTTGAAGAAGAAATTAAAATAATTTTTAAAAATCAATTCTGAAGGGGCACCTGGGTGGCTCGGCCAGTTGAGCAGCTGACTTTGGTTCAGGTCATGATCTCGCAGTTTGTGAGTTCGAGCCCCACGTTCGGCTCTGTGCTGACAGCTCAGAGCCTGGAGCCTGCTTCAGATTCTGCGTCTCCTTCTCCTTCTCTGCCCCTCCCTTTCGTGTGTGTGTGTGTGTGTGTGTGTGTGTGTGTGTGCATGCGCACTCTCACTATCTCTCTCTCAAAAATAAATAAACATTAAAAAAAATCAATTCTGAAGACTGGACACAACCCAAATGTCCTTCAAAAGGCGAACAGTTAAACACTGTGGTCCATCCATACCATGGAATATACTAAGCAATAAAAGGAGACAAGCTATTGATACACATAAGCAACGTGGTTGGATCTCAGGGGAATTACGATGAAGAGCCAAACTCAAAAGATTACATGCTGTATAATTCCATTTTTAGAACATTCTTGAAACTCTACAATCCCAGATCTGGAAAACAAATTAGTAGGTGCCAGGAGCTTAGGAGGTGTGTGTGTGTGTGTGTGTGTGTGTGTGTGTGTGTGTGTGTGTGGGTGCGTAACTGTGGCTATCACAGGGCAGCACAAAGGACCAATGCTCTGTATGTGGACTGTGGTAGTGGCAGATACACAAATCTACTGATGATAAAATTGCAGAGAAATTAAACACGCGCGCACACACACATACACATACACGAGTGCATGTAAAACTGGTGAATAAGGTTGAAGGATAGTACCAAAGTAAATTTCCTAATTGTGATATTTACTACAATTACACAAGACGAAGCCACAGGGAGAAAGTGGATGAAGAATATACCACGTCACTCTGTATTATTTCTTACAACCCTATGTGAATCTGCAATGACCTAAAAACAGAAGTTTAAAAGAACAAATTCTGGCACAATAGGATAGTGGTACAGAGAAGTCTAAGCTCCCCGTGCTTAAGTGTTCTTAGTGACAGCTGCTCTCCCCGTCTGGGAGGCAGTACTGAGGCTAAGCATTCTTCCCAAGGAGATGGTTTTCATCTCCTTTTGCCTTAGTGTCTGTATTCCCACTGTTGCCATCCTAATAAAGGCACAGAAACGGACTTCTAACCACTATCCCTTTCTACTGTCTCTTCACCTGTAATGTGCACATGGTCAAACTAAAACCTGACCTGTCACTCTCCCGTTTAACTCTCCTTGATGGCTCCCCATCTTCTACAGCAGTTAGTTATTTCTCAGGTGAGATCTTCAAACCATGGGTGTTCCCAGTTGGTCTGCAGGTCAAGCCTTCAAAGGTAAAAAGATAATTTGGTGTGTGTATATGTTTTCTCAAATTTGATACATAATATTAGCTATGATTTTAATATGTTCTTAATGATATCCTCAAAGATTGCACATGAGCATATAAAGACTACATTGCCATTTCATCTTGTCTCTCAAATGACTATGCTATTACATTTGCATTTTCATTATTACTAGTACGTAACAGACCTCCAATTTGCAAAAACAGATCCATGGCTTAAAAAGGTTAAAAAATTTGACAACAGTGATACAAGTGGACTGATTAACTTTCTTCCACCACATACAAAAATAAAAAATGGATTTAAGACCTAAATGGAAGACATGAAACCATTAAACTCCTAGAAGAAAATATAGGCAACAATTGATTTGATATTGGCTGTCACAATATTTTTCTAGATATGTCTCCTGGGGCAAGGGAAACAAAAGCAAAAATAAACTATTGGGACTACACCAAAATAAAAAGCTTTTTCACAGTAACGGAAACTATCAACAAAATGAAAACCTACTGAATGGGAGAAGATATTTACAGATGACGTATCTGATAAAGGGTTAATATCCAAAATACATAAAGACATATACAACTCAACAGTTGAGCAAAAAAAAAAAAAAAAAGCCCAAATAAATATGGGCAGAGAACTTGAATAGATATTTTTCCAAAGAAGATATACAGATGGCCAACAGACACATGAAAAGATGCTCAACATCACGAATCATAAGGGAAATATGAATCAAACCCACAATGAGATATCTCCTTACACCTGTTGGAAGGGCTAGAATCAAAAGACAAGAAATAACAGGTGTTGGCGAGGGTATGGAGAAAAAGGAACATTCATGTACTGTTGGTGGGAATATAAACTGGTACAACCACTGTGGAAAACAGTATAGAGCCTCCCCCCAAAATTAAAAATAGAAATACCATATGATCCAGTAATTCCACTACTCAGTATTTATCCAGAAAAAACAAAAACACTAACTTGAAAAAATATATGCTTATGCAGCATTATTTATAATAGTCAAGACATGGAAGATGTTATGTACAATACCAAAGTGTCCATCCATAGATGAATGGGTAAAGACGATGTGATAAATACCATATAAGGAACCTAGAAAACAAATGAATAATAAAAACAACAACAACACCCATAAATACAGAGAGCAAATTGATGGTTGCCAGAAGGGAGGGGGCAGGGTCATAGGCAAGATAGGTGAAGGACAGTGGGAGGTACAGGGTTCCAGTTATAGAATGAGTAAGTCACAGAGATAAAAGGCACAGCCTAGGAAGTATGGTCAAAGGTATTGTAAGAGCGTTGTATGATGTAGATGATAGCTACATTTGTGGTGAGCATAGCATAATGCATAGAGTTGTCAAATCACTATGTTGTACCCCTGAAACTAGTAACATTATGTGTCAACGACACTTCAATTTAAGAGTTCAAGTTTACTCCACTTTCTTACTTTTTTAAATTAAAACATTACAATGTATTTATTTTTGAAAGAGAGAGTGAGACAGTGAGTGCAAGCAGGGGACGGGTAGAGAGAGAGGGAGACACAGAATCCGAAGCAGGTTCCAGGCTCTGAGCTGTCAGTACAGAGCCCAACATGAGCTCGAACTCACAAACCTCAAGACCATGAGGTCTTAACTGAAGTTGGATGTTTAACCAACTGAGCCACCCAGCTGCCCCTCACTTTCTTATTTTTTTTATTCAACACTTCCAAACATCACTCGGTGCTCATCACAAGTGCACTCCTTAATTCCCATCACCTATTTAACCCATCCCCCCACCTACCTCCCCTCTGGTAGCCATCAGTTTGTTCTCTATAGTTAAAAGTCTATTTCTTGGTTTACCTCTCTCTCTCTCTCTTGCCTTTATTTCTTAAATTCCACATGAGTGAGATCATATGGTATTTGTCGTTCTCTTATTGGCTTATTTCACTTAGCATAATACTCTCTAGCTCCATCCACATTGTTGTAAATAGCAAGATTTCATTCTTTTTTTTTTTTCTTATGGCTGAGAAATATTTCATTGTGTGTATCTACCACATCTTTATCCATTCATCAATCCATGGACACTTGGGCTGTTTCCATAATTTGGCTATTGTAGATAATGCTGCTATCCCTTTGAATGTATGTGCATGTATCCCTTTGAATAAGTATTTTTGTATTCTTTAGGTAAATACCTAGTAGTGCAATTGCTGGATTGTAGTTCTATTTTTAACGTATTGAGACACCTCCATACTGTTTCCACAGTGGCTGCACCAGTTTGCACTTCCACCAAAAGTGCAAAAGTGTTCCCTTTTCTCCACATCCTTGCCGACACCTGTTAATTCTTGTGTTGTTGAGCTCAGCCATTCTGACAGGTGTAAGGTGATCTCATTGTAGTACCAATTTACATTTCCCTGATGATGAGCAGTGTTGAGTATCTTTTTATGTCTGTTGGCCATCTGTTTATCTTCTTTGGAAAAATGTTTATTCATGTCCTCTGCCCATGTTTTTAAAAAGTTTATTTTTGAGAGAGAGAGAAAGAGAGTGAGTGAGTAGGGGAGGGGCAGAGAGAGAGGGAGAGAGAAAATCCCAAGCAGGCTCTACGTTGTTAGCACAGAGCTCCATGTGGAGCTCAGTCTCACAAACAGTGAGCTCATGACCTGAGCCGAAATCAAGAGTTGGATGCTAATTGACTGAGCCACCCTGGTGCCCCTTCTGCCCATTTTTAAATTGGATTATTGAATTCTCGGGTGTTGAGTTTTATAAGTTCTTCATATTGTATACTAACCCTATAAAGGGTTATTTGCAAATATCTTCTCCCATTCCATAGGTTGCCTTTTAGTTTTGTTGATGGTTTCATACACTGTGCAGAAGCTTTTAATTATGATATAATCCCAATAGTTTATTTTTGCTTTTGTTTCCCTTGCCTCAGGAAACATATCTAGAGAGAAGCTGCTATGGCCAAGGTCAAAGAAGTTGCTGTCTGTGTTTCCTTCTATACTTTTTATGGTTTCGGATCTCACATTTAGGTCTTTCGTCCATTTTGAATTTATTTTTGTGTATGGGGTAGAAAGTGGTCCAGTTTCATGCTTTTGCATGTAGCTGTCCAGTTTTCCCAAAACCATTTGTTGAAGAGACTTTTTCCCCTTGAATATTCTTTCCTGCTTTGTAGAAGATTAACTGACCATATAACTGTGGGTTCATTTCTGGATTTTCTATTCTGTTCCGTTGATCTTTGTGTCTATTTTTATGCAGGTACCATACTGTCTTGATTACTACAGCTTTGTAATATAACCTGAAGTTGGGAATTGTGATGCCTCCAGCTTTGCTCTTCCTTTTCAAGATCGCTTTGACTACTTAGGGTCTTTTGTGCTTCCACACCAATTTTAGGATTGTGTGTTCTAGCTCTGTGAAGAATGCTGTTGGTATTTTGATAGGAATTACATTAAATGTGTGGATTGCTTTGAGCAGGATAGACATTTTAACAATATTTGTTCTTCAAATCCATGAACGTTGAATGTATTTCCATTTCTTGAATTCCATCGTCTTGAATTTCTTTCATCAGTATTTCATAGTTTGCAAAATACGGGTCTTTCACCTCTTTGATTAGGTTTATTCTACTCTGATTAGGTTTATTCTTATTGTTTTTGGTACAATTGTAAATGGGATTGATTCCTTAATTTCTCTTTCTGCTGCTTCCTCATTGATGTACAGAAACACAACAGATTTCTGTATGTTGATTTTGTATCCTGTGACTTTAGTGAGTTTGTTTATCAGTTCAAGCAGTTTTTTGGTGGAGTCTTTAAGGTTTCCTATATATGGTGTCATGTCATCTGCAAATAGTGAAAGTTTGACTTCTTCCTTGCCTTTTATTTCTTTTTGTTGTGTGATTGCTGCTGCTAGGACTTCTAATACTATGTTGAATAAAAGTGGTGAGAGTGGACATCCCTGCCTTGTTCCTGACCATAGAGGAAAAGCTCTTTAGTTTTTCCCCATTTATATTAGCTGTGAGTTTTTCATATATGGCCTTTATTATGTTGAGGTATGTTCCCTCTAAACCCACTTTGTTAAGAGTTTTTATCATGAATGGATGTTGTACTTCTTGTCAAATGCTTTTTCTACACCTACTGAAATAATTTTATGGCTCTAACCCCCTATTAATGTGAAATATCACACTGATTGATTTGCAAATATTGAACCACCCTTGCAAACCAGGAATAAATCCCACTTGATTGTGGTGAATGACTTTTCTTTAAGGTATTGTTGGATTCAGTTTGCTAGCATTTTAATGAGAATTTTTACAACTGTGTTCATCAGGGATATGGGCCTATAGTTCTCTTTTTTAGCAGTGTCTTTATCTGGTTTTGGTATGATGATAATGTGGGCCTCGTAGAATAAATTTGGAACTTTTCCTTCCTTTTCTATTTTTTGGAATTTTGACAAAATAGGTTTTAACTTTTTTTTTTTTTTTTTTTTTTTTTTTAATTTCTGGAAGAATTTGCCTGTGAAGCCATCTGGTCCTGGACTTTTGTTTGTTGGGGGTGTTTTGATTACTGACTCAATTTCCTTGCTAGTTATCGGTCTGTTCAAGGTTTCTATTGCTTCCTATTTCAGTTTTGGTAATTTATATGTTTCTAGGAATTTATCCATTTCTTCTACATTGTCCAATTTGTTCACATATAAATTTTCAAGATACTCTCTTATAATTGTTTCTATTTCTGTGATGTTGGTTGTTATTTCTCTCTCATTTGTGATTTTATTTATTTGAGCCCTTTCTCTTTTCTTTTTGATAAGTCTGGCTAGAGGTTTATCAATTTTATTGATTTTTTTCAAAGAACCAGTTCCTGGTTTCATTGATCTGTGTGTTTTTTTTTTTTTTTTTTTTTAATGTTTACTTGTTTTTGAGAGTGTGTGTGTGAGCAGAGGAGGAGCAGAGAGAGAGGTAGACACAGAATCTGAAGCAGGCTCCAGGCTCTGAGCTGTCAGCACAGAGCCCGACGCAAACTTGTGAACTGTGAGATCATGACCTGAACTAATAATGTCTAACTGATTGAGCCACCCAGTTGCCCCTCTGTTTTATTTATGGATTTTTTAGTTTCTATATTATTTATTTCTGCTCCAATCTTTAGGATTTCCTTCCTTCTGATGGCTTTAGGCTTCCTTTATTTTTCTTTTCTAGCTCCCTTAGGTGTTAGGTTAGGTTAAGACTTTTCTTGCTTCCTGAGGTACCCCTGTATTGCTATAAACTTCCCTCTTAGGACTGCTTTTGGCACATCCCAAAGGTTTTGGACAACTCTTTTCATTTTGTTTCCACATATTTTTTTAGTTTCTTTTCCTAGATGACTCATTCGTCGTTTAGTAAGATGTTATTTAACCTCCATTTATTTTTGATCTTTCCAGATTTTTCCTTGTGGTTGACTTCTAGTTTCATAGTGTTGTTGTTAGAAAAGGTGCATGGTATGACTTTAATCTTCTTGTGTTTGCTATGACCTGTCTTGTGGCCTAATATGTGATCTATTCTGGAGAATGCTCCATGTACACTTGAAAGAATGTATATTCTGCTGTTTTAGGATGAAATGTTCTGAATATATCTATTAAGTCCATCTGGTCCAGCGTGTCATTCAAAGCCATTGTTTCTTTGTTGATTTTCTGTTTAGGTGATCTGCCCATTGATGTAATCAGGGTGTTAAAGTACCCTATTATTATTGTTATTATTATCATAGATTAGTTCCTTTATGTTTATTATTGTCTTATGTATGTGGGTGCTTCCATGTTGGGTGCATAAATGTTTAAAGTTGTTATATCTTTTTGCTGGATTGTCCACTCTATTGTTATATAGTGTCCTTCTTTGTTTAAAAAGTCTTTGTTTTAAAGTCCAGTTTGTCTGATAGAAGTATTGCTACTCTGGCTTTCTTTTGACATTGATTTGCATGATAAATATTTCTCCATCCCCTCACTTTCAACCTGCAGGTGTCTTAAGGTCTGAAGTGAATTTCTTGTAGGCAACATATAGATGGGTCTTTTTTTTTTTTTAAGTCCATTCTGTCACCCTATGTCTTTTGACTGGAGCATTTAGTCCATTCACAGTAATTATTGATAGACATGTATTTATTGCCATTTTATTACTTGTTTTGTGGTTGTTTCTGGAGATTTTCCCTGATCCTTTTTTGTTTTTCCCTCCTTCATGGTTTGCTGATTTTCTTTAGTGGTATATTTGGATTTCTTTCTCTTTACTCTTTGCATATTTATTAGTGGTTTTTGATATATGGTTACCAATAGGTTTGTATATAAAATCTGCATATAGCAGTCTATATTAAGTTGATGGTCATTTAGGTTTGAATCCATTCTTTTCTCCTTTCCTTCCCATGTTTTAGGTATATGCTAATGTATTTTACATCCTTTTTTTGTGTGAGTTCCTTGACTGATTTTTTTTTTTTTTTTTTTTTTTTACAGAAATAGTCATTTTTACTGCTTTGTGTTTCCCACCTTTACTGTCACTTTTGGTCTCTCCTTTCCACTCAAAGAGACCTCTTTAATATTTCTTGCAGGGCTGGTTAATGGTCACAAACTCCTTTGGTTTTTGTCTGGGAAACTCTTTATCCCTCCTTCTATTCTGAATTATAGACTTGCTGGAGGCAGTATGTTTGGCTGCAGATTTTTTCCATTCAGCACTTTGAATATATCATGCCACTACCTTCTGACTTGCCAAGTTTCTTTTGAAACTTTTACAAATTTAATTTTACAAATTAATTTTACAAATTTTAAAATTTAATTACAATGTATTTTACAAATTTAATTACAAATTTTACAAATTTGATTACAATGTATCTTGCTGTGGGCCTGCTGTCGTTGATTTTGATGAGAGTTCTCTGTGCCTCCTGGATCTGTATATCTGTTTCCCTACCCAGATTAGGGAAGTTTTCAGCTATTTTTTATCAAATAGTCTGCCCCCTTTTTCTTCTTCTTCTGGGACTCCTGGAGTCACCGAATTCCCTAGGTCTGTCCTCATTTTGCATAATTTTCTTCTCTTCTGTTCAGTTTCATTGCTTCCCACTACTGTCTTCTAGGTCATTAATTTGTTCCTCTGCTTCTTCCAGCCTGCTGCTGCTCATTGCATCATGTGTATTCCTAATCTCATTTTTTTTGCACCCTTCATCTCTGATTCTTTTTTAACTCTTTTATCTCTGTAGCAAGTGTCTCACTGATGTCTTCCATTCTTTTCTCAAGCCCAGTAATTATGCTTATGACCGTTGCTTTAAATACTCCATCAGGCATGTTACATATATGTTTCATTTAGATCTCTGGCTGTGGCCTTCTCTTCTCTCATTTGGGATAAATTCCTGCCTTCACATTTTGTCTAAGCCTCTTCCTTCTTCTCTGTGTTAGAAGAGCCAGTTATGTCTCCTGTTTGTGAAAGTAATGGCCTTATGAAGAAGAGGTCATGTAGTGCTCAGAGCCTGGCACTTCAGGGAGTGTCTCTAGTGTGTGCTCTGCTGTTGTGTTCTGGATGCTCTATCCTTCAGGTCAATCGTTGCAGAGGCTCTCTGCCTACGGTGGGCAGTGTTTGGTCCCTGGCTTGAATGTGGCAAGTTTTAACTAGGAGTGCTCTGGTCTGCTTGTGAAATGAGACCAGTTACTGCCTCCACTGGAACTAAGACACCTGCAAAACTCTTGTTAGGAGACATGGTATGGGCACAGGTCTGTACTAGTCTTTTGGGGGAGGGGCCTGCCACAATGGACTGAGATATGCATGGCTGAGAAAGGCAGTTCCACTGGAAGGCGGGGGGGACTTAGTGTAAACAAATTGGGCAGCCACTGTCTGTGTTACACTGCTTCCCATTGGTCGGTGTGTTTATGCTGAGGGGGAGGGAAATGACGCCAGTCAGCTCCTTTGTTCCTGGAGAGGTGTCTCTGTGAACACTGCCTCTTCAGAGATGTGCTCTAAGAACAGCAAATACTCTCCCGACTGTGTACCCTAGGCACTCTTCAAATCAGTTCCCATGCGGTATGTCCCTGGATTGTTTCCCTCCAGGAGCAGCACAGTGTCTTCCACGGTCTATCCCAGCCAAGTCCACTGACCTTTAAAACTCCAGGCTTTAAGCCCCACTGGTTGCAAGCACTCATGAAATTCGGCCCCTCTCGTTTTCTAAGCCAACAGTCTTGGGGAAATATTCCCCTCATGCATCCACCTGTGTGCTCTTCTCTCTCACCCTTCTCTGCGGCCACAATTCCCTCTCCTCTGCAGCAGCCATGGTCCATTTCCCCCCTAAACCATGCCTCTGCACTTCCTACCTTCTTCAGCGTGTCCTCTTCTCTACCTTTAGTTGTGGAGTTTGTTCTGTCAGTCTTCAGGTCGGTTTCTGGGGTATTTAGGATGACTTGATATTTATCTAATTGTGTTCGTGGGACAAGGTGAGCCCAGGGTCCTCCCAATCTGCCACCATCTTCCTGCTCCCCTTGAAATGCAAATATTCTTAAAATATTAGACTTTGGAAAAAAATATATATATTAGGCTTTTGTTCTGGTAACTTAGAAATTCAAAAGGAACACACGTGTTGAAAGAAGAGATTATGTAATCTTTTACGTATGTATGTATGTATGTATGTATGTATGTACGTATTTATAGAGAGCCCATGAGTGGGATAGGGGCAGAGAGAGAATGAGAATCCCGTGCAGGTTCTATGCCCAGTGCTGGATCCCATGACCATGACATCATGACCTGAGCTGATACCGAGAATCAGGTGTTCAACTCACTGAGCCACCCAGGCACCCCAACATTATGTAATCTTTTAAGCTTTAAATTTCTTAACACTCATTATGATGATTTTTTAGTTTTAGAAGACAAGGTTATTATAATAAACTAAAACAATAAAAACATCTAATTCTTGATGAGGACAGATAGGGACAGATTTTCCATTAGTTTGAGCAGTGGGGAACAAGAAAAGATTGTTCTCTGCAAATGGTGTGACTTCATTGAAGAAGGTAACAGATCCTTTATCTTAGTATAAATATCTTAGTATAAATGGCCATCCTGTGATGGCCATTACAGCAGCCTCAACGCAAATGAAAAACAGACAGTGGAGAAATTCGGGCTTCCTGGGCCACGTCCTTTATCAGCCTCCCAACCTACCTGTTGCACCTCGTTTCTCAGCTCAGTCTGCGGAGATGCTGGCATCTGACCTTGGTCAGAGCCCAGGCTATATACCTCTGCTCTCACACTGCACACAATCTAGGCTTCTCTTACATCACGGTGCTCTGTGCCTGGCAACGTAGGGGACAAAGTAGATGCATCATCCTGAACAGTGTTTTCCAAATGTTTTGACCACAACCCTCAGTTAGAAATGAAGTTATGTTGTGCATATACACTCATAAACAAGTTACACAAAATGATATTCACTGTATGCATGGTATATGTTCATCTTTTCTCTTCTCCTCTACTTCAATTTTTTTAAATGCTAGCTTTTATCCACTAAATCAATGTCACAATCCATTATTGGGTCCTGACCTACAGTTTAAAACATAGTGATGCATGACATGTTTTGAGACATGTTGTTATATTTCTTAAGTTAATCAATTTGGAACAGAAAAATTCTTAAAAAAAAAAAAAGTTCGTTTATTTTTGGGGGGAGTGGGGAGGAGATTTGAAAGGGAGAGAGAGGATCCCAAGCAGGCTCTGAACTTTCAACACAGAGCCTGACGCAGGACTCAATCTCATGAACCGTGAGATCATGACCTGAGCTGAAATCAAGAGCTGGATGCTTAACTCTGACTGAGCCACCCAGGCACCCCTGAAACTATAAAATTCTAAGAAACAAATATATATTTCAGTAGAAATGTGAAAAAAAAAAATTTTCCCTGGCACATATGTGAAGAGTTTGAAAACCGTTCTGAAGAATAAAATAGGTGGACATGTGAGTCAGTCACTTGGAATGCAGATAAACACAGGGCAACGTCTATGAGGAAGCCCAAATGAAGAGCGGAAGGAATTTACCGGAACTCAGCCAACCTACCCTGTGGCAGTGAGAGACTTGACTAGCAATGCTGTGAAGCCATCTCATTTTCCTTTTGCTAAATAAAATGATTAAAAGGGTTCGAAAGAAACTGCAATGTCAAATTCTATCTTCTCCAATCAGATGACACGAGTAAATCAGCATTTCCTTTGAAAATGTGAGCGCTGACTTTGGTCCTATCCAAAAGAGTTAACTTGAATTAGAAGCAGGGTAAAAACAATTTCATGAAAACATTGTTCAGGGGCGCCTGGGTGGCTCAGTTGGTTGAGCGTCCGACTTTGGCTCAGGTCATGATCTCATGGCTTATGAGTTTGAGCCCCGTGTGGGGCTCTGTGCTGACAGCTCAGAGCCTGGAGCCTGCTTTGGATTCTGTGTCCCTCCCTTGCTCAGGCTCTGTCTCTCTCTCAAGAATAAACAAAACATTAAAAATTTTTAAAAATAAAAATTAAAAAATGAAACATTATTCAATCTTTTTTTCCCAAACAATTACCTGAATGTTATTAGCCAAGGAAGATCAGCTTGAAGAGAAATAACAAACAAAAGAGACACCTTTAGACTCTTTAAGTACATCATATATTTATAATTTAGCATTTTTAAAAGGCCACTACCCATCAGTCCGTTAAATGTACCAATTTACATCAGAGGCCCACTTGTCAACTAAGTTAATGTCCATCGTCCTTCGGCTCAGGAGACCGTCCTTTGCATCCCACCGTGGTCTGAAACGGCATCAGAAAGGATGCTGCTCAGTGGTTTATGGTTAACACCTTAAAGGTAAACATGGCTCTGGAGCCAGGTGCTTTTCTGCAAGGAAATTTCCACCTGGCTACGCGGCTCTGCACATCTGTTCTCCTCCTGCCCGGTGACATCCCTGCCATCAACAGCCACACAGAAGAGAAACAAAAGCTCATGAGCGGCTGGGGCTGTGGCAGTCTCTGAGGGGAACGTGCCCCAGTCTAGCTGGGAATGGCTTCTGGAGCCTCTCTCCTGGCGGAGAACTTGCCGTCCAGCGTTTGCAGGGTCCTCCGGGATTTGTGACAACTCCCAAGGTCTGTAAGTTCAGAATGTGCTCTCAAGCAGGCAGTGGCATCCACACCCGGTGGGACACACCTCCTGGGTCCGAAACCACTCCATCATGTGGCTGGTGTGCCCACCGTGCCCGCAGGTCAGGCAGAAGTTGGACGAGCCGCGCACCGCCACGTGGCAGATGGCACACTGGAATGTGAAGCCTTTGCAGATGGCACACTGCGTGCCACGGACCTCGCTCCGACAGTGGCTGCAGTACACGCCAAACTCTGCGAACGGGTGGGGATGGCCAGAACAAGAGACACGGTAAGTTAGTTCCACAGAGGGACACGGCACTGTGAGAACGACGTATTCGCTGGAGGACTCTACGGGATTCTATCACAGCCGTGGTGCTCCCTTTTCTTCAACAGCAGCTCTTCGTCCACAATCTCACTAAGTCTGACAAAGAGAAGCTGCCGTCCCTGCCGGCGGGGTGCAGGTGGACAGCGTGCCAGACGCCTGGTGGCCAGGGGCCTCGGGTGAAAAGCCCAGGAGGTAGCTACGCCTCATTCTCTCCTACACCAGTGGCTGCGCGGGCCTGGCTCGTGGAGGTGGCCACCGATCGTTTGTTGACAGAAGCGAAGGACTCAGTGACCCCCAGCAACGGCTGACCAGTCTCACGCCGTCTTCCCTACCTGCCCACCAATGACCAAGTGGCACGAGAGGAGCCGGGTCAGGACACTGCGGTCAGGACCACCTGACAGCTGGCCCCCGGCCTCCCGGAAGAGACCCCGAGGGCCAACCCCCTCACCTGCACATCCTAGTCTACCTCAGGCATGACCCCGAGTCTGGGCGGCCAGTACCGTCCTCCCGTCTGCCTGGGCCGCTTCCAGCGGGCCAGCTTGGGAGCAAACCTCCCCACCGGCTGCGCTCTCTCCCGGGACGGTGCCCTCATCGCCCGGCCCTGCCTGTAGCCTGCCACCTCTGCCAACCTCTGGAGCAAAGGCCACCTTGGTCTCGATTCCTGAAGAGCGCCAGGGCAGGAGCGGCAGGCCCGCGCCCCATTACTGCCCCCAGACGGTCACCTTTCCTCTTGAGGAAACACCGCCTGGCTTCGCCACCCTTGTCTCCTCTTCTCTGTTCTCACCTGTGGCACCCTGGACACACCCCCGTTCCCTCAGGACTTCTCTTCTGGTTCTCACTCTTCCTTCAGTCCCGGTTCTTGGCACCATCCCTGGTGCCTTCAAAACCCACCCCCCCGACCCTCCGCCCACGTGGCCTCGCAGGTCCTCACCTGTCATGTACAGCCTTCACCCTTTCTGGCGTCACCTTCCCCCGGGGCCAGTCTGAGTGACGCGAACCAACCTCCCAATCACTTGCTTGCAAGTATCCCCACCTCTCCCTCCACGGTACCGCCCGGAAGAACCTCCGGCCCCGGTGGAGCTGCCGACTCCACGAGCACTAGTGAGGGAAGGCCCACCGTCAAGATGCACTTCCCACTAAATCCACCAAAGACTCCCAGTGCGGGGGGCGGGCTGGAGGGGGGGCTCCTCTGCCATTCCCCAGACGGCACTTCCGGCCTCCGCAGCAGCCCGCGCACTCCTCGCACACACCCTGCTCCCCTCACCTGCCGGCTTCCCCTCTGCCTTGAGAAAAGAGAAGCCTTCATCTCCAGCCACCAAACCTTTGCATCTCCCTACCTGTTCTTCTACTCCTTCTACCTCCTACAACACAGGAAGGAGCCTTCCTTTCGCCAGAGCCAGTTCCCTCTGCTTCGTGACGGCAGGTGGTCACAAAAATGTACCACTAAAGACTTCTAAAATACATGGTAACTAAGGAAAGATTTTATGATAGTCCTGGTTCAGGTCAATTGTGAGACAGATTAGAGTGGTTTGGTGATCTTGGTTAAAAACAGCCATGTCTTGTCCCTCTAAGCCTGACTGTTTATGTCAGGTAAGACTTTGGTTTATGTTCTTGTGAAAAGCCTAATTAGTTTAAATTTCTTATATTTCCTTTAGTAGTTTTATTGGTTTGATAAGATTCAACCTTTAAAGATTATGAGAATGCAAAAAGTGCATGTTCAACATAGTGAATTATAGTATGGCTTTAAAAAAAAAAAAGGTTGTTCTTGGGGCGCCTGGGTGGCTCAGTCGGTTAAGCGTCCAACTCTTGATTTGGGCTCAGGTCATGATCTCGCAGTTTCAGGAGTTTGAGCCCCACGTCGGGCTTGCTGACCCTGCAAGCCTGCTTGCGATTCTCTCTCTCTCTCCCTCTCTCTACGCTCCCCTGCTTGTGCTCTCTGTCTCTGTCAAAATAAATAAATAAACTTAAAAAAATTATTAAAAAATAAAATAATAAGACACAAAATAAAAAAGGGTTGTTCTTTGACATTTGAGATAACTGTAAATGTAAACTTAATTATCCTCCATACCTATCCGGGTAAAATTACTAAAATGTCATCTCCCTGAAAAACTCAATGTCATCGGTAACTGTGTTTCTTCACAGTAAGTCAGTTTAAGTATAATTTCTAAAAATCCTTATTAAGGCTCTGAACTAACATTTCATTTAGTTAATTAATGAATCATTTGTGTGTGGGGGGGTGGATGTGAACAATTTCTAAGTGGATACAAATTCACAAAGAGAGAAAATACAGAAACACTACGTCACTAAGTATAGTTTTAGTATTTCTCTCTTGCCTCTTACTGTTACACATGATGGACTGGCCATTACTGAGAAGGGTGTGCACACTTCTGGGCCATGCTGGTGGGGTTCGCGCTAAGTGTCACCACATTTGGATATGCAAAGGGCTGTAGAGTTTGTTTGTGATCGGGAAGCTGTCAGGTATCTTTTATAGGAAAACTGACAAACCTGGGGATCTCAGGGAAGGAAGCATACAACCACAGGTGTAGGCTTTGCAGGGGAAACGTGGCAGAGGTGAAACGGATCATTCTTGGTTCCTAAGAGACAAACTAATAAGGACAATAAAAACACGTCTGGCACATAAACGATGAAATTGCGATTTCCGAGGCTCTATGAAGCCCTCAGGCAGAAGCCAGCTCCGGAGGCTTAGTGTCATATGGCCCCTCATAGGGAAGAGTTGTGTCATGAACATCAATTACACAAGTGTAAATAAAACCAGCCAAAAAAATAAGACGCTAAATTAATAAATGGAAGTCAAATAAAATAAGACATAAATTAATTAATAAGCTAAATAAAAATTGCTGAACAAAATTGAGGTGGGCAGATGCACGCCTCTGGCGCAAGATCTGGGAGGCGGGGCTGACAAAGCAAAGCAAACACCTTGCTCTGCCATCACTGTGACCAAGCACCACACGCCATAGCGGAAAACAACAAAATCAAAACCCATCTTATGATGGAGATGGCTTTTCAAAAGAATATTCTGCCCAGCAGTACTCCTTCAAAATAGGTGAAGCTTTGCCTCTTTCTATAAATCTAACTCCCTAAATGACAACAATCTTATTCCTAAAATTCACTGCTGATATCGGATGACCCTTGCCGATGTGATTAGGCCAAGGGGAAAGTGCTGGTTTTCCAGCAATTTGGAGCCTAACTGTACGTAGCCCTGGTGACCTTGTAGCATTTTTCTCTCAATATCTGTTTGCTATATATGAACAGTCCAATTCTTCCAAATAATAAAAATGAAAATATTTAAATGCTTTTGTCTGTGAGTCTGTTTTCATGACCCCCTCCCTCTGAAATCTTGCAGTGCTCTTTGTAAAGGTATTAGAACATATTATTCATTCTTCAAGATCATCTGAGTCTTTGTGAGTCTTGTGTTCCTGTTTTACTTCTCTGATTGGATTACAGGCTTCTTGTTAACCCCCGCCCATCCCCACCAAACCACCCCCTGGATTTCCTCGTACGGCCAACAGAACCTGGCATGATGCTTCTCATGGTAGATGTCAGTAAGAGTGCAATATACCAGTTACCTGTCTCTGTGACTCATAGATTTTCCTGAAAACTAATTCTACAAGACAAACTGCTCTAGGCCTGCAATCCTCTCTCTGATAAACTTTCATGCATTTATATGCTCTGAAAAATATATTATCCAAATAGCATTTTGCATCTTTGCATTTCCTCAAGTACATACACCAAAATAATCCATATTAAAATAATCCTTCAATATGCAGATCTATGTATTACTCTGGTTTGTTTTTTAGATTTTAAGTAATTTCTACACCCAACAAGGGGCTTGAACTCACAACCCTGAGATCAAGAGTCACATGCTCAGCCGAATGAGCCAGCCAGGTGCGCCCTGTTTGGGTTTTTTAATTGAAACTATATACATACAACTTAAAGAGTCAAATAATGCTAGACATCTTATTAACAAAACCAACATTCCCTTTCACCTCCCTTGCCCCTCACTCTCAGGAGGAAAACCTTCCAACTCATTTAACTTTTTCTTCTGTTTCTACCTTCCTATTCTCAAACACCACATTTATGAAGCCAATTCTTAACTTCCACACTGAAGCATTACCTCAACTTTCACCTGGCAGCTTCTTCTACTCCTCAATCCCACCATCCACTCATATATCCCGTCCCACCATCTACCTAGGTGAACATCAATCAAGCCGAGCCACATAACCATGATGACTTTTCCTTTCCTGCACATTTGGTTTTTCTCAGAGTTAGTAACCGTCTTGTTGTTTTCATTTGCTTAGCTGGCTTAGCATAATTCACCTGCGAACCCTCTATCAAATATCTGAATCTCTATAAATATATCAGACACTGAAATCCATTAGATATTTTTCTAACTTTCTCTTCTTGGAGACAATGCTCCTGAAGCCCCAAACTGGATCTGTCTCTGGGTTGGCCATGTGGATCTCCCTTTAACATCATCCCGACTCCCTGCTTTCTTAGACTGAATCTCCTTCTTGGAGAGGGTGAAGGTTTACTTTCACACGTGACTGATAATTTGGGTAGAATTCCAGGTGAGAAACCATTTTCTGGAGAATTCTGAAGGCACTGATGCATTCATTGTCCTCTCCTTTCCAGTATCTAGTTCACTGCTCCTGAGAAGTGTGGTGCCATCCATTTTCCTTATCCTGCTTTCCCTCTCTGGAAGCTCCCAGGGTATGCTCTTTATCCTGGGTCTTTCTTCATTCACTACACTAAATGCTTGGTGAGCCCCTTCTTTTTTTTTTTTTTTTTTACATTAAAAAAAATTTTTTTTTAACGTTTATTTATTTTTAAGACAGAGAGAGACAGGGCATGAATGGGGGAGGGTCAGACAGAGAGGGAGACTAAGAATGTGAAACAGACTCCAGGCTCTGAGCTGTCAGCACAGAGCCCGACACGGGGGCTCGAACTCACAGACTGCGAGATCATGACCTGAGCCGAAGTCGGATGCTTAACCGACTGAGCCACCCAGGCGCCCCATTGGTGGGCCCTTTCAATGTGGAAAGGTGTCTGCCTTCTCTGGAGAACGAATATTTCCAATTTTCTATAGTGCTAGAGAAAGGGTAATAACCTGCTCTGCAAACTAGGGGCAGGGGTCTGGCCTAAAAAGGACATCAAACAATACTGTGCTTACTCTTACCTTCATGCCACTTCCAGAAGTACTGGGCATAACTAAATCCTGAGCCATCGTTGGGGCAGGTGGTTCTGTGACGTGTGGTACTGTTTTTCCACCTGTCCGTTCAGGCCCTACAAAATCAGCTACCACTAACCTATCTGCCTCCCTGACCCCAAATGCTATTGCCAACACTGTTCCCCGTACACGGTTATGCCTTTTCAGGAAAGCTCTGGATAGATGCTCTGGGGCATCCGGGGGAGAGAGGAAATCCATGTGTGTTCAAACCACCCTCTCTGGCAGTCTTCCACGTCACCCTTTAAAACCTATCTCTTGGGGCGCCTGGGTGGCGCAGTCGGTTAAGCGTCCGACTTCAGCCAGGTCACGATCTCGCGGTCCGTGAGTTCGAGCCCCGCGTCAGGCTCTGGGCTGATGGCTCGGAGCCTGGAGCCTGTTTCCGATTCTGTGTCTCCCTCTCTCTCTGCCCCTCCCCCGTTCATGCTCTGTCTCTCTCTGTCCCAAAAATAAATAAAAAACGTTGAAAAAAATTAAAAAAAAAAATAAAACCTATCTCTTTTCTTGGCTCCTTTCAGGTCACGGTCTTGCTTTTCCTCAAAACTCACTGGTGTCTCATTCTAAGTTTGTCTCTGGTTCTTCCTCTAGACGCCAGTGCAAGGGCTGGTTCCTCTCACGGCCCGGAGTAGGTGGGCACTCGCTCTCCCTGTATTCTTCCCCCTGCCCCACCGGGCCTCCCCCCTCCCCACCCCCAGGCCCAGGGCAAGGTACCCACTATCACAGCTTCAGGACCGCCTACATGACGGAGGTTCCCAGACTCCTAGTTCTAGCCCCAGGCTCCCCTTTGAGCTCCAGACACACATCTGGCCACATATGGGACTGAAAGGTCTGGCATCTCATACACATCTCCGGCCCCTAACAGGGCTCCTAATTTTCTGTCTTAATTTGGGCACCAGCACCTACCCAGTTGCTCAAGCTAGAAACCCAGAAATTACCTAATAAGCTCTGTCTCTTCCCCGCAATCCGACATCCAATTTGTTAGTGTATTATGGTAAGTCTCCCTCTAAAATGTATTTTTAATCCCTCTATCTCTACCTCTATTGACACAGCCTGACATTAGACCGGAGATCTTCGGACTTTCACCCCTGCCCTCCTCCAATCCTTTCTTCGTTTAACAGCCAGTGATTCTCTTAAAATAAAAATGAGAGCATGTCACTTACCTCTGAATACCTTGGACGCTTACCACTGGACTCAGAATACAAGCCCAACGCTGTACCCTGACTTACAAGTCCCTAATTATCCTACAGTCTGACCTGGTACCCCTCTTCTTGCTCATTGTGTTCTAGCCACTGCCTTCCTTCACTTGTTTATATCTACTGCTCTCCTCACGGATGGCTCCTTCTCACCCCTCAGACCTCAGCCCCTCAGAAAGGCCTTCCCAGTCCACTGCAACACCTTACCTAAAATTCTCCCTCCCTGCACCAACATCCGTTTTGTTTGCTCATAAACACGGATCACCACTTATAACTACTTAATTTTGCTCCCTGCTTGTCTGTGAACTCCAGAAGGGGAAGAATGTGCTTGATATACAATAGGGGAATATATGGATAAGTACCCCTCGTTCAAATCACTATCTGAGTACCACACACAGAACTACTTCTATTTAGAAGAGAAATTTACGCTTGTCATGAAAGGCAGGGGTTTTTGGCAGCTTGAAAGTGAGAAGCTAAAACACTTCACTCCAAGTCTTACATTACAGACAAACTAAATTATGGGACCTTTCAGACAGTGACAGGAAAAGAAAGAAATTGATATTCACCGATCCCTTTGTGAGGATCAGGAGGACAGGAGACAAACTTCAGCACCTCAGCTCGTTTCTCTCTCAGCCCCCAGCGATAGAGGATTTCTCCATAGCATTTCTTAAAGTCATCAAATTGCTGGGTATTGGCAGGGTCCAGAAGCCTGGATAAAACTCAAAAGATTTCCTGTCAGTTCCTTTAAGAAAAAACAAGCTCGATACCAAATGAACTCAATATGCCTTTCTTAAGGCAAGAGTCCTAATTTTGGAGAATCTAAGCATTATGAAATTGCAGCTCTCGCCCAGGAAGGTCGTTACCTTTTATTTTTATCATGCTGGTCACGTTCTCGCTCACGAGGATCACTGTAGGTAAGACTCCCAAAGCGGATTTCTTCTGGAGAAGACTCTCCCCAAGGTGAAGATACATGTTCTGCCTCCCTTCCCGCTGAAGAAAATCAAATGGGAAGGAAAAAGGGAAATCAGAGAAGGCATGGAAAGGGCCTGAACACCCTCATAATGCAGAATGCGCCCAATTTAGTCCCTGGAAGATGCTGAGAAATATAACTGAACAGAACTCCTTCTCAGCCTTGCCTTTTTGTCTAGGTATTTACTGCTCAGGTGACCAGATAATTAAGTATACACATAATGTTCAAGCAGCAAATTATGGTGTAGTGATACGGAACATTGGATAAAGCAGTCATGACTCATACAGACTTTTTAAATGACATGAGAAAATGCTCATGATCCAGTTAAAACCAGAACGCAAAATGGTATATATAGAATGACCCCCCCCTCCCCCCCCCCCCACCCCCACACCCACACATACAGATTGGGAAAAAATGTTCTGGAATGTTAACAGACATTGTTTCTAGGTGGAGGTTCACTGGTGATTATTTTCTTCTCTAATACTTTTTGTTTTTCTTCACTGGGCAGGTATGACTTTTATAATCCAGAAAATTAAGGTAATTTTTATGTATTTACTTAAATAGGCTTCATGCCCAGCATGGAGCCAATGCAGGGATTGAACTCACAACCCCAAGATGAAGACCTGAAGTGAGATCAAGAGTCGGGTGCTTAATTGACCGAGCCGCCCAGGCACCCTCAAGAAAACTAAGATGATTTTTAAAAAGAAATTGCAGGGGCGCCTGGGTGGCGCAGTCGGTTAAGCGTCCGACTTCAGCCAGGTCACGATCTTGCGGTCCGTGAGTTCGAGCCCCGCGTCAGGCTCTAGGCTGATGGCTCGGAGCCTGGAGCCTGCTTCCGATTCTGTGTCTCCCTCTCTCTCTGCCCCTCCCCCGTTCATGCTCTGTCTCTCTCTGTCCCAAAAATAAATAAAAAACGTTGAAAAAATTTAAAAAGAAATTGCAAAAATCCGTAAACCACAAATACACTTATTCATTAAATAGGTCTTTATGGCCAGCCAGAATCAGGCTCATCTTTACTTCTCCATGTTGAAAACAGTGCGTGGGAAGAGGCGGATAACAGAAATCGCAGATGACGGGGGCGGGGGGGGGGGGGTGCCATGAAGGAGAAAGGATGAGGGTTGGGTTTACGGGGTGAGCACAAAGAAGTCCCACTGTCAGTTTCACAAAGTTCTATGTTGAAAAGCAACCCAGCAAGGCACACAGGCAGACCGGAAACTGGCCTGTTCAAACATGAAAGCCCAGGCCTTGCTGACTACAGCATCCCCATCATAGGAAATTGGAAGAGAAATGAGAAACAAGGAAAAAATGGAGCATATCCATCAACCGAAGTTTACACATCAACGACTCACACACAGCTTCAGAGCACTAGAAATCCAGTGTGGCCAAGTCAGCTCCATACCAACCTATGTTCCAGCCACCAGTGTTGAGCCCTGGGTCCGACATGCTGGAGCAGGAGCCCGAGGAAGTAAAGCTAGGCTGAAGGACAGACAGGCGCGGCGTCAGAACACGCTGCCCTGTGAATGCTTCCCTCTCGGAGAAGTCAGACACAGAGCAGAAGGCCACAAGCTTACATATCGGCTGTGGGACACCACGAGGTTAGAGGACCGGCCGGGAAAGGGTCCGAAGGGGTTTGGTATTCCCTGAGGCCGAGACTGGGCTTCAAACACACTGCACAGCATGGCCAGTGTCTGGACATCCCGGAGTCGGCAGTAATGAGCCAACCTGGAAGAAGATGACAGAAAAAAAGTCAAGAGAAGAGACAGAGGAAGGATAACTATCACAGTTTATGGCAGGTTGCTGCCATAGGGATGAGAGGGAAGGTTCTTAATTCTGCCTCACAAACCCCTGTCGGGAACCAGGGTTTTCTACAGATCTAGCTGCTTGATTAGAATCTGGCTAAATTTGTTTTAGAAAAGAATATATCCAAGTATTACAAATGACCCGGGTAACCCATTCAAAAGTTTCTGGTTGGCATCCAGGCATGGCTCAGACTTGAATGTAGCTTCTCCAAGAACTAAGGGGACTAAACTAACATCTGAATGAGGCCATGCATGTGCTCTCAGTCTCTCCAACTCCAAGAAGAATCCCACTGTTTTCTGGGGGTCTCTACACACTTCACTCGTGGAACCAAAAGCTGCGTGAAGGTGCTGAGAACACCGTACAACCACCACTGTATGGCGAGCTGGAGACAGACTCAAAGGTGGAATTATGAGCATGAGCTATTAAATAAGAACAACAAGGAATATTTTTACCTTTTAGGTACTCACATCCTCTTTGCTCCTTTTAGGACTACTATGCTAGGATGTGAGGTAGGGATCGGGGCAACGTGGCCTTTGTGATAGAATGATATTGATACTTTCCTACCAAGTAATGTCTAACATTTCTTAAGGTGTTTTCATACTATCTTATTTGAGCCTTCTGTGATGTGGACAGAACAACTGTTATCCTCCCTGCATGACCATGAGGCAACTGAAGCTTGAGGACAGGTCCGAGGTCTGGCCTCAACAAGTAAGTAAAGAAATCCTCCACCAGAGGAATTAGAGCTTCTCTGTCTTTCTATCCAGACCTGAGCCAAACTGTTATGAAGGTTCAAGTGGTTTTATCTGGTAAATCATTTTGCACATTGTATTTCCAGCTTGCCACATCCCAATGCAACAATCAAACACAAATTCAGTGTTGCCATAAATTGCCTAATAGGGTGAAAACATCATTGCCCTTGGAAAATGTGTAAGCCAATGTGGCATTAGAGTCTCCGCTCTTGGGGGCAAAGCTCTACAGCACCCAAGATATTTACCATCTGAAGAGTTCAAATTCTTCTATTCAGACTGATGTTACTTATAGACTAAAGCACAAATCTCTAAAGGACGCATGAGTCTCCAATCTTTGTCGTAAATGACAAAAACTGTATAGTTCCTTCTGTTATAAGAAGTTAGTTCTGCACAGAAATTATTATAGCACTAACGGGAAAGATCTCACTTCTTCCTCCCGTTCTTCAGACTTCTTCGATGATAACAATGAAAAGTGTGTACAGACCTAAAATTTACATCACTCGTTTCCTCCCTTTTAGCTCTCTAAACCTACAAGGATTCCAGCAGCTGTCGCCCGAATGGATGTCGAGCCCAGGGCGTTTCCAAATCTGGGTCAGACTTCGGGCCAAGGCAAAGATCTGTAGCAACTGTAGCCAGCGACCAAACCTGGACAGATCAAAGAGAAACATTCAAAGTCAGACTGGGGACGAGAGGACCAGGAAGCATGAAAGAACCCCACCTATCCTAAAGCCTTGCTGCTCTGAGGGCAGTAAAACCTGGGAATATCAGGCCCCATTCCAGACATACTGACTCAAAATTCGCATTTTAACAAGATGCTCAGGGGACTGCACCGCTCAAGAAACACTAGTCTTAAAAACTTCTATCAAGCAGGATCACTTGGGTGGCCCAGTCAGTTAAGTCAGACACTTGATTTCAGCTCAGGTCTTGATCTCATGATTTGTGAGTGTTCCTGAGTGTTTGTGGGTTTGGGCCCCACGTCAGGCTCAGTGCTGCCAGCTTGGAGCCTGCTTGGGATTCTCTGGCTCCCTCGCTCTCTGCCCCTCCCCCACTCGTGCACAAGCACACGCACATGCTCTCTCTCTCTCTCTCAAAAATTAATAAATAAATAAATATTTTAAAAGCCTTTTATTAAGTATACTTCAGAGGAATGACACTGTGCATTAACTTCAATGGGTTGACTATTTAACCACGAACTCATGTGACTTCTGCTGCTGCTTCATTAGTGAACAGGCAGAGGTAAAAAAATAGAATTCTGTATCACACTGCAGAACTGTCCTTTGCCCAAGTAACAGGAAGCTATGTTGCTTTCATTACAGAAGTTTTAGTATACTCACAAAGCTAAAGAAAAATAGGCCAGGACAAAATAGGTTTTCTTTTTGTTGACATCAAATCTGAGGAACATCACCAAACCTGAAATCTCACAGGGCTTGGGGTCATCAAGCCAAAACGAATGTCCATTAAGTGTCTATTAAATCCAAGATTTAGCACATGCTTAATATTAAGAGCCTCCTTAAGAGGAATACTACTTTTGGGAAATCTTTCTTCTTAGTAGCAATACATCATTGTACGACCAGGGACTGGAAAACCCTGTACTAGACTCTGAGAAACCTGAAAGGAAGGAAATTTAGACTTTAGTCAAAGAATCTATAAGAAAAAAGAAGCAAATAAAAATACTGGAAAACAGGTAGAGAAATACATCAGATACGTAATAAAGCAATTAAATTAGCCCTTTCATGAAGATGGCACCAAAAGTGGAAAAAGAAGCCTCTGCCCCTCCCAAAGCTGAAGCCAAATCAAAGGCTTTGAAGGCCAAGAAAGCAGTGCTGAAAGGCGTCCACGGTCACGGAAGAAGATCCGCACATCACCTACATTCCGATGGCCCAAGACACTGTGCCTCCAAAGGCAGCCCAAATATCCTCGAAAGAGCACCCCCAGGAGAAACAAGCTTGACACAAACAAGCTATGCCACCATCAAGTTCCCACCCCACCCCCACCCCGACTACCAGCATCAGCCATGAAGAAAATAGGAGACAACAACAGACTTGTGTTCATTGTGGATGTCAAGGCCAACAAGCACCGATCAAACAGGCTGTGAAGAAGCTCTATGACAAAGATGTGGCCAAGGTCAACACTCTGATCAGCCCCGACGGAGAAAAGAAAGCATATGTTTGGCTCCCGACTATGATGCTTTGGACGTTGCCAACAAAATTGGGATTGCCAACAAAACTGAGTTCAGCTGGCTAAATCTAAATTTTTTCACCAAAATAAATAAAAAAATAAGTAATAAATTAAGTGGTACCAGTGTACTTAATGCACACAAGTACTGATTCAGGCAAGAAACTTGAGGTTGGTTAAGCATCTGACTTTGCCTCAGGTCGAGGAAATTGAGGCTCAGAAAGATTAGGTGGCTACCTCGGATCACACGACAAAAAAAGTGAGAGCCTAGGTTTAAACCCGGGTCTGTCTGAACCCAAGGGAAGGGTCTTTCAAGTTCACGCAGACTAGCCTGACCTTCCAAATCAACTCCCAGAAAAATACTGAAAACTTCCACAAAATAAAACAAAAATACCTTAGGAAGTAGTTTTTTCGCAGAGAATGATTTTTCATAACACGAACCGTGGGTGTGCCTTAGGACTGACTGCATCTGCTAACCTCACCGATCCTATGATGCAATTAACCTTCCGGTTTTCATTTTACAAAGACACACAGAGGCTGAGCGAGTCCGAAATACTTTACCCAGGGCTATTCCATGAGGAGCAGAGTTGGACCTTCACCTCCCGGGATAAATTCCACAATGTTTCTACTCCTTTCTTGTGCCTTTTTAGCGTACACAGACCCTGAGATGGCTAAGTCCTTAGAGAAGCAGATTCAATCTAGGACCCTCAACCTCACTTAAAAGGGTTTGGGGGGTGGAGACCGGACAGTGTTTATGAGAAGACAAAAGGAAATCTTAAGGATTTTTTAATCAGATAAAAATCATGGGAAGGCCTTAGCTCTGGGCCAGTGGGAGAGTTATGAGGGAAAAACTGAGCTGAGAGGGGTTTCACTGCCCAATCACACGCTCACAATACAGAATAAAGGGCACAGGAGAGACAGAGCGGACTAGTGGTTGCCCAGGCCTGGGTGGGGAAGAGGGGACTGACAGGAGACACAGCCAAGTAGGGTGGTTTATGGCAGTGTTCTAGTTCTTTTTTTTTTTTTTCAAAATTTTTTCTTTAATGTTTATTTATTTTTGAAAGAGAGAGAGTGGGGGAGGGGCAGAGAAAGGAGGACAGAGGATTTGAAGTGTGTTCTGTGCTGACAGCAAAGAGCCCCCCCGATATGGGGCTCAAACTCAAGAAACCATGAGATCGTGACCTGAGCCAAAGTCGGACCTTAACCGACTAAGCCACCCAGGCGCCCCTACGGCAGTGTTCTGAAACCCTTGTGATCATGGTTGCAAAACTGTGAATATACTAAAAGCCACTAAACGGTACGTTTTAAATGAGTGAATCGCATGATATATGGACTATATCTCGATAAAGCTATTAAGAAAAATAGGAGCAGCTCACTTTAATATACTGATGTGTTCCTGCAAGGATGAAGAGAATTAACATTTTTGCTCTATTACATCATATTTTATTTTACGTCGTATTTTAAAACGGAAACATGTTTCCACCTAAAGGAATGCTTTGGTAAACTTTTTATGAAACAAAGCATTTTTAAAAGTATAAAAACCCCAACAAAACGGAATTAAGGGCGCAAATGGCAAGGGTACCCATTTTGTAGATACCCACATTTAGATGTATAACAATCACCATGGTACCAGAACAGAAAAGAAATGTAATAAAAAATTCTCAGTATGTGAGCTTTAGGATATTCTCAACTAAGCACTAATGAGAAAAATACCCAAAGGATTTAAAAAGCTGCTCTTGCCCTGATGTTTATCAAAGAAAATGGGAGAGGGATTACAAAATAGGAGGCCCCGCTTGAAATGTCATTAAACCACAACCATACAGTGACAACAACCTGCTCAAAAAGGAAAATCCAGATTGCCATCAGAAGGGATGCACAATACCTGGACAAGGTCCTTCCTTCCTACGAGCAAGGCCGAAGTGGCATTCTTCTGACATGTTTCTTGAATATCATTCACATTCAATCTGAAATTTAAAAAAAGAGTTAAGAAGTTTTTTTTTAGTCTAACTTCCTGAACCAATTACCCCCAGACTAACAGACAGACAAAAAGGTGCCTCTTCAGTTGTCACCCAAAATGTCTTATCTGTGTGGGCCTTCTGCTTTTCCCTTGCTACATGATATGGAGAAAAAGCTTACCTACAGCTCATATGAGGCCGTGGGTTCCCGCCTGGGGAAGGTGAAATTGCTCACCTCTCTAAAGTCAGGACAGGAGGACAGCCTCAAATGTCAATTTGGCAACCAGCCCTTCTACGGATTTCCCCAGGCTTCAGGGTTGAATAAAAATGGATTTAAATACATGTAACACTGAGGTGTCTAACACAAAGAGTGGTGTGCTGTGTATATGTTACAAAATAAACTTTTTGCTATGTATGCAGGTTCGAGAAAAAGAGTGGCCACAGGCCAGCCTCTGTATGCCTGCTACTAGCCTCCCAACTCTCTTCAAGCAAAATGGCTCTGCTTTTAACTGTTTTGCATACTGGCACAGAAAGGAGAATTCTGAGGCCGTTCCCAAGATTTCTGCCTCCTGCTCTACACATCTTCTATGATATCCCGTGCCTTTAATCGTGGGTGAGACCAGTGGATGTTGATGGGCTATGACACCCAAGATTCGGTTATTAATCAGTCCACTTTGAATGCGTCAAAAGGGAGATTATCTTAGGTGGGCCTGACCTAATCAGGTGAGACCTTAGAAAGAAGGTGAGGCGTCCTCTCCTGGTCTCAGAGAAGATGAAAACCATCAAGTTCTATGGCTTCAAGGAACTGAATTCTGCTAAACACCTGAATGAACTTGGAAGAGGACTCTGAACATTGGATAAGACCACCACCTGGCCACCTCCAGATTTCAGCCTGGTGAGATCTGAGCAAGGACCTAGCTAGGCCATGCTCAGACTCCTGACCCATAGAAACTGAGACAATAAATGTATGTTGTTTGAAGCCGCTAAGTTTCTGGTACCTCCTTATGCAGCAATAGAAAGCTGGTACACCGGTCTTCTAAAACTGCTTTTGAAGAAAGGGTTCCGATACTTAAAAACAAGCAAACGAACACAACTTTGATTGTGATGACTGTGATAAGCAGGGCGTGCTTACATGTACAGTTCTCCCAGTGACTTGTGAACAGGAAGAAGGCACGCAGTGTCCTGGATGATAACCTTCCCAGCAGCCTTGATGGGTCGATTGCCGGAGTCCGATCCCTCACGCTTGCTTTTCCATCTCCTGGATTTCTGGGGGAGATGACGAGATATAACTAATAGGGACTTGGAAGAATGGAAACCTACGGTTGCAGAGCACATCAGAGTTGGGTCATTGGTTATTTGCAGAGGCTTTGCATTACATCATGCCCACAATTATATGAATCAGCATCTGTAGGAAATAAAAGGATGGCAAAGGGCATTGAGCTCTTGGTCCAAAATCCTAACAGGAAAATAAGCACCCTATCGCAATGCTACATACATTCTGCAGGTGCCCAAAAACAGACGCCTTGAATTTAGAATTAAAAAAAACAACAACAAAAAAACCCCCAAAAAACAAGAAGAAAGAAAGAAAGAAAGAAAGAAAGAAAGAAAGAAAGAAAGAAAGAAAGAAAGAAAGAAAGAAAGAACAGCAGGTAAATAAGTTAGTAAAGACCACAAAAATGTGGGGGAAGAGCAACTTTCAAGGTTGGGATCAGCCTTAGATTCAAAGTTCTTGCTTGAAACTAACCAAAGGTTTTCTTCTTCTCAGACAGCTTTAACAGGATTTGCTGAGAATTTAATTCACACACAGCGGTGTGGGCTCTGCAAACCTTAATCTGTGGCAGGCAGACACAGAAACATAGCAGCTCAAGAGAATTACCAGGTTTTTCCTAGCAGATTTGAATTATTTCTAAAAGTGATCATTTTAGAATGTCAAAAATAGCTGAGCAGAGGGACCTGGGTAATGGATGTGGATGATCATGAGCAACTGTCCTGTCTCCCCAGAGCCTCACCTACAAAGGAGCCTGTATGTGGGAAACGAGAGATGTCCTGGAAAAGGAGAATTATCAGTGTAGCCTCATCTGGTACATTCAAAATGACAACCAGCCAAGGGAGCAATATTCTATCTCATTTTATTGCTGAAGTTAAAAAAGGGGGCCACCAGAGTGACTCAACTCAGGGGGGAAGTGACATACTTATTAATTAACAAAGTTGCTAGCGAAAGAGTCTGCACACTGGAGTCAGAAAACCAAGGTGTTGGTCTTATTACGGCACGGCTGGCTCACCGTGACCCTGGCTGAGCTACTCACTGGCTGTGAGTTTAGTCTCATGTCGCTCTCTGTGCTCACTGGTAACTGTCTTAGGATGAGGTCCGTTCCAATCTTGCAAGATTAATAAGGGCACAATGAAAAGGTGAGAGTGTGAACTGAAAACGTGCAATTAAAAAATACGCAACGATTATGAACGTCTATAAGCCCACGGGAATTTAGATTAAATCATTACTTAGATTACTCACAAATAATTCATTTTCCACAAGTGATTTTTATACAATCACTCTTCCATTCCTTAGTCACGGTCTGCATTTAGTTGCTTCTGACCAGTGATGTCCCCTCTAATCCCCAAAGGTGCCCAATGCAGGTAACTTCCTATTGGCTCAGTAAGTGTACGGAACCTCTTAGATCCAGGACACCTGGACTTGGTTCACGGCCGGTAAACGAAGTTTAGCTGAAGTCTCTGAATTATTTATCATAATTTGTAAATATATATTGCTACATTATCAATTTGGGACCTTAAGCCATTTGATCGTTGGAAGTAATTTAGTTACCACGTGTTCTTTATTCGTACACATTGCTATTTACCAATACATCAGGAAGCCTCATCGATTACTGCATAGCAGCCCTTCAGTTCTCTACCAGCCCTGGCTATTTTCTAAAGAATTATGTATATATTCATGAAAACACTAGTCTTTTAGCCACAAATAACATGATGTGGATGCAAGTAAGGGGAGAAGGTGCTAAAGAGCAAACAACCTGTCAGCATGGGCTGGAGGCAGGCAATGTTAACTGACACAAGACGGAGGTCGTCACACATGCATGAGATACTTCGATGTGACCGGTTTTAGGGAGGGCAATTTCGTGTACATCTACAGGGCAGTGACGGGAACAGCACAGTGTGGTTAACTGAACAGGGAGGGTGTAAGTACACAGACTTTTTCATCCAGGTTTCCAGGAGTTTAAAAATCCCAGGAAACAACACCGGAGTAGGTCTCCCATAATTGGTCATCTCAGATGAGACTTAGGGGACTGGGTTGAAAAAGTAGGAAAGAAATAAAAGAAAAGACCTACAGTAAGAAGATTCCACTTGGAATGGAATATGATCCACCTCACGGGTTTTCTGGGTTGGGTGGGAGGCTTCTCAAATACTGTTCCAGGCAGACACTCTGGCTCCTTATTACAAAGAGAAAACGAGCAGCACTTGGACAGTTGAGCACTTCAATGTAGCTCCATTTAACTCAACAGTGGAAATAAAAGGAGGCCTCACGAGGGATGGGGTCTACTAGCTCTCAGACCACACTGCAAACCTCAATTTCTGGCCTTTTGAAGCGAACCTAATGAAAGCAAAATACTAAGGTCCGTGTGCCCAAACTGGTTCCTTTGCATGCAGACCAGCTCATTTAAACATGTTTTTCCTCGCGGACTTGAGTTATTTCTGAAAGCGATCACTTTGGAATGTCAAGAATACTTGAGCACAGGGACCCGGATAACGGACGTGGAAAATCATGAGCAAGTGTCCTATTTTCCCCACAGCCTTAACTCCAAACGGCTGTGGAGCAGCCAGGACACGGGCAGTGAGAGATGCCCTTGACACAGTCCAAGCGTGTAAATGTTTGACACAGGACTAAAAGATGTGTCTGTCATTACGAACATCAGCTGCTGCTTTGGGCCGTTCACCCTCCGCGAGTGTGGGCGTCACACGGCTCTCCGGCAGAGCGGGCGTTGCCTCCACCTCACAAACGAGGATGTGAGGCCATGCAGAGCCGGGATTTGAACACAGGCTGTCAGGCTGCTAAGCCCATACCTGTTAACTCGTTTTTGAGCGCAGGATTTCGGATTAAAAAAGAAAAAAAAAAAGCCCTAAGCCGAAGCTACCTGTTAATACGTAAGCAGTGTGGTCCATTTTTAAATGGAATCACTTCTGCATGTGAGGAGATCAACATCTGACTGCAGTGAGGCCTCCCCGACACACCAGCCTCTACGATTACTTCTCATTTCACTTCTCCGCCAAGTACCACGAGCACGTTCCGCTGAGCCAGAGCAGCACTTTGAACACTGGCCGAGACACGCGGTGGCCAAAGCTACTGGCTTCACGTGGAGCACAACAGGCTGGCCCAGATGCTGTATTTCAGGCCAGGCTCCAGAGCCGCAGCCTCAGTCTGTTTAGTCTCCTTTTGGGATGCGTTAAGGGCGGGCACGTTCAGAGAGAAGAGAAGTGAGTCCAAAGAGATGCTTTGCCCCTGCCCGTCTGCCGTCCCTGGTTATGGAGACTGGCGGAAACCAACCCATGGGAGTCATCAAAAAGTACTGGGAGAAAAGGAAAAGACAGTGGTCTTGGACCACTTGCTGCCATTATCCTTCACTGAATGATAGAAATCACAGTCTGTATTTCCTGGAACTTCCTTGTCAACTTCTGGAGACACCAGGCTTCTAGGTGTTTCTCTGATGTAGAGATGACGTTTTGTGGAAACTCACGAAGCTGCCTTTGAGCCTGTAACAGAAGGAGGTTCGCCACCACTGGATCTCCCTCACCAGAGCTGCCACCAAGAATCAAACTGTAAGGCAATTGTGGGACAGCGCTACTCAGTCATCGAATCCAGCGAGGAATAACTGCAAAACATTATCGAAATCTATAAGGGGTCAGAAAAGTTTTGTGTTTTCTATTTATTGGTTGGTGGTTTTAGGTATGAACTATTTCCCCTTCAGCCTAGAGGGTCCCTCGGTACTCAGTCTAGTGGCCAAATATTCTGGGGATGCAATTATAACAAGGCTGCCTAAATGAAGACATGCTCAGTCTCAAATAAGAGGTTGGGCCACGGGTCCTTGCTGCTTCCTAACGAGCACGGACAACTTTCCTGCAGCAAGAAAGGGTTCCCATCCCATCTGCTCCTCCCCGAGACTTCTTCTTCCCTTCCATCTTGCTGGCGATTTTAGGAATCTCTCGTCTGTGCAACTGTCAGCTGATGACACACGAGGCTGACATGGGGCTGAACTTTCCAGGGGAGGGGAGGGCACTTTGGCACGAAAGCCCCTTAAGCCTCCTGCGCTGCCGCAGTCCCACTCTGACGGGCTTACATCTGGATACTTTTCTGTGCAAGGATCGGTAGCTGTGGGAGGCCAAGGGCCCCGCACTTCTCTTAGGTCTTCTCAATGCCCCATCAGTAGAAAATGCCCCCTTCCCCACAGATTTCATAAGCAGGGATTGAGGGAAGAGAGACACAACAAGACAGACAATTATCACATGATGAGCACCGGGATGCTCCTCTGAACATACCAAGAAGGCGTTCATGGGATCATAGGAAAGAGGACAGGGAGGAAAGGACCGGGGGAGGGGGGGAGGCATTGGTGCGAATAGCACTGAATGACAACCAATATAGCCAGCTTGCGACTGTACCACCAGTGTTACTGCTACAACCGGAGGCGACATCAATGCCAATAAATGGGTTAAATGTAAAAACAGCCCAAGAATAAGCCACCAACTGCTTCGCAGCAACCCCACCAACAATGCATAATCAGCAGAGTGGGCAGTGAGTCAAAATGAGTTCCTATTTCAATAGCAGCAGGAGCAGAGACTTCTGGAAAATCAGTGGAAATTCCACAGTCGGGTTGGCTGGGACAGGCTTTTGGAGGAAAGGTGGCCACGTTGGCGGCTCCGCCTCCAAGTTGTCGGCAGCAGTGGCACCTGAGAATCAGGGCTCCTGATTTCAACTGGTTTTGATATGAAAAGGCTATAGGACTGTTCCCCTAAATATTTTGTAGACCCAGTGAAATTTACACAAAAGCCACAAGGCTGCCCTACACAGCCTGAGGCCACCTTGGCACTACTGAAACATGGAGGGGGTGGGAGAGGAAGACAGAAGAGGGGGATGGCCAATAGGAATGAGTAAGAAGGAAAGAAAAGGAAGAGAGATGTCCACAGCAGAGGTTTTGTTGCAATGCAAAATACTGATGGTAAGGAAAAAATTTGTTCCAGAGAGTTCCCGAAGGATTAAAAACTAGCTTATGCATCATGCCAATGAAGCAGGTGAGCACTTCCCTCTTTGAACTAGACTAAGACGATAAAAACAGAGAGACAAAATGGTGGAAGCCTCTTATATCTTCCTCTGCTTCACCCCATGCCAAAGGTAGGCTTTTGAAAGCTCCAGGAAATTATACAAATACTCCAAATGAAATCAGGTGAGCTAAAGGCTTACAGATGGGGTTCTTTCCAAGAAACCCAGGGTTTGGCTTCATTTTCAAAGAAGTCCATTCACAATCCTTAATGATACCAGTACTCATCCATTTGAAACTGGATGAAAAAAAGAGGAAGCCCTCGGCACTTGACTCCCAAGAGTGAAAAATTTATTGTGCTGGTCCTGAAAACCAGCCAGCCTGTCATTCAGGTTCCTCAAAGCCAGGCAGGTGGCATTTTATTCTTGGGCCTTTGGGCAGACAGGATTAGTCAAGGAGAGCATTTGCACAGCGCACAGTACCGGGAAGTCGTTAATTGCTTGTATGGACCAACGTCGCCGGGCAGAGCGAGGAGACATCTGTGCGTGAAAACGTTACACCCAGGAGGAGGGAAGAAAAACACCAAGAAAATTAAAAGGGACAAATATAGAATAAAATGAAAGCTTCCCACATATTTGATGGATTAAAAGGTACCACAATATACTGCAAAATCAGGTTTGCATGACTCAAAATCTGAACCTAACCACAGCAATATTTGGAGATTCCCTCACCTCCCTCCAGACCCAGTGCACTCCAAACCCAGCTTCAATGTCATAATTCTTTGGTTCCAAACACATTTCAAGATATTCAGGAGGCTGGCATCAATACAGCTCTGACAAGGTCAAGGTTTATAGTACTCTCATGAGGATTAAGATCGTAGGGCAAGCAGAGAAATAGGTAGAGGGTCTACTCTCCCCATCAAGAGCATACATTTGTGCGAGAAGATTCTCATTCCTAAAAATGAAGAAGTTCGTTGGTAGACTAACACCAAATTGTTTCTGATGTGTGGTTGGGGTGGGTGGGGCCAATGGGGGAAATTGGAAGCCTTGACCTTGGGGTTGCAGGACTATTTTCGGAGTGACACCATGGGGAGGCAAGAGCCCATGAGAAATGAAGGGAATGAGGGAGCAAAGCTGAAAAGCTGCTGTCCCGGGGGCACGTGCTAACAACATGCGCATCAGTGTGAAACTGGGGCTGAAAAGCACTGTTTATGGGAAATCAGAAATTATCCTATTAACTTCAAGACCTCCTCAGTTATTTACACTAGAGCTATTTTAGTAACATAAACTGAAGCATGGGTGGAGGTTGCAAAATGTAAAAATGTTTATAGGCCAATGCCTAATGTTTATCCCAAGTTCTAGGTCTTCTGAATTGCCCTAGGAACAAACAATATTTCACCAACTATTAATAGGTGGTCCAGTTACCAAATGAACGTTAGCATCTCTCTGGACTTTCTAACTTCCTATGAAATTTGATAGTTGTTGCTGGGTTTTTTTTAGGTCTCTCACATTTTAAAATATTTAGGAGAGAACCTTGGAATTTCATCTGGAGAACATTTGGGTGAATATGATAATATGACCTAAGTAGGACAGGTTAAAAACACACCAAAAAACAAGAGAAACAAACAGAAAATCCCCAAAGACTCCATAAAGATTCTTATAATCTCCAAAATACTCTATAATTCCTACACTGCTATACTTTAACATGGTCATATTTTTTTCCTTTATTCTTACTCATTTATAGACCTCAGGGGTAGAGATCTAAAAGAGAATAAAAATATGTAGGAGAAAAATTGGGGCTGAAAATAAAGACTTCAGCACAGAGAAATTTAGTGATCTGGAATCATTTCAAGAACAAAAGTAATAAAAGTGGTATTATTTGACATGCCAAACTAGATACCTGAGGATAAGAAAATACTCCTTGAGGGATAAAACCATATTGACCTCTAACAGGAAGGAAGATGGCCTATATAAGATATCATGGCCGGGTTGCCGTATTTCATTTCCCTAACTCCCCCACCCCGCCCTCTGCCCCGTGTAAATGGGATGAACGTGAACAAGGTTTAAGGAGAGATGAATTTATTTCAGATTCATCACAAAATGACTCACTCACTTAACTACTTTATACAGCTGAACCACATGAAACTTTTTTTTGAGATTAAAAATGGTCAAATATCAGTAATTTCATAGGATGTCACCTAATGACTACTATCTATCTGTCACCCACTGAAACGTGCCTCCCTCCCCCAGGGCTTCTAGAGTTCTTATAATGTTCTACTTCTTGGCCTGGGTGTTGTTAGTTCACTGAGTTACTGCTAATGATTTGTGAACTGTTCTGTACGTATATTATACAGAAATACAAAAGTTTCAAATAAAATTATAATAAAAGTGTCTGCTCCCCTTTTATGTGGTCACTATCTCAAATAAAACTTAAAGACCATTTGCTATACTAGATCATCCTAAGGGACTATGAGAGCCCATTTTCTGTGGAGAAGCTGTACACCGGGAATCATCCCAAAATGAAGGATTACAGTCCTCCCCCTCCTCCCCAGTAGATCCTACCTGATACAAGGGAATTATCTATGTGCCTTTGGTCCCTCTTTGTGATTGTGGTATTTATAGTAAAAGAGGCCAGACCGTGAAAAACATGGGCGTAAGGCTTTACAAATGCTTTTGCATTAGGAGAGGCCCCATGGCGGAAATGGAGTTATTTTGACTAGACGTGGCCTTTTTGCACTATCAGGGTCAAAAGTGCTAGTCAACCTACTTTCCCAATCCAAACCCAAGCATGAGTAACACATGACATGATTCAAAGGAGGACTGAGAACTCTCTTGGACTAAGAGATCTCCTCAAATGGGCCCTCACACTCAAGAAAATTCCCCCATTTACCCAACCATGAGTCTGCTTGGCTATTATGTCAATAAAATACCCTAGTTCTGACCATCTAGCCAGCTGACTGCTAGCTTGCTTGGAGGGAGTGGGGGGGAAATCCTAAAAATTTTGAATGTAAAGGACTTGTGGGGATATATGTGTTCTGAGACAGTCAGCAACGGCCAGAGGGGCACAGTTCCATCAGAGATGTGAAGAAGGGGACTACGGAAAGGCAACAAAAATATCACTGTCCCCATTCAAATGAGCGGTTTTGTCCAAGGTCAGTCCTATCTCAAGCATCAGCTCCTGCCGCTCGCTCATTTCAGTCACATACAAACTCTAAGACTAAACAAAGTCAGAGGTGGACAACTATCAGTGTGAACCAAGGTTAGACAATACAATGCAATCGAGGTGAAGACACCTCTAACACTTGCTGGAAACTGGGTTTTTATTTAAAATAATTCAATTTTTTAAAAAACACATTTCAATTAGAGTCAATCCATCATTTAGCCGGGGACAACAACAAAGAATTCCTAAGGACCGAGCTCTGCTTAAAACATCATTTCAGTTAAAAGCCAGTTTAAACCAGCCTCTCAATCTGACAACACAGGAAGAGTTCTTAGAAGCATTCCTACGCTCTGCCAACATTCTCTACACTGTCGTCACCAAAGGCTTCTGCTTCTGACAGCTTAATAGCTACATTAGGAACGATGAGTTCCTTAAGAACTCAGGAACACAGGACAGGCTCAGGTGATTTTGTATAAACTGACCATTCAGATGGGCATTTCAGTGGAGATTTAGTAAAAGCCTAAGACCTCTTAGAGACCAACTTTATAACTTTTCACCACTATGAACTTCTAAATATATCGCGATCCCAAGCCTTCAGAAGCATCCCTAAATTTGTTGACAAACATCAGAATATGAAGGAAGATCTGTAGCTAAATTATGCTACCTGAAACAAGGGGAATCAAGCTTCGTAAATGGGGGTAACAAGGATAGGGTTAAATGGGGAGCGAAGAATATGGATTCTAAGAACCAACCCATCCCTCCACACACACAATTCACAGTAGTTAAAACCAACTGAAAGGAACGAAGCAAAGGTCTTTCTTGAACCAACTAATTTTGAAAGTTAGAGACTATAGGGGCATCGCTAACTTAGCTGCTGTGCAGAGTAGGCAGAGAGACAAAGAACGAAAATCTAGAAGGAATGAGAATCAGAGGCCATGCCTCTCCTGCTTACCCGCTCCTTGTAGTAGAAGGAGCTGATGGAGACCTGCTCTTTCTCACTTCGAGTGGGGCTCCCACTGTATAAACGAAGGTTCCCAGGGGCCTCTGTGCGGATCTTCATTGGCGCAATCAAGCCAGTATGATAAGCAGACAAGGCTGACAGAGACCTGTAGTTGAAAACAGAATTATCCATACTGGCTTCAGTCTTTCCTTATTTCCAAATACTGTTGCTCTTAAGCACATGATGAAACCAAGAGGAAAAGATGGGTAAAACGGGAAAAAAGGGAAACTCAACAAAAAGAACAAAACGCGACTTTTGTGTGCAAAAGCGGAGAATACTTCTAAGACTGTATACATAGAAAATCAAAGGAATCTACAAACTATCAGAATGAACAAGTGAATTTAGATACAAGGCCAATCTATAAAAATCTGCATTTCTATACATTAAAAACATTTAGAAATATCTTAAAATTTTCATTTACGATAGCATCAAATACCTAGAAATGAACTTAATTGAAAAATGTGCGTTGAAAACACAAAATATTGCTGAGAGATCAGAGAAGTATCATGTTAGTGGATGAGAAGTTTCCATATTACTGTCAAGATGTCAGTTTTCTCCAAACTGATCCGTAGAGTTGACACATTTCCAATCAAAATATGAAGAGAATTTTTGTGTAGAAACCAATTAGCCATGTCATGTTTTTACAGGAATGCAAAAGACCTAGCCAATAGCCAACATGATCCTGAGTAAGAGTAATAAAACTGGAGGACTTACTAGCAGATTTGAAGACTTACAATATAAAAGCTACATTAAGAGTATAGTGTTGGCATAAAGAGAAACCAATAGAGCAAAGGAAAAAAGTAGACTCTAGAAATAGACCCACAACCATATTCAATTGATTTTCAACAGTGGTATCAATGCAATTTTTTTTTAATCAATGCAAATTCAATGAGGAAAGTCAAAATTTTTCCATGAATGGTGCTGGAACAATAACTATATAGCTCTACTGAAAAAAGCAAACTTTGACCCCTACCTCACATCATACACACAAAAAATTAATTTGAGATTGACTACAGACCTTAAAGAAGGACTCTAAAACTATAAACTTTTAAAAGAGAAGACTATTTTTGTTTTTTTAAATTTTTTTTTTTTTTTCAACGTTTTTTATTTATTTTTGGGACAGAGAGAGACAGAGCATGAACGGGGGAGGGGCAGAGAGAGAGGGAGACACAGAATCGGAAACAGGCTCCAGGCTCCGAGCCATCAGCCCAGAGCCTGACGCGGGGCTCGAACTCACGGACCGCGAGATCGTGACCTGGCTGAAGTCGGACGCTCAACCGACTGCGCCACCCAGGCGCCCCGAGAAGACTATTTTTGTAACCTTGGGTTAGGCAAAGATTTTTTTTTCTAGAACACAAAAGCACTAAACATAAAATTTTTAAAGTGATAGATTGGATTTTATCAAAATTAAAAACTTGTATTTATCAAAAATCATTATGGAGAAAGACAAACCACAGATTAAGAGAAAATCTATCTGGACTTCCAGCAAATGATTTAGAACCAGAATAAAGAACTGACACAAATAAATAATAAGAAACCTAGTCCTAAAGAAATGGGCAAAATACTTGAACAGGCACATCACAAAAGAATATACCCAAATGATCAATGAGCACACAAAAGCTGCCCAACATCACCAGTCACCACCACAATGAGATACCACATACCCATCACAATGACTAAAGTTGAAAAGATTGAAAATATCAAATTTTGGAAAGAATGTGGAGCAACTATAATTCTGAAACATTGCCGGTAAGAGTGTAAAATGACACAACCACTGGGGACAGACTTTTTGGCAACGCTAAAAAAAAAAAAAAAAAAAAAATCAAACATACACCTAACCTATGACCCAGGGATTCTGCCCCTTGGGTAGAGAAGTTAATATACATGTCCATAAAAAGACTTCTGTGTGTAGGTCTACTCATGATAGCCCCAAACTAGAAATAATTCAAATATCCCTCAAGAAGAGAATGATAAATTGTATTATTTTCATACAATGGAACCATCGATATATGCAACTCTGTGGATCAATTTCAAAAACATAAGAGACTCTTAAATATGGAGAACAAACAGAGGGTTACTGGAGGGGTTGTGGGAGGGGGGAATGGGCAAGGGGCATTAAGGAATCTACTCCTGAAATCACTATTGCACTATATGCTAACTAATTTGGATGTTCCACTATATGCTAACTAATTTGCATGTTCCACTATACGCTAATTTGGATGTAAATTTCAAAAATAAAATTAAAAACAAAAAACAAAAAAAACATTAAGTTAGCAAAACAGGTGAGACACAAAACAGCACATGCTGCCTGATGTGCTACTTAGACGAAGCTCAAGCACAGGCAAAACCACAACTACAATGATGGAAGTCGGAAGACTGGTTTCCTCCGGGTGTAAACAGAGAAAACTCCTGTTCTCTATGTTGATCTGGGTGTTGGTCATCAAGGTATACACTTCACATCTGTGTACTGTAAATGAGACCTCACTGAAACACTGTTAGTGTGCAAACCGTTCTAATAGGAACATTCTTCCCTCTTATCCAAAGTCCAGATACACATATTCTTGTTTCCCTTTGAGAGCAGGTGCTTGTTTTCTAGTCCAACCTTTCGAAAATGGAACCCAAGTAATACATGGGGTCTCTGACACTTAACTCCCCAGGCCTGTGCAGTCAAGGTCTCATCTGCTCAGGTGACTGCAGAGATTGGCAGACTCCCGGGACAGCAGTGGTGCCTCCTCATGCACTCGGTTCAATCTTCTTTCTTTCCTGGAAGTATGCTAATTATATTTCATCCAATACATCCAGGTGTTCGCAATGGGAGGACTTTCATGTTATCCTAGACACCGCACTGCAGGGGCAGAAGTCCCTCGTACGCACCTTATAATTTTTAAGTTTAAAAAACCAGTGGTATGGGGGAGGTTGTGCATGTGTGGGGATGGGTGTATATGAGGACCCTCTGTACCCTCCACCCAATTTTACTACATACTTAAAACTGCTCTAAAACATGAAGTTTATTAATTAAGAAAAAAAAAAAAAAACCTTTATGATGTGATCCAGCAATTCTGCTCATAGGTATATACTGGAGAAAAATGAAAAGCTGTGTCCACACAAAAACTTGTACATGAATGCACAAAACAGCATTATTTGTAATAGCCAAAAAATGCAAATAACCCCAATGTCCACAGACTGATAAAGAAATAAATAAAATGTGGCATATGTATATGACAGAATATTATCTGGCAATAAAAACGAAGTCCTGGGGCGCCTGGGTGGCTCAATCGGTTGAGTATCTGACTCTTGATTTTGGCTAAGGGCATGATCTCACGGTTTGTGAGATTAAGCCCCCCATTGGGCTCTGAGCTGAGTGTGGAAGCCTGCTTAAGATTCTCTCTCTCTCTTCCTCTCTCTCTCTCTCTCTCTCCCTCCCTCTGTACCTCTCCTCTGCTCACACGTTTCTCTCTCTCTAGAATAAAATTAAAAAAACAAAAAAAGAACTACTGACCATGCTACAATATGTATGAGCCGTGAAAACATTACACTAAGCAAGGGGCGCCTGGGTGGCTCAGTCAGTTGAGCATCTGACGTTAGCTCATGTCATGATCTCATGGTTCGCGAGTTTGAGCCCTGCGTTGGGCTCTGTGCTGACAGCTCAGAGCCTAGAGCCTGCTTTGAGTTCTGGATCTCCCTCTCTCTCTGCCATCCCCTGCTCACACTCTGTCTCTCCCTCTGTCTGAAAAATAAATAAACATTTTTTAAAAGTTAAAAAAAACATTACACTAAGTGAAAGAAGCCAGTCACAAAGGACCACATAATTATATGATTCTATTTCTATAAAATGCCCAGAATAGGCAAAATGATTCACAGAAAGTACATCAGTGTTTGCCCAGTACTGGAAGAAAGGGGGACTTGGGAGTGTTGACACCTAGGGGATGCAGTTTCTTTTGAGGGTAATTAAAAATGTTCTAGAATTGACTGTAGTGATGGCTGCACATGATCTGTGAATACACAACAAGCCACTGAATTATATACTTTAAATGGGTCAACTGTATACTATGTGAATTATATTTGAGTAAAACAGTGAAAACTTAAACAAACAGTAGTAACAGGAAACACAGAGCCACACGCCAGGCTGTATTCTAAATGCTTCCCAGGGATTAACTCATCGATTCTAACAAGCAACCCAAGTATGTAGGTGCCACTACCTTCCCCAACTTATTGGTGAGGAAACTCAAGGACGGTTTAGATAACTTGCCTAAGGTCACAGAACAGCGGGGCCAAGACTTGGACCCGGTGGTTTGGCTCCGGAGTCCACATTCCCATTTGCTACCTTAGATCGCCTCTTAAAAACAAAACAAAGCAAACAAAAAACGGACACACAGAAAAATAATGGAGACCAGACAGGAAGCATGTTAAACTGCTAACGATGACTCCCCATGGAAAAGAACAGCTTTCAAATCTTAACTGAAAACTTCCATAATGTTGGAGTTTTTCCAACCACTGAATGTAGTTTATAAAAATTTCACATGTTTTGGTAATGTTAGAAGTGGGATACTAATGTTGTGGAACTAGAGATGACCTTTTTTTTTGTTATTTTTCTATTGTTATTTAATGTTCAAATAATACTTTAGCAACAGGAGAAAAGAATTTGCCTTGTGTTGACAACAACTTGTATCAAACTTCTTCTAGTGGTCTGGTGGTAACCTGACAGTACAAATCTCGGCTGAGTAGCAATTTAATGAACCTGATCTTTCTCCAATGAATCTTCTAATGGGTATTTACTGAAGAACTAACACACACTGTCCCAAGACCAACGCAGTGATAAACCCCGGATGTCTGCCCACTTATGGCTCCGTGAGTGCAGCTTACACCAGCATCTCCCAGGCTCACCTCGGAGTAGGTTCTGTCGGAGACACTGCTCGATGCATTGTCATAGGCCGCGTGAAATACACCAGATAGCCTGACAAAGGAGACACCACATGGGCACATCAAGGTCAATGAGTTGCACGCGGGAAATCCGAAGGCAGCACCGGTCCTCACTACAGCCACACTTTAACAAGGACAAAGGTCAGAATCTCTAGGATCCAGGAAGGATGGGATGTGTTTGGGGTAGAAAAAAGCTTCTCAGGTACTTTCTACTTCTTTGCTAGGGGACCTGTCCTACGTTGAGAATCAGGGATCGTCAGAATGAAAAAATTAAAACTGCAATTCTGTTGAGTATTCTCAGGATATGTCCACAGAAGCCAATTCAGCATCATACCATTTAACACTCTCGCAATCTTTTGAGTTACCAGGAAACAACGACAAATTTTCTGGTTTGTCTGAGATTTCTTTATAGACTATAGGACAGTCTCAGCTTCTCACTCTCACAATCTACAGTCAGAGAACCAAAAGAAAGACAAACCTGCTCCACAGAACCTGGCCCCCGAGGTCCTAGGGAAGGGAATGTTGGCATCTTGGTACGACCCATAGGCAGTGGTCACCCGGGCAAACGTTGGTAAGGGCGGAGTGACGGAGTTTGGGAGTGCAAAGGGGTTGCTGGAAGTGCTGTCTTCTTGGTTCTGAAATTTAAAAATTAACAGACTAGGGGCACCTGGGTGGCTCAGTCGTTTAAGCGTCTGACTCTTGGTTCTGGCTCAGGTCATGATCTCACACTTGGGGAGTTCAAGTCCCACATCAGAGTGTGGAGACTGCTTGGGATTCTCTCTCTCCCCCTCTCTCTCTGCCTCTCTCTCTCTCTCAAAATAAATAAATAAACTTAAAAACATTTTTAACATACTAAAAACCACAGGCTGTCTTAAAGCTGACTTACAAAATGAGGATACATTAGTTTGGGGAGGAAGAAACGAAACAAAACACCAAAGCACGAGTCGGTACAAGAATCCCACCACAAAAGACTCAAGGCAGGAGACGAGCTGGCGCAGGCAGGGCTCCAAACAACTCTGGTTGCGCTTCACTTTTTGCAGGGAAGTGTCTTTCAGGATCTAGAAAAGGCACGAAACACAGTCAAGAATAGCAACCTTCTCTCTCCTGATTCACTTTTATTCTTCAAAGCAGTGGGAGGCCGTGAAGACGCAGGGAGACTGGAGCACAGCCGTGCCTCAGGCTTCCAGTGCAGCAACCTACTTTCCACCTGCTCTAGAGGCGCAGAGAGCAGATGCGTTTCTGTGCCCTCTTCGAGAAGCCCGTTCCTCAGCCAGGGTGTGCACACACATCTTTACTGTGAATTCTACTCCTGCCCTGTCCTAGCTTGACCCCTATCCCCCTCCAGGAAAATCTCAGTACCTTAGAAGTAACGCTCAATACAAGCCCGGGGGAGAAGATTTCAATCCAGTGGAAATTACTATAATTTTTTTCTTCTTTAAAAACATAAATCCTAACATTTTAAGGCACATACTGGAGACCTAAAGTGACATACACATACTGAAGACAGGCATGTAAATTGGCTGTCCTGTAACGAAGTCATTACCCATGTGGGGCTACGGGGCATGGGAAGTGAGGAGAGTCTGAATCGAGAGGTTCTGGAAGCATATAATTCATACCAAGTGTCGAAGACTTATTAGTAGAAGAATGCAAAGTGTCTCAACAATTGTTATATGGATTGCATGTTGATATAACACTTGGCACATACTGGATTAAGTAAAAATAGTATTGAAATTAATTTACCTGCTACTTTCCATTTTTTTTTAGTGTGATTACTAGAAAATTTTAAATTACGTGTAGCCTACATTCTATTTCTGTCAGACAGTACTCAATTAGACTTTTAGAGATACTTCCTAATCCTATCATTTGTATACCAATAGGAAGATCTACCTTTTTTTATATGTGCAAATAAGACAATGAAATATTCAAATTCCGAGTACAGAAAAACAACAACAACAAAAAAACCAGACTCTTAACTAGAGAGAACAAATAGATGGTTACCAGAGGGGAGGTAGGTGGGAGATGAGTGAAATAGGTGATGGGGATTAAGACCACACTTAACGCGATGAGTGGTGCTGAGTGATGTATAGAATTGTTGAATCATTGTATTGTACACCTAAAACTACTGTAACGCTGTATGCTAATTATACTTGGATTCAAAAAATTCCAAGCACAAAATGTACCTCTACCACAAAACCAAAGTAACGTCTGAGAGATCTTTACGCCACCTGAAAAATTTCTTGGCTACGTATCTTATCCCAAGAAGACGGGCCAAGTGTGTATAATACAAACTAGGCCAAAGCGAACAGCATTTGGGTCAACTTGGTTGGTCAGGACTTTTCAGTTACTTCACACAGGCTGCTGCTCACACTGAAAAAGGTGTAGCCTCCCCAGCTCGTGGGGCTGTTTAAATGGGGGTTCTGCCTGATTAGCTCTGCATGAACTGACAGAGCAAGTTCCTGAGCCAGCAGCTAAGAGCAGACGCTGTGCCGGTCGGCCCTGTTTCGGGCACCGCCATGCCTCCGGACGCCTCACGTGTTCAACGAGCCAGCCGCGCTCTGGGATGACACCATTTCCTCTCATGGAATGAACTTTTTTAGTGACCTCACATTTTGTTTTCTGATTATAAAGTATCTCTTGGCTTCAGAATACATCTTGCCTACTGTTTCCAGATAAGTGAAAATGTATTGCAGGGCTCTTAACCCGGGATTGATTCACAGCTTTAATGAGATCTATGAGCAGATGAGAGGCAATTATGGAACCGCATCCTATTCACGCACAGTGTTTCTGAAATTATATACCACAGTTGCGCAAATTTTTCTGTGTCGGTTTCATGAGATGTTCAAAGGGGCTCCACGACCCAAAAAGGCTGAGGACCACCTCCACTGTTTGCTACACACAGTGAACAGCAAGGGCTAACCCGGTGGCGCGGAAGGACAGATGACTTTCAAATCTTCTCTATCGGACTTTTCACTCGACCTTACTACTCAACTCAGACACGGACGCCCGTGGACAGAGGTTTCCTCTTAAGACACCTGAGGAGAATTTGTGAACACAGACCCCCACCTTCAGCAGCTTGGCTTTCATCGTGGACGTGATGGTGGTGGGGTTGATAAACTGGAACGAGGGGGCAGCGTTGTTGGGATACTGCGCGGGGAACTTGACCAGCATCTTGACGCGGTGGCTGCTGCAGTGCACAGACACCGTGCAGCTCCTGTCCGCCGCATCCATCTGCAGGGGACAAAGGGACAACCGCTTGGGAGGTAGGCCACCATTTGTTTTCAGACGCAAATTAATTTAAACAAGCTAAGTGCAAGCTCAAGGTTCCTGGTAACTGGGTGGAGGGGGGCATTCCCCAAAGACAAGTGAATCTGGAAGATTCAGACAACTTGTGTTCAAGACAGATGTTTCATTTTTAGCACTGATTTAATAAGTGCAAAGTATTTTGACGTAAAAAAGCTTCAACCTAAAGCTGTGAGGTAGACTGGAACTTGTTATATTTATTTTGAGACGAGAAAAGAAAGCAGGAAGAATGGAAATACCTGACTCAAGTTCAAAAGAACTTCTGGGAAAATCCATAGAGACAGAAAGTTGATTAGTCGGCGCCAGAGGCTGGGGGGAGAAGGCAATGAGAAGTGACTGCTAATGGATATAGGATTTTTTTAGGGACGATGACAATGCTTTGGAATTAGGGGTGATGGTTGCATAACTCTGTGACTGAGGTTTACAACCACCAAACTGTAAACTTTAGAAGGGTAAACTTTATGGCATGTGAATTTTATCTCAATACTTTTAAAAAAGCACTCCTGGAAAAGGAATCAAGATCTCCTTCTTAAAAGAGACTCACTTGGCTATCCACACTCTTCTCAACTGTTCTCAACAAAGGGGGTATGATCTGAATCGATACAGATAGCCAATTAATCAGAGGATTCTTTCTCTCTCTTGATTTCTTGTGTGGCCAACCAGAGAAGGCAGCTGGAGTAGAGCAAAAAACAGGAACACAGGTGGCAAATCTGGGGACAGATTTCAAATATTCTCTCTTCCACCAAATAGCTGCTGACTTCCGACAAGTCATTGCATCTCTTAGTGTGTGTTTCCTCTTCTGTTAAGTGGGGATAAAAGCACGTGTTGCAGAGTTGTTTCATTTATTTTTTTGTTTATTTATTTTTGAGACAGAGAGTGAGCACAAGGGGGCAGGGGCAGAGAGAGAGGGGGAACAGAGGATCCCAAGCGGGCTCTATGCTGACAGCAGAGAGCCCCGTGCGGGACTTGTACTTCCAAACCGCGAGATCATGACCCGAACTGAAGTCAGACACTTAACTGACTGAGCCACCCAGGTGCCCCTGCAGAGTTGTTGTTGTTGTTGTTGTTGTTGTTGTTTTAATTTTTTTAATGTTTCTTTATTTTTGAGAGAGACAGAACTCAAGCAGGGAAGAGGCAGAGAGAGAGGGCGACACAGAATCCAAAGAGGCTCCAAGCTCTGAGCTGTCAGCACAGAGCCAGCCTGATGCAGAGCTCCAACTCACCAGCCTCGAGACCATGACCTGAGCTGAAGTCGGACGCTCAACCCACTGAGCCACCAGGCGCCCCCCTGCAGAGTTGTTTTAAAGGCCAAAGGAGGTAAGTATGTACACACAGGTACATATCCATGCCTACCGTTTGTTGAATCTGGGCAAAAGAGAAACGAATCAAGCTTCAAAACTCCTTCACAGGGGCGCCTGGGCGGCTCAGTCGGTTAAGCGTCCAACTCCCGATTTTGGCTCAGGTCATGATCTCACAGCTCATGACACAGAGTCCTGCGTTGGGCTCTGTGCTCACATCGCAGAGCCCGCTTGGGATTCTCTCTCCCTCACTCTCTGCCCTTACCCCGCCCCTGTGCTCACGTGCACTGTGTCTCTCCCTCTCTCTCAAAATAATTAAACATTAAAAAAAAACAAAAAACCTTCTTCACAGACTCAGTTCTCTGAAGGAAAGCATTTCATTACCCGCCCAAAATGAAAAGAGTAAATCTTTCCACATGTTAGACGAACAGAGAGGTTTGGTGACCTCACTAGGAGCTGAAGTCATTAAGGAAATGACCAGCTCTAAGGGCAGGTAGTACAGCAGAGCACAAAGAACCTTGGGGAGGCAGGCGTGGCTGCCAAACTCAGCTCTGCCATTAACTATGGCAGGAACCTTTGCCAACTCACGGAGCCTTCCTGGATCTAAGGATCTTCACACATGGGAAAATGAAGTGTTGGAGCATCTAAGAGGATTTCAGGACACGTGAACACCAGTTTATTCCTTGGTCCAGCTTATGAGAAAAGAGTATGGTAAGAATATAATTTACATTGTAAGACTTCTATTTCCTTAGAAAGTCTAGAAAATAAAAAAGCAAGCAGAGAGGTACACCTGTTAGAGCAGCGGAGCTATCTGTAGCCACCATCCTGGCTCAAACAGTCCCCACTCCCACAAAGTGCCATCTGCAAGCATGAGCCAATCATTAGACTACCGAGTACCTCCACGTTGACATTCCGGATCTGCACGTTGATCAGGGAGAACTCCTGCTGCAGAGTCTGAGGCAGTCCCAGCTGATCTGACTTCTTCTCTTCCAGGATACTGCTTGGGGGGTCTTCCTTTAAGACTAGCAGGAGAGAGAGGGTCTCCAGTTGTTGGCAAATGTTTTTTGAAAACGAGTCAGAGAGCAGTTCTGGGGTACCTGCCAGAACTGAAATGCACAGAGGGGCACCTCACCTAAAACATCAGTTTAACCAATTACCTTCTTCCTCCCCATGGCTCGAGTTGTGCTGGTGATCCGTATCTTGAGTGTGAAGGGTCTTCTCTGGTTCCGGCAGAAGAGAAATGCTCTCAATGAACTCATCAACACCATCTAATATGTCATTTGCACAAAGCTGCAACAAAGGGTAAAAGATCTAGGTCTCCGGAAGTCAGTGGAAATGTTCATCGAGTCTGGTTCTGACTTAAAAATGGGACTCAGGAAGGCTAAAAGACGTCAGCCCAAAACTGAGACAATCAAAATAGGTTTTACCCACCACCAGCTCCCCCTGGTTAAATACACAGGAGAATAGGCTCTATTATCTACATGGAAATTTTTCATCCTGTTCATCCTTTATGCAAGCCTCAGAAAACAATACTTTAAATTCCAAGCCTTTGTGGAGTTATTCAGCTAACCCAAGACCAAAAATGAATAAATGGTACTTTCTGGAGAAAATATATTTGAAAGGCAGTAAGGTGATGATACTTGACCAAAATGCTCAAGAGTGACTTCTTACTAAGCAATGCTGCACATTTTTTTAAATTTTATTTGTTTGTTTGTTTTTAAGTAACCTCTACATCCAATGTGGGGCTTGAACTCACAAACCTAAGAGCAGGAGTTGCGTGTTCTCATTCCCAGGTTTCAGCACCGAAAAAACCCCAAAACACAACAAACCAAAAACCCAACTCCACGGTGTTGTAAATTTCAGCCAGCATTTTCCATCCACCCTATACGGAGCACTGTGGGGGAAGCAATACAAGGGAGGTGTGGCTCCGGCCTTTAAGGAGCGTGGCCACTGAACGAAAGAACCACACTGAGGCGGGAACACAGCAAGGGGCCGTGGCAGCAGGTCACACCAGGTGCCACCGTGGTTCGTGGAAGAAACAGAACTTGTAGGGCAAACCTTGAAAAAGGCTTCAGAGAATAGGTACCACTGATGGATGTAAAGGGCTCTGAACACTGCAGAGTGTAAGGTTCGACTTCTTAGCTCATTTAGAAGAAGAGAAAGAAATTAAGCCCACAGGCCATTTGCTCAGTAGGCTATCTACAGTCTCCTACCGGGACAGGAGAAAAGGCATTCGGAGGCTTTTCACGCTTAGAAGTGCCAAATACGAAAGTTGGCTCTTGGAGACCGCAAAGCCTCATTGTGGCCTATACAAGCCACTCAGCCAACCATCAAGTATTATTAAATGTCTGTCATGTACCCTCTAACTTCCACAACTACTAACCCTTGGTTTTGTTTTGTTTTGTTTTGTTTTAAGGTTTCCAGCATACCCGGTTACACTCCTCCACAACGGCGCTGAATACATACCCTCTGCATCTGGGAATCCACCCGCCACATTCTCAAGGTCTGATCCCGTGACCACGTGACCAGTTGGTAGTCCTTGGACCCTAGAAATCGCCAAATAAGAATCCTGGAATGTTTGGAGGGTGGGGTGGGGGGTGCGGATTCAACATCAACTTTGCTACAAGTTGCAGGGGAGCGAGATTCCTCCCTTCATTTGGCCATCCATCCATTCAATAAATACTTACTGACCAACGCCTATATGCCAGGCACCGTTCTAGATACTAGGGCAACGGCGCGAATGCAACAACCTCTGTCTTTACAGAGCTCACAATCCAGTGCCGGCAACAGACAAACAGATAAATATGCGATAAAACGTCTGGGAGTGATAGCGCTCTTGCAAAAAAGGATAAGACAACTGCCGGCAGAGCTATTTTTAGACAGGGCTCCCTGAGGAAGTCGCATTTGAGCAGCAACTTAAATGAAGCGAAATAATAACTGGCAGGTGAGCAGGTGAAAAGGGATGCTGGGACTTAACGTCACACTGAACTTTCGCCTCCACAAATGTTCCTCCTTTTACACGCTCCAGAGGAGCTGAGCATGAATATGATTTTTTGAAATGAATTGCTTTAAAAGCATAATGACACCTTACTGTTTGAAAAGAATTTTTTGGCAAACAGATGCATCTCTTCATAAAATGGATAATCGATCTTGAATGTTCTTAATGGCCTGAGTTATATTTTCACATATTAGGTCTGGTCAAAGGGAAATTATTCTAAAAAGGTTTAGAGAGCTTTATGAAAGATCAGGGCATTTCAGAGTAATTAGGTCCTATCTAGAATCGCCTTTATGGCCATCCTTAGAGAGCCGAGAATTTAGAAGACTTTAGAATTTTAATTTCATCCAATTCCCTCATTTTACAGATGGGAAAATGGAGGCACCAGAGAACACACTCTGTCCGAGCTAACAGGGTGGGTGAGGGGCAAAAATTCCTTCTCTGTGTCACTGCCTTCAGTTGGGCCTCCGCTCCTCAACGAGTCAGCATTTCCCTGTGTGTGCCCCACAGGACACAGCTCTTCTGGATAACTGCCTGCCAGGAGTCCCCTCGTACAGACTCCTGCTCGTGTCAGCCACTGTCTCCACATCTGGCTTCTCTTCATATCCCTGACTGAAGAAAAGTTATGCCTGATTCCATTCTAAACCCAACTCCTCCAGCAGTGCCTTCACCCCCATTCCCTCCTACCCCCACAGGGCCCTTGCTTTCCCATGCCCTCCCTTTCTTGCACCTTCTCCTCGCCCTCAGAGACAGGGCAGCAGCTCTAACATCAACTCAGTCTGCTCCTTGTCTTTGAAGGCAATTTCTTTCACAAATCCAGTCCCTACTGCCTCTGTTCACGTTGCCTTGTAGTCTGGCTTCTATCCTCAATCCGCTTTTGGAACTCCTCTCTTAATGATCATATGGCCTCCTATTTGGACCATTAAGCGCTTTTCTCTTATTCTGCACATCCATCCTTCAGCAACACCTACAACCAGCGACTGCCGCTTCCTTCATGAAGCATCTTCTTCCCCTGGCTACAACACCCTGATTCTCTTCCTACCTCTCTAAGAGCCCCTGCACCGCAGTGAAAACCAAAATTAAACCAGTAAAAACTGACTAGGAAGACATGGCAGTAAAAATAAAATGGGGCAGCCTGAAGTTGAAAAAGAAGTGAAATACAGGAATACATGCAGGATGATTAGACTTATAAAAGGTTCGACAAGCACACTGAAACTATTTCAAGGGATGCACTAATGGGTGGCAAAACTCGAAAAAAATAATCATTCTCGTGAGTGTTAGGAGAGCGTATCCTTCTGGGGAAGGGAGGGCACTGTGATCGAGAAGTTTCTGGGGTTCTAGCAATGTTCTCTTTCGAGACCCTGGTGGTAGTTATGTACATTTTCACTTCATAATCTGTAAGAATGTACACGTTTCATGCAATTTTCTAGACAGATGATATACTTTACAATAAAAAGGAATTTGAAAAAAAAAGCACCTGTAACCGGTACTCAAAAATCTCGTTACTGACTAGACGGTCCCAACATACACAATTCACCCTGCCGGCTTACAGATAACACAGATAGCTGAAAATGGGTTGCTAAAACCTTTTCATTCGAATCCAAAACTACAGGCCAACCTCTCCCTGCCAAACCATGAGGAAACTACATCTTCTATTTACGATGGCAAAATGCAAGAGAGGAAGTTGAGAGCCAAAGTCATGCATGCAAATTAATGGGATAAAAACCAAGCAGCCTCATGTTTCTAGAAGCAGGGAGATTTGGGAAATAAAGATGGGAAAATTCAGGGGGTGATCAAAAGAGTCCCTTCAAAAAGTATCCTGGAAGAGGCTTGTGAAGTCACAAACAAGCCGGGATAAGAGGACTGCTCTGATCTCAGGATTACCAGAGACCTTTCCCGGGACTCTGGACAGTCCACACCACTCCACTGCCTGGTTTTCCGTCTATCATATGGAAAGACCTTGAAATCTACTTCCGTTGCATAAAACCTTTAGAGATCACGACAGTAAGGTCTCAAGAAAAGAGAGGCTGCAACTAAATTTGCACACTGAGCTGGTGGAGAAGCGGAGGCCGAGGGCTTGTGATTCCCATTACACTTGACCTTGCATTAGTGAGGGCTGGCTAGATGGAGCTTCAAGAACCATCCCCGAAACTCAGTGGCCTAAAGCAAGGACATCTTGCTCCTACACCCCCACCTCATCCTTGCTGCCGACGGGCACAGCTCCAGCTGGAGTCTTGCCAGCTGCTGTGGCAGAAACAAAGAGAGCGTGTTAATTGCACAATGGCTGTTAATGCTTCAGCCCAGAAGAGACGGCATCTCTTTGTTCACGTTTCACGACCAAAGCAAGACGTTTGGCCAAACCCATCTTCAGGGAGGTGGGAGATAAAACACCACCATGTGCCGTGAAGAGAACTAGGGTTATTTGGTGGGCAGCGCTGATGACGGCCTCAGGTCTCCTTCCTCAACAGAGTGGGAAGGGGCGAATGCCAGACTTCTGAGGGTTCTGACCCCAGAGTTTTTCAGCCCCAGAGATGATCCCACAGGAAGTCTATCAATCTCTTCTGGATCTCTTCCACACAGGTGAGAGATGACACTGAACATAAGAGGAGGAAACCTGGGAGAGAAACCACAGCCGCACACCCCCTTACCCATCTACCGTGAAAGGTGGCGACCCCCCTGACTCTCTCGTTGCTAAAGCCCAGCCCTGAGGTGCCCGTGCTGGGCCACACGGCCAACCCTGACTGGAGATGCCGTGGACCACGGCTCAGGAGGAAATCAGGCTCCCCCTCACCCTCCTTCTGTCTTCTCCACTGGAACTCCAGCACCACATCATCGTGCCCCACAAAGGTATGCACTGGCGTGTTCAAGTCAAAGACGTTCCACAAGAGAAGACTATTTTCCCTCCGCAGCTGGGGAACCATCACAGTCACCAGTCCATTGCTGAAAGGCTACGGCAGGAAAGGGAAAAGAAGGTGATTATTCCAGGGAGACGCCGCTGAATCTTGAATTACCCAAGTTGGGATGCTTTCCTAACGAAAATAAGTTACACGATGGGGGAATCCCAACCACTCGGGGGAGATTTTTTTCCAATACCGTAAGTTAACCATCACATCTACTTTCCTTCTGCATTTATTTTACTTTTTCTTCGCGTGGAAAGGACCACAGCCGGTAAAAAATAAAGCTAAGCCAAATCCTTGGAGAACTTTAAATTCTGAAACAAGCAAATGGCTGTGACCGCTGCGTACCATGAAACACTGTGTCTCATCCTGGCGCTTCCCCAGAACGACTGTGCAAGACACCCTGGGGAAAACCCCAGAGCGGCAAGCAGAATTCGTGCCATGTGGACACACACCGGAAGCACACATCCACATCAGGCAGCACCTTCCTGGCCCCAAAACTGCAGCTCTTCAGAGGAAAACCCTCCAGTTTCAGGACTGACATGTTTTACTTATCGACACCTCATCTGCTAGGGAGCTGAGGGGCCCATTTGGTAGCTAACCGGCCTCTGTTCTTTGAGGACTAAACCACAGTCATCTAAAAGCACATTTATCTTCACTTGCCCTCCTGGCAGCACTCCTGGACTTCTCTGTTTATTTTTTAAAGTAAACATATTAATCCAGAGAAGTATTTCAATGCCTAAGAACAATGTCTGATTTCTTGACAAGCACTCCTAGATGCAAAAGCCACTTAATCCCTAAATTATCTTCTATGCTCCACAGAGTCTCGGGGTGACAGCCTAATGCAGAAATGCAGCTTTATTCACCTCTGTGCTCCCTTTCAAGTTGACACTGAGGACAAGAGATTGTATCTGATCAGCAGCTATCAATGCGGCAATGGGAAAAATTGTGGGAAGGCTGATAACAGCCTGCCCCCCCATCTGTAGCATTTTATGGTTTACAAAGCATTTTCACACACCATTTTTCAAAAGGAAAGTCATATTGTGCATGTGCTAAATGCCACTGAATTGAACATCTTACAATGGTAAATTTTATCACAATAATAAAAAGGAAGACCTAGTAAAAATTATTATTCATGTTCTACAGAGGAGGAAACTATTGCTCAAAAGCATCCAGTAGCCTGCCCAAGGCCACACAAACATTAAATGGCTCATTGCAACATTATTCACAACAGCCCAGATACGGAAACAACCTAAGTGTCCATCAATGGATGAAAAGATAAAGAAGACGTGTTAGATACATTCTACGGAACGCTATTCAGCCAGGAGAAAGAAGGAAATCTGCCATCTGCCACAACATGGGTGGACTTGAGGGCACTACGCTAAGTGAAATAAGTCCGAGAAAGACAAATACTGGGTGAGGTCACTTACATGTGGACTCTAAGACGGCTGAATTCACAGAAACAGAGAGCAGGATGGTGTTTGCCAAGGGCTGATGGGTGGGGGAAACGGGGACCATGCTGGTCAAATTTCCAGTCGAAACTTCTAGTTAGAAGACGAGTAAGTTTTGGATCTAATATACAGCATGGTGACGGGAGTGAACAATACCATATTACACTCATAAAAGTTGCTAAGAGAGTAATATCACATGTTCTCAATCCAAAAAAGAAATGGTAATTATGTGATGAGACAGAGGTATTAGCTAACGCTGGTACCAGTAGTCTGGCAATATATAAGTGTATCAGACACCTTGAACTGACACAATGTTATATGTCAGTTATACCTCAATAAATCTTGGGGAAAAATTAAATGGCATCGATGGATCCCAAACCCAGGTCGTCAGAATCTAAAGCCAGAATTCTTCCCACCATCGGGAAGAAATCCACTGACTGAAAGCGCTTCAACCCTGTGGTTCCATCTCCCCACTTCCCCTGCCCTTAGTGACCACCTTCGTGCTGCCCGGCTTCCCAGGTGGTGGCCAGCAATCCTAGTGCAGATTCTTCCCCAACACTCGAAGCGCCAGTTTTTAAATACCTGGCAGCTTTTATGCCGTCATGACCGCCTGTGCCCCCACCCCTCAACCAGGACAGGAAGTGAAAACTGCCTCACAGAGAAAGTAAGAGAAAATGGCCCTCGTGGCCCTCGCCCCACCCCACCACCCGCATCTGGAACACCAAGGTGAAGCTCCCCAGCAGGAGGTGGGGTGTCCCACTCACCGTGTATCTGGCCTTCCAGACGGGCACCTGGCAAGGGAGAATACTGAGGTATTTCCGAGGCTGGCGGTAGTCCCAGAACTGGAAGAAAGAGAGCAGGATAATGTGTGGACTAAACGCCATCAAAAGACTCGACAACCGAAACGAGCCCAGCTTCGCTCTGTCCTCGGTGTGTTCCACGCAGCCCCCCGGCCCTGGGACCGTGGCAGACACACAACCCTCCGTCTCCCATTTACAAACATTCCCGGGGTATTTCCGGACTCCACGAGGACTGGCCCCGGGGGGCAGATCACCATCATCAGCCTGCCTACTAAACAGCCCTGTAATTGAAAGGTAAGAATGACATGTTTTCATGCCACATCGCATTTCCACCGTGTAGGGTAACGTAACTAGGAACTAGGCTGATGTACTGATTACTCACTGCATTCCAGAGTTTAGAGCTTTCAGCTCTGTATCCCGTTTAATCTTTACAACCAAATAATGGGTGTTATTCATCTCTTTTTCAAATGAAGAAGCTAAATTACTGAACAGTCTAACTTGTGCAAGGTCACACCCGCTCCGCCACCGCCCCGGAACACGCGGAACTTGAGGCCGCGGAACATATGAAGGTAAGCCAGACACACTCTGCCTTAGCTGCCTGTGTTTTCCATGATGGGACAACTACACTTAGAGCTTGAACATTTGTCATGAAAGCAGGAAATGGCAGAGCACAAAAGGCAGGAGGACCGAGAGTGAGACTCTGAATTACTCAAGTACTAAGAAATTATTTTCTCTTAAAAAAAAATTTTTTTTAATGTTTATTTATTTTTGAGAGAGAGAGAGACAGAACGTAAGCGGGGAAGGGGCACGGAGAGAGGGAGACACAGAATCCGAAGCAGGCTCCAGGCTCTGAGCTGTCAGCACAGAGCCCGACACGGGCCTCAAACTCACCAACAGTGAGATCGTGACCTGAGGTGAAGTCGGACGCTTAACCAACTGAGCCACCCAGACGCCCCACTAAGAAACTATTTTTAAAAATAGATGACTCCCTGTCTCTCTGCACCTCCCCTGCTTGGTCTCTCTCAAAAATAAATAAAACACTAAAAAAAAAAAAAAAAAAAAATAGACGACAGAAGCCATTCTGGAAAACAGTATGGCAGTTTCTTAAAAAGTAAATGAGCACAGGGGCGCCTGGGTGGCGCAGTCGGTTAAGCGTCCGACTTCAACCAGGTCACGATCTCGCGGTCCGTGAGTTTGAGCCCCGCGTCAGGCTCTGGGCCGATGGCTCGGAGCCTGGAGCCTGTTTCCGACTCTGTGTCTCCCTCACTCTCTGCCCTTCCCCCGTTCATGCTCTGTCTCTGTCTGTCCCAAAAATAAATAAAAAACGTTGAAAAAAAATTAAAAAAACAAAAAAAAAAAAGTAAATGAGCACATACCACTGACCCAGTGATCTCAACTCCTGTGTATTTGTCCTGGAAAATGGAAACGGTCCATTCCCAGAAAAATCGATACACGAATGTTTATAGAAGCTCTATTCATAATCACCAAAAGCTGGGAACAGCCCCATCAATGTCCTTCAATGGGTCAACAGAAAATAACTGTAGCAGTATATCCATATAGTGGATTACTGCTCGTCAATAAAAAGTCTATGATCTACCGATTTTGAAAACAACTTGGATGAATCTTGAAGGCACTATGCTGAGCGAAAGAAGCCAACTCAGAAAGTAAGATACTGAATGTATCCATTTAAATGACATTCTCAAAAAGACTAAACTGCAGTGATAGAGAACACAACAACGGTTGCTAGAAATCAGGGGTTTGGGGAGAGTGTGGCTCTAAAGGAATCACATAAAGCAATTCTTGTTCCTTCTGACAACACTTTATTTTTGTCAAATTCGGGCTCCATATTCAAAATAATAAAATTTTTAAGATGTCTTTTCCAGCTAAACTGCCTCAGCATTTCCCAGATGGCCACAGGGAACTTGCTCCCTCAACTTGTAAAAGAAGGGAAACTAGACATCATTAGGTCTGCTTGGCATTCTCCGGATTTTTAATTAGCTCAACACTTTATGAATGCTTTCCTGTTACCAAGTCTCCCATATGTGAAAAACAAGCAAATAAAAAAATTCAGTCTCCCTAAGCTAATTACATACAAGTAAAACATTAGTATTATGAATACATTTTGGCAACTGGTTACTTGTCATGTCGGACAGAAGCATATTCATGCGCATTTACAGACTGTCACGGTAACTGTTAACAAAAGTAATCCTTTTTTTAAAAGGATTATATAACTTAGGGGACAAGGTAGAGGACCCTGGGGATTTGACCAAGTCCTCACTCACCAGAACACGATCTTATCCTCAAGGCAACCACTGACAGTCTTATGCAATGATTACATATTGCATGTGAGTGGAGGACTTTGGTCTGTTTCAATGTGACAGACTGGTCACTATAAGAACCAGAGCCATGCCATCCTCCCCTTCATAGGTGATTTCTGCTTTTCTCTTACTTGCCAAAGGGCCTTTGCTACGAGCTACAGATCAGAAAGGAAGGCTTCTGAAGAAATATCAGAAGAGCCTCAGGCAAGAAAGAATCACATTCTTGAACGGCGTCATGGGTACAAGACTCTCTCAGTACCCATGGGCAGACACACACCTGTCAGGATGTACCGAGGAACCGTGTCTGGATTTCCAGGACACTTTGTCTAAAGAAGGAATGTTGTAAAACACACTGCTCAGCTCACGTTCAGGAAAAAAAAGCAACCACCTAACCTGGTATGAAGTCATTTCATTGTGGTCATATTCTATTTTTATTTTTATTTCCTTAATGTTCTAATTTTAATAGCCATAAAAGAAAAATCCTTTTCTTTCTTTTCAATCTAGTTCTAAGCCTCAATTCAACAGTTTTACAGTTTAACAATTTCCTAACTCGAGTGAAACATTCATTCAATGGCACCTTGTTCCAGTGCACCCCTTAGAATTCAGAAAATAAAAATATAATAAAAATTACTATAATTATAAGCTAATATTTCTTAAGGTAAACTTAAAATGATTACGTAGGGAAAAAAAAGACACACTGACCCTTATCTACAAATTATTAAAAATAACGGTTGAATATTATGCAAAGTGCCTCTAAACTCCTACACTTTCTACAATTATGCTATTTATTTACATTCAATAAAAACTGCTTTCCACCCACCAGGATATAGTGGAATACATCAAATACCATGTCAAAAAATCTCATTTAATACGTAGGCTAAGCCTACAAGTAAGGAACAGGGGCTGAATCTCACAGGTGGAAACTGGCCAGTCACCTGCTTTAATACCTATGGAATCCCAGCCTCACAGGTGGGAAAGACGTCACTGAACGGCGACAAACTTGAGGAAAGAGGAGGGGGTGAACTGGATGGTTTCTGGGTTCTGAACTTGGGCGACAAGGTGACAAAAACCCAAATCCAAAACAAGCAAACCAACAAAACCCCGCTGTGGCACGTAAAAGTAAATTCCAACCCAAAGGGATTGACAATCCTCAAGGCAGAAGTTAACTTTTTAGGCCGTAGTGTCTGAATCTAGTTTTGCTGACCACACCGCAGGAAGACGTGGTACGGGAGCCGATGTAAACAGAGCGTTAAATCGATGATGCTGAATCGCAAAATTGCTAAGTAAACTACTGTGGTCAAATCTCTGTCCTTCCAGACAGGGACCTGAGCTCAAGGAGGACGTGTGGAACGAGGCTGACTCTGTGCCCTGCAACTTCGTAAACACAGCATACCCCCCAGTCGGGAGAGGAGCAAACAACACAAAACGTCCCACTCCACGATAAACCACAAACACGAGGGTCACTGAAACACATAAACCCTGAAGCATTTCCAGCAAGTTACAGAATCTAGTAGAGCAACTCTGCTCCCGACTTTTTGCGGTGCTGATGACTAAAGATGTCCTAACTTTTGCAGACATGATCATCTTGTGAGAAAATTGCTATTTTTCCACCCCAGGGAGACGAACCACAAACTCGGTAACCTTAACAATGTTGGGGGCTTTTCTCCTTCACTTATATACATCTGGTGTGGTTTTTTGGTTTGCTTTGCTTTTGGTTTGTTTTTTTTTTTCTGAAAGCTGACTTCTTGACAACTTCTTTGCAAATAAGCTTTTCCTTTCTAAATGCTTTAGTCTTCGACTCCCTTTCACAAAGGGAAAGAAGAAACCGTCTAAACAAATCCCAGGAGCCGCAACGGAGATACGCTACCCCATCATTCCTACTGGCCTACGTAACCAGGTTTACGTGCCCGTGCACCCCTAAAACACACACACTGTGCTCACTTATTGTAGCTTTCTTTCCAAAGAAAGTGCTGTTACGAAATCTGGTGCCTCCCACACACGGAACCCCAACTGTCCCAGTGGATCACTCACCTTGACAGAGTTGTCTTGGCTGGAGGTAGCAAGAATGTGCTCGATGTCTGGGTGCCAGTCCAGGCCATGGATTTTGGAGAGGTGGGCCGCGAGGTACTCCACTGCGGTGCTGGGTTTCTACAACAGGATCAGCACCGAGTGTTGTCGATTTACAAATCACTCGTTGAGGGTCTACCATGTAACGGACTGTTACATGGGCAGCGGGGGCACACAAGAGTATTACCAGATCCTCTCTCTATCCTTAAGAAACTCCACTTTGTTTTGCTTAAAACAAACAAACAAACAAACAAACAGAAAAAGACTTATCCAGCTCTCCTTCACGCATGCTTGGCATATAGGCCTGTGAGCCAGATTTCTTTCTGCTCCGTCGCCATGCGTAGTTTTAATGAAGGACACAAGGCGGTGTGTGCTCTTCCCCCAAATAGGACAGACTGCAGTGTCGGCCCCCCTTCCTCACTATCACTCAAGGAGAAGGGCTGTGACATGCAAACAGACCACCCCACCCCACGATCCTGGAGGTAAAACCACCAAATTTAAGTAATCGAGCACCAAGACCCAAGAGAACAAACACACATTGCAAAAGAAAACAATACACGATTAATAAGCTTATATAAGACAAAGGCAGAAGGAAACCTCAGAAATATACATTAAAGTAAGACTTTACAGGGCGCCTGGGTGGCTTAGTTGGTGAAGTGTCTGACGTCAGCTCAGGTCATCATCTCCGAGTTCATGAGTTTGAGCCCCTCATCAGGCTCTGTGCTGACAGCTCAGAGCCTGGAGCCTGCTTCAGATTCTGTGTCTCCCTTTCTTCCTCTCTCTCTCTCTCTCTCGACCCCTCCCCTGATCATGCTTTGTCTGTCTCTCTCTCAAAAATAAACATTAAAAATTTTTTAAATAAAATAAAATATTACTAAGCTATCGAATTAGAAGACATATGTAAATAACACTCAATGCTGACAAGGCTGCATTTGTCACTGCTGCTATTTATACCAAATAGCACAACCTTCTGGCAAAAAACTGACAATTTTTATCAACCAACTTCAAATTTTCCTTTCTTAAGAGAGTATTTCATTTCACAAAAAGCTTTAGATAACAAAAGATGTTCATCTTGGTATTATCTGGGCTACCAGAAAACCAGAAACAACACAAATAGTAAGTGGGGAATAATTAAATTTTAGAGTCAATTATGGACTAGCTATCTGATCCCATATGATATAGCCACTAAATGTTCTACTTAGGGATTATAGCACAGGGAAAATGCATGTGTTGTAACGTTAAATGAAAAAAGTACAGGGGCACTTGGGTGGCTCGGTCGGTTGAGCGTCTGACTTTTGGTTTCAGCTCTGGTCATGATCTCACGTTTTGTGGGGTTGAACCCCACGTCAGGCTCCACAGTGACACTGTCGGGCCCGCTTCGGATTCTGTCTCTCCTTTCTTTGCCCTTCCTCCTGCTCACGCTTGCTCTCTCTCTCTCAAGATAAAAAAACATTAAAAAAAAAAAAAAAAAAAAAAAGCGTGAGTGGGAGAGAGCCAAAGCATAAGAGACTCTTAAAAACTGAGAACTGAGGGTTGATGGGGGGTGGGAGGGAGGGGAGGGTGGGTGATGGGTACTGAGGAGGGCACCTTTTGGATGAGCACTGGGTGTTGTATGGAAACCAATTTGACAATAAATTTCATATATTGAAAAAAAAAGCGTAAGAAAACACCAAAATGTTAGCACTTGCCTCTGAGTAATAGGTCTATAAATGATTTTTATTTTTCCTTTTATATTTCCTACAAAGAGCATCTATTACTTCTATAACTAGTGTTGGTCTATGAGGTTAAGAGCAGTCTCCAGAATCAGGCCTCCCTGAGTTTAAATCTTGACAACATACCATGCTTCAGCTTACCCGTCTGTAAAATGGGGATAAAAACCACTTATTTTAAAAGCTAGTCATATAGAGAGTTCTTAGAACAATGCCTGTGCATAATGAACGATTAGAAAATGTTACTATTATCAGTCATCTGGGTGTGTGAACGAAATCCAACACTCCCACTGATACTGCACTTTTTTAGGGCTCTGATGCCTGGTACCATCAGTGCTGCTTTGACATGGGAAAGTGCCAGAGAAGTAAGAATATGACCTACAAGTTTTACAATCTATGTGAGCAAAAGTCTTAAGTATTAATGGAACAAAACAAGGTTAAAACCCTTTAAACAAAATAGATAAAAATGCTGAGGGAAGTCAGGATTGTTAGTGCAACAGTCAGAAGGCTAGAAAGGAATAGTTTGGCAGTTGATCTCTGAAAGACAAAGAACAATGCTGGTCTGGAAAACAAGCTAGTTTTCCAATGCTAGTCTGGAAAACAAGTACTGACAGGGTTTATGGCTGAATACCAAATGGTTTATCTTGCCTACGGCCTGAAAACATTCTAAAGCAAATGTATACGCTCTACAAATTAACCAAATATTTTATTTAAACCATATACTGTGCTTCAGTGCTATGCTAATGATGAAAGGAATAAAACCAGTCGCCAATTTAAGAAATAAAGAGAGGGGCGAACGGCTCTCACCAGACTGGACGAAGGGACACAGACAAAAACTAACACATAGAAGATGCACCTGGCCACCTCTACTTACGGACTCACCTGCTCACCTGAGAGCCACCTAAGGCAGAGGGCTTCGGCGGCACACGCTGCCCCAGCAGGTCCTGGCACCGAACGCGGCAGACTCCGCGTCTCCGCTTCATCTCCTTCCCCTCTCCCCAACCACATGACCAGCTCCCTGCCACGAGGAAAGGGACGAGGCTGCCAGGGCCACGCTGAGACTGGACAGTCAGCACCCAGGCTGACGGTTTCGGGAAAACGACAAGTGGGTGCTCCCCGGAGGCTGAGGAGCTCTAGCCTCCAGTTCCAGAAAGCAGGAAGCAGTAGGACACCCCAGATCTAACAGAAAGAAGTTGACTGCTCTGTGCATTACTACCCAATCATCCGGCAGGTAAGTTCGGGGGGCCTTTCCCTGAGTCATTGTCCTCTCCAATACCAACAAACCAAACTCCGAACAGACTCTCCGTGGCGGCAGCTGCCCGGGACCCTGCCCCTCTTCCCTGCCCATCAGTTACATGGGCTGTGCGGGGAGAATCCGGGCTCTGCAGGCTCTTTGGAGGCTGAAAGGACAGCTAGACGTCTAAGGGAGGATCTGAGCACGCCACGTACCTCGCCTCAGTGATTTATACCAGAAATACTCAGGATGGAATATGTCCTAGAACAGCTAGTTTGCACTTCGCAATCTGGGGCAGGGATAAGAAGCCTGCTGACCATTCTAGAACAGTGTCTGGTTCCCAGGCTCGACCTCCTCAGTGACCCATTCGCTATGATTATCTTCATTTTGAAGACGAGGTAACTGAGGCTTGGAGTAGTGGAGTGGCTCACCTGACATCATAATTAGGAGGCAGCAAAACGGGGCCCTCACTTAGGTCAGGCCTAGTTCATTTGCTTAACCACTGATCGGAATATTCTCTATCTTCCTTCAACATCAATTTGATCACGAAGCAAATGTCATCTGGCACTGTGATCTTAAAATGGCAATATGCCACACTGCAGAGGACACCCTGGCTTCTCAACACAAGTCCTGCTACTCACAACATCCTCTTCATTCCCGCTGCGAGGGACTAAAGACCACCTGGGGTGGGAGGGAAGAGATTACTCACCCGCTTGTCCCATATCCGCACGTCCCCATCATGACTGGTGGCGAGGCAATTAGCATTTTTTTTATTCCATTTGACCTGTGAGGCACCCGCTGGAAAGAAAAATCAGGGGAAGAAAGCTGCTGCCGTCAACTCCTCTGGAACCAGAGTGGAGTGTGTCCAGGGGGGCTGGATAACGAGTTCTGGCTGAATGAGAACAGAACCCTTCAAGTTTCTAGGACTGCACCAGCTCCACCATTAAAGAGAAAATGAAGCCAAAAAATAAATGAATTAACACATTGGAACAGGATCAGAGGCACCTAACGGAGGAAACAATCTGACTTAGGAAAAAACTCTACAGGTTACCTCGGCACAGAAGCAGCAGGGAAACATAGTTTCTCATGAGCAGCAGTTCAACATGGCTCTGTTGGCTGGAAACTGACTACTCAGCACACAACCTGGCTCTTCATCATCCCCGACGACCAACCTGGAGCACCCACCCAGAAGAGCCTCAGCTCAACGCCTGCTCCTTCCCACTTACTTGCTCACCTCCTCGCCTATTTAGGAGGGCAATCTTGGAGAAACAAAGGTTCCTCAGCTGAAGAATAAGCCTCCATGTTGCTCAATTCTGCCCTCAGAAGGGTATGTGTACCACCCCCCTCCTACGCTCTCTTCTCCCATCAGCGGCTACACGTGGTCACTGGCCCTGCACTAGGTCAGGGAAAGGGAACGTCCCTGGCACCGTGAACTGAGCCCTTTCCCCACTCTGCCAACACAAAGAAGTAACAACAATAACAAAGGAGCTATTTAAGAGAGGAGGCATAGTGTAAAATGCCAGAGAGGTTGAGGTCTGTCGAAAACCGGGACATATCAGCACTTCTGGTGGACTCTTAAAAATAACCAAGTTGGGGTGCCTGGGTGGCTCAGTTGCTTAAGCATCCCACCCTTGATCTCAGCTCAGGTCATGATCTCGGCTCAGGTCATGATCTTACAGTTCGTGAGTTCAAGCCCTGTGTCAGGCTATTTGCTGACAGCGCGGAGCCTACTTGGGATTCTGTCTCTCCCTCTTTCTGCTCCTCCCCTGCTTTCTCTCACTCTTTGTCTCAAGACAAATGAAGTTTAAAAAATAAAATAGCCAAGTTAATTAAGTTAAACCAGAACAACACGACAGCTCTGCTTCCCATCTCTTCTTGTCCTCGCTCAGACAACACATAATATTTCTTCCTTTGGGGTGCTGTTTACTAATGGGGACACTATAGTGAATCCAGGGCTTTGGAAAGCAACCTGAACCACGAGGTCTAGAGTGACACCAACAGAGCAAGGACTGAGAATCTATTACGAAACTGAATTGGTGTCCAGAAATTACCTCTGCCTGGTTCTGGGGACAGTCTTTGTTTGTTTGTTGTTTTTTTTGCCTGGGATACAGGACATCTTAAATCACTGAAGAATAAATGGTGGAGACCCCTAAAGGAGGAAGGTAGTACACTACTTAGGAGACACAGTTTCTTAGCAAGAAGAGGTATCAGCTCAAGGAGAAGGTGAGTAAGAAGGGTCTGTCCCATTTCCTCATGATAGAATTACTTGAAGACTTTCCCCAGTGCAGGGGTCCATCAGACCATGAAGCCTTCCAAAGGGCTCTGGGAACCGCCTAATTCAACCTGTTTTACTAGGCTCATGACAACAGAGTCAAACAGAGGTCCCAGACCACAGGTGTCCTCAGACAGAGAATACTCTTGAATACACACATGCTCTTGCTTACTCCCTACCCCAAAGGTATAAACAACGTGCTCATGGAGAGATAGGAACCATGGCCTCTGGGAAGCAATACTAGCCAAGGCTGAACCTCTGAGGGAATGGTAGATCAAGCAGCTTCCAAAAATCCACAGCTTCTCATTTGCCTCTTTTCTCCTCTTTGCTACCCTGAGAAATCTTTGCTACCCTGCAAAAAGAAAGAAGACTCCCTACCTCTATTCTTTAGAGGACTCAGAACAGAAAAGAAAGCAATCAGAAGGAGTGGGTTGAAAAAAAGAACTTTCTTTTGGGAGCTCCTCTAAAACCAACCTAACTTAGAAACCTTTAAGTAGAAGCAACAAAATCCCGGGGGAGCAACTGAGGCATTTATAGGCCATTTGTGTTTTCATTCAGTTGGATGTCTTCTGCAACCATGTCTGTGCCCCATCATATGTCTCAGACCATAACTGCCTAAAGGCTGAGGTGGTGGGGGTGTGGGTGGGGGTGGCCCAAATCAACAGATTTATTAAGCACTTAGCACAGAGGCACAGGGGCTTGACTCCCATGCCATTTAACAAACATTTGCGGAGCATCTCCTTGAGTCAGGCACAAATGCTGACCTTGGGCTACAGCACTGAATAAAAGAGATGTGGTCCCTAACTTCACAAAACAGATAATCCACCTGCTTAATACAGGTGTGATGTTCAATATCTTTAAATGATGAGGCATGGAGATGTGGAAGAAAAAAATATCACATAATCATTTTGGAGCAAATACCACGTGTAAATTCAAATGTAACAAACAGATACAAAGGAGCAGGATTTAAGAGATAGGTGACGTATGTTTTTAACAAGGATGCCAAAATACAATACTGATGAGTGACCTTCATTGCTGTGATATAACCAGTTCTGTGCCCAAATTCTACTCTCAGGAATCAGTGGGAATACCCCACAATGGACCCAAAGCAGAATTTCAAAAACAATCCATTCCAACTGAGCAATGAAAACAGGTAGACCAGAAAGTAGTTTCAAAGTTTCAGGACATCCATATTACATGACAACATGGGGACACAATCAGCATAATCTAGATTGTGGGGAAACTGCAGGACAAACCTGGTTTCTCCGATAAATAAACCTCAGGAAAAGAAAAACAAACCAAAAAAGGAGAAGGGGAAGAAACCTACCAATCACAAAAGATGAGAATTCCATCAACCATTATAAGTATGTTCTCTATTTGGATTCTGATTTAAATAATTTGTAAAACAAACAAACAAACAAAAAAACAAAACAACAACTGAGACTATTAGGGAAATCAGAATACTGCTTAAATATTTGATATTAAAGAGCCACCATTAACATTTTTAGAGGTCTGTTCATAGTACTGTAGTTACATTTCCGTAGAGGATTCTTCTTTTGTAGAAGTATTACTGACTGAAATATTTGTTGAGGAAATGATATGACACCGACATACTTCAAAATAATTCCAGAGAAGATGGGAGTGCGGGGCAGGGCAGTAGGTAGGAGTAAAGATGAAATAAGACTGGCTAGACAGGGACAACTATGGAAGCTGGATCATGAACACAAGGCAGTTCGTTTTCTTCTATTTTTATATGCACCCAGGGGCGCCTGGGTGGCTCAGTCGGTTAAGCGTCTGACTTTGGCTCAGGTCAGGATCTCACGGCTCTTGGGTTCAAGCCCTGCACTGGGCTCTGTGCTGACAGCTCAAAGCCTGGACCTGCTTCAGATTCTGTGTCTCCCTCTCTCTCTGCCCCAACCCCATTCGCACTCTGTCTCTGTCCCTCTCTCTCCCTTAAAAATAAACATTAAGGGGCGCCTGGGTGGCTCAGTCGGTTAAGCGGCCGACTTCAGTTCAGGTCATGATCTCACGGTCCGTGAGTTTGAGCCCCGCATCAGGCTCTGTGCTGACAGCTCAGAGCCTGGAGCCTATTTCAGATTCTGTGTCTCCCTCTCTCCGACCCTCCCCCGTTCATGCTCTGTCTCTCTCTGTCTCAAAAATAAGTAAACATTAAAAAAAATAAAATAAACATTAAAAAAATGTTTTTTAATAAATAAAAAGTTTAAAAACAAACTATTTCAGCTCCTGTCCTTGAATCCCGAAATAAGCCCCTGAGCGCGCTCAGCAGTCCTGACTGTAACTTCCGAGAGCAGCCTAAAGCAAGCCCCTTGCCATGAGAGACTCACAACCCCACCGGCCAGGGTGTGGGCAGGGGGCAGTCCCCGTGGGGGTGGGGGAAGTATACACTCACCTACAGCAGACAGCGCAACGGTAGGCTTCCTTGTGTCTCTGAAACAGAAAAGTCAGAAATCAAATGCCCGATTCATAGGCCACCATCCACCTGTACTTTTCACCCTCTGCACGTATTTCTCCACTCTCCTTTCAGTGGGTATTTGGAGCTCGTAGGGAACGTGAGGGCCTTAGAAGCAAGTGTAAAGTGTCTCCCTTCGGGGACAAACTTTCTCATCTGCCTCAAATGAGGCTGAGACGAAATTTCAAATCACATAGCTGCAGCCACAGAAAACGAACTATGTGATTCAGCGTGGCTGGCGTGACCCTGATCGTAGGGGTGGAGGAAGCCATAAGAAGCCCTTCCTGGCGTCATTTCTCCCAGTGGCAATGAAGCAACAGTCATGGAGGCATAACTCTGCGAGAACCTTCCCAGCAGCACTTCAAAGGTGAAGTCAGAAGCTACTCTGATAATCACAGTTGCTAAGAGGTGGAAACCCAAGTGTCCGCTGACAGACGAGTGGATCGACAAAATGTGGTCCAGTCACACGATGGAATATTAGCCAGCCTTCTGACGGAAGGAAATCCTGTCACACGCTACAACATGGATGAATCTTGAGGTCATGGCGTTAAGTCAAGTAAGTCAGTGCCAAAAAGACAAGCACTGCATGACTCCACTCCCACTTGTCTGAAGGATCTAAAGTAGCCAAAACCATAGGAACAGAAAGTGGGAAGGTGCTTAATGAGCAGAGTGTTAGCTTGGTAAGAGGAGAAAGTTCCGGGGATCCGCTGCAAAACGTGAATATATTTAACAGAACCACACACTTAAAAATGGTGAAGATGGTTTATTTCATGTTTTGGGTTTTTCAACCACAATTCAAAACAAAAAACAAAAACCCTACTCCTGGATACAATGGGAGACTCCTGGAAAGAGAGAGATTCCTGGGTTCACCACAAAGCCAGAGGGCAACTTCTCCACCAAATGGTAAAGTGACAGAACAGGGCACCAACCCAGGGCCAGGGGGTTCGGACGGCCAATCCGTGGCTCAGGCTTACTAATCCAGAAAGCTTGAAAAGGCATCATCTGTTCAGCGTTTTTTAATCCTTAAATTATGAAAACAACAATTTCATGTAAATGAGGAATACTCTAACCTTGCCTCCTAACTCCCTGGGGTTTTGTTTATTTAAAAGTGCCTCCCTCCCATTTCCCCTGGGTTTAGCGCTCCGTCCCCACTCCGGCGCTGCCGTTAGACTGATCACCACCAAGGCAGTGTCCCGGATGCAGGTGAAGTCCGCTGCGCACACCCTCTCGGACTCCCTTTCCCTGATCTGTCCACCTCTCCGTGCAAACCATCAAAGAGCCACTGCCATTGGGAGCAGAGCAGTCCGCTGAGGGGAGAGAGGGTCCCGTCTGGGGGACTCTACAGACCACGCCCTCCAGTTAGTCACTTCTAATTGTTAAGGCAAAGGGACCCTCGCTCTACAAAGGGAGAAGGGGGACAGACAACATGCCCGGCCCTGGGCTGGGGGCTCCTTCCCTCTTCGCCTCATGAAGGGTAACCCTGAGAGGTGGCCCTCAGCTGCCTGGGGGACTGAAGCCTCACAAAGAGCAAAGCAGATGTGTCTCATAGCATCACCTGCTGTAGCAGACGTGTGTCTGTGCCCACAACTCCCCACTGTCACCTGCCACGTCAGTTAAACTTCAGCCTGACTTTCAAACGCCAGCACCTATGTTTCTCTGCCAAAGGGACTTCCCTGACTGCTGAAGCCTGTCCTGCACGTCTCTGTGCCAGGCCTGAAGTGCCAGGGAAGGGAGGCCCCGGGGTGCAGCCTGCGACCAGTGACCGACAGTGGATGACGCCCCCACTTTCCTGAGCCCTCAAGGGTGGGACACCTCTGAGGAGTTCTGCACTAGCACCTAGTGGTCCCCGGCAGGAATAACCTCCACGTGCTCATGCTGCCTCCCGCGTGGACAGCGCGCCCTCCGTGTGCAGCCTTCCCGCTCCTGTCTCTCCTCCCGCCGGTGCTTCTGTCGCCTCCTAAACAACGTCCTTGCAAGGCATCCTCATCTCGGGGTCTGCACCCAGGGGAAACCAAACTAAGACAGCTGATCTCTAAAACAAAGGTCCCAGATCGTCCCACAACCCAGTGGTTTGGCCTTTTAATTGTTCTTACTTGATATCCCAAATGTAGATGTACGTGTCCACAGAGCTGGTAACCAGGAGATCCGGCTCAAACACTGCCCAGTCCAAGTCACTGGAAACACAAGAAATAAACGGAACAACAACAAAGGGAAGAAAATTCAGAGTCCAGTTCCAAAGCGCTAGCAGATTTCATTTCTAGTGGCTTCAGAGAGTCACTGTTAACGGTCCTCCTTAACATGATATAGGCTAGAAATCTCCAAACTTCTCTGGGAATGAGTAAGACTTAACTGAGCTCTGAAGAAAGCTTTCAGGTCCTTTCCCCTGTCATCACCAGCTATCCCATCACCTGCTCCCAAAAAAGAAAGGGAGGATTTCAACTTCAACCACACACACACACACACACACACACACACCCACACACACACACACAAACACACACACACACACCAAAGCAAAAACATCAAGTGATTTTTGAGTTGTGATTTTCTAAACCAGATTCAACCACAAGTACCTCAAGTAAAACCAACATCTGTCAAAGCAGCGGCAAACTGTTAACACTGTCACGCAGCTTTCAGGAAGGGCAGGCCTCCCTAACATAGGCCAGGGGTCTGGCCTTTCCCGTTACTTCCGGGTCAGCTCCCCCACTCCTGTACTCCCTGCTGCTACTTCCCAGGATTGAGTATTCCCTACCCAGGAATAGTGACCCAAGGACAGGATGGATCAAGGAACACTCCAGAAGACCATGGGTGGGAGGCAGCTGTGCCCCACAGCCACTGGAGAAAGAGCAAAGGGCTGCATCCTGCTGTCTGTGCTCCCACGCACTGCCGAATTGAGCTGAGGATTCTACCGGCATAACCGTGTCTCCCTCCCATGGCAAAAATCAGCTCTAATCCTTCACTCCAGACTGGGCTGTCCGAGGGCCTTCTGGAATCGAGGACAGCAGTTACAGGAATGCTGGTTCCTAAATACTGGTTGATCCCCAGTATGAGAGCCACCACTTCAGTGAACGCCAAGGACCTCGCAGTCACCCGTGGCCAATGCAGCACAGAAGGTCAAGTTGTGGAAGGGGGACGGAGCTTTCACATCACTTCCCGAGGGACTATGACAGAGCGAGACAGGCCGGGAGCTGCGGAGGCCTGATGCCTACCTGATTACACGAGTGTGGCCTTGTAAGGTAGTGCCAACTTCCCCGCTGCCATCTTTCCACTTATAAAGGTCAACCCGTTGGTTACTCTGAAAAGAAACAAGGGGAAGAAGGCAGCCAGTCCCACACCCGAACACACGCTCTCACCGCGATGTGCCTAGGGCTGAGAAGATGAAGCCATGCAGAAACTAACTTGCATGGCAGAGACCCTACAGACTGACTTGCTCACAGAGCCATCAGAAATGAGTACCATTAGGGGCTCCTGGATGGCTCAGTCAGTTAAGTGTCCAACTTTGGCTTGGGTCATGATCTCACAGTTCGTGAGTTTGAGCCCCACGTTGGGTTCTGTGCTGACAGCTGAGAGCCTGAGCCTGCTTCGGATTCTGTGTCTCCCTCTGTCTATACCCCTCCCCCACTCATGATCCGTCTGTCTGTCTCTCTCTCTCTCTCTCAAAAACAATAAAGATTAAAAAATATTTTTCTTAAAAAAGAAACGAGTACAATTAACATGGGAGCCAACCTTAGCTCAGTACATAGGACTATAAATTTCCAAACAGAAGGGCAGTGCTGTCTTCAACGTGAATCTACCCTGAGTCATTGCAGCTGAATTGAAGCCACCGAGGCGCTACTGGGCACCTGAATGATGGCTTACGGAGATGCGCCACCCCCACCCCACCACCCCCACGCCTCCCCCCCACCCCACCCCGCAGGCTGTTCAAAGGACCACCTCCCAGCTCTAAGCATCACACACCCATCTCTCCAGCTGCTGTCACACTACAGGCTTTCAGCTCACTCTTCCCACTTGTCAAATGCCCAGAGTCCATCCATCACACTTTAAAAACACATAAACACAAGAAAACAGAACCACTATCAAAGGGGTATCCTAGAAGACAAAATTACAGAAGACTCCTTGAAATATGCCTATACTGAATTTCTTTTTTTTATACATTTTTTTCTTAATGTTTATTTTTGAGAGAGAGAAAGAGAGATGAGGAGTGAGAAGGAGACAGAGAATCCGAAGCAGAGGCTCTGTGATGAAAGCCCAGAGCCCAGTGTAGGGCTCAAACTCACATACTGTGAGATTGTGACCTGAGATGAAGTCGGGTGCTTATCCGACTGAGCCACCCAGGTGTCCCTAATGCTGAATTTCTTTTCTTTTCTTTTCTTTTCTTTTCTTTTTTAATGTTTATTCATTATCTTTGACAGAGAGAGACAGAGGACGAACAGGAGATAGACAGACAGAGAGAGAGAGAGGGATACACAGAACGTGAAGCAGGCTCCAGGCTCTGCCCTGTCAGCATAGAGTCCGACCTGGGATTCAAACCCACAAACCATGAGATTGTGACCTGAACTGAAGTCAGACGCCTAACCAACTGAGCCATCCAGGCATCCCTATACTGAATTTCTTAAAGGGTTAGGCATAAAGACCTAGGAAAGACTAGGAAAGACTGACCAGAAAAAAACACACAGCAATAGGGAAAGGAGGAAAGAAAAAGCTACATTTCACTGAAAGAAACAACAAGCCAGCAAAATATCTAAATGTCATGAGCTTATGAAACACACCAAAAGTGAATAAAGACTACAACAGACTGATTACTAATAAACAGGCTATCTAATAATTTCTGAACTGATATACACATGCAGATCTACTAATATCTATATATTACTAGACTGATTTTCATTTTAGCTCAGAGATGGACAGATGTATAAAGTTCAAAGGTTTTTATCCAGAAATGCCAGTTTCCAATTCTAAATAGGTAAGGTTTCTGGTCAAAGGTTAGAATTCAAAACAGCTTCCAGTGGGAACAGGAGTGAAAAGAAAAGTCCCCTCATATTATAATATCCCCTGTCATTTCCAGAGGGTCTGCTAACACCAGTCTATGTACTAGGATTCTTTTTTTTAATACACAGATTCTGTTTTTATTCATTTTTTTCAGTTATTTACTTTAAAGAGAGAGAAAAAGCATGAGTGGGGGAGAGGGGCAGAGAGAGGAGGAGAGGGGAGAGAGAGAGAGAAGGAGAGACTCTTAAACAGGCTCCATACTCAGCAGAGCCTGACATGGGGCTCGATCCCACCACCCTGGGACCACGATGTAAGCCAAAATCAACAGTCAGACACTCAACCAACTGAGCCATCAGGCGCCCAACGTACTAGGAATCTTCAGAGACCCGCCCTCTGTTCTGTCACACAACACTGCACGCTGGCTGTCATCACCCACGTTACAGGTGAGGCAGCTGAGGCTCAGAAAGTTGGGAGAGTACAAAAGATAAAACAGGAGTGTCAAAACTAGGACTTGACCTCAGATGTGCCTAACTCCAAAGCTTTTTCTCCTGAAAAAGGCTCTCTCCCAACCGAGAACAACAAAAGAAAAAAAAATCCATAAATTGAACTTTATCAAAATCAACAAAGGACACTATAAAGTGAAAAGACAAACTACAGAATTAAGAGACATACTTGCAAATCATACCTCCGATAAGAATCTAGTATCAAGAATATAGAAAGAACTCTGGCAACTCAGCAGCAGAAAGACATACAACCCAATTCCAAGATAAGTAAAGGATGTGCATAGATATCTCTCCAAAAAAGATACACGAATTGCCCACAGGGACATGAAAAGATGCTCAACATCATTAGTCATTAGGGAAATGCAAATCAAAACCACAGTAAGATACCACTTTCTCCCACTAGGATGGCTATGCTTTAAAAATTAAAAAAAAAAAAAAAAAAACAAATAGAAAAACACTAATTTTGGGGACAATGTGGAGAAACTGGAACACTGCTGGTAGGACTATAAAACGACTCAGCTACCATAGAAAAGTCTAACGGTTCCTCAAAAAGTTAAACACAGACTTACCACAGGACCCTGCAATTCCACTCCAAAGTATATACCCAAAACAATTGAAAACAAGTACTCAAAAAACTACATTTACACACACGTCCACTTCCACCTTATTCACAAGAGCCAGCCTAAATGTCCATCAGTGAATGAACGATTAAACAAAACATGTTATAGCCATACAATGGAATGCTACTGAGCCATAAAAAGGAGTAAAGCACAGATACATGGCACAGCATAGTTAAGAAAGCAGACACAAAAGATCACATATTGTATGTTTCCATTTATATGAAATATCCAGAACACAGAGACAGAACACAGGCTGGTGGCTGTCAGGGGCCGTGGGGAGGGGGCATAGGGAGAAACCGCATAGGGAGGGGTAAAATTTTACTCTGGAGGGATGAAAATGTTTGGGAACCAGAGAGGGGCGGTGGCTGTGTAACATGTGAATGTAAATGACATTACGTTGTCTACTTTTTAAAAAAATTTTTTTTAATGTTTATTTATTTTTGAGAGAGAGAGAGAGAGAGACAGAGCTCGAGAGAGGGAGACACAGAATCCGAAGCAGGCTCCAGGCTCCGAGCTGTCAGCACAGAGCCCGACGCGGGGCTCGAACTCACGAACCGCAAGATCATGATCTGAGCCGAAGTCGGCCGCGTAACCAACTGAGCGACCCAGGCGCCCCTACATTGTCTACTTTAAAAAGACTGTCAATGGGGCGCCTGGGTGGCGCAGTCGGTTAAGCGTCCGACTTCAGCCAGGTCACGATCTCGCGGTCCGTGAGTTTGAGCCCCGCGTCAGGCTCTGGGCTGATGGCTCAGAGCCTGGAGCCTGTTTCCCATTCTGTGTCTCCCTCTCTCTCTGCCCCTCCCCCGTTCATGCTCTGTCTCTCTCTGTCCCAAAAAAAAATAAATAAAAAACGTTGAAAAAAAAATTTTTTTTTAATAAAAAAAAATAAAATAAAATAAAAAGACTGTCAAAAAAAAAAAAAAAAAAAAGGCTATCTCACCATTTGTAAACAAATGCAATGTTAATCCACATGGGCCAAGTATTGACCAGTTAGCCTAAACCAGTCATTCCCAATCAGGGGCTATTTTGCTTCCCAGGGACATTTAACAACGTCTAGAGAAATTTTCCGTTGTCATGGTGACGGGGACGGCGAAGATGCTACTGGCATTTGGTAGGTAGGGGCCAGGGATGCTGCTTCATCTCTTACAATGCACAGGACAGAACCTGCCGCAAAGAATTATGTGGCCTGGGAGGTCAGTAGCTCCAAGGTCTAGGACCCCTGGACCCAATGATCAGGGGCTGAGGATGAGAGGGGAGTGGAAGTTGGAAGGCATAAGCCAACAAAAAGAGCATTCTTCCTAATTCACAGGAAAGGGGTCGGGAATGGGAAAGCAGTAGACTGGCCCTATCTTCTCCTTCAGAACAGCCCCCCACATCAGTTCAACCGCAGATGTCCATGGTGAGAGTCAGACGTTCAGACTCTTTGTTTATTTAGAAAGAGAGCAGAAGCAGGGTAGGGGCAGAGAGGAGGAGAGAGAGAGGATCCCAAGCAGGCTCCAGGCTGTCAACGCAAAGTCCGACACAGGGCTTGAACCCATGAACTGTGAGATCATGACCTGAGATCAAGAGTCAGACACTCAACCAACTGAGCCACCCAGGTGCCCCAGACAGTCAGATGCTATTTTGGAAATGAGGGGAAGAGCGGCTTTTGTTCCTTCTAAAGCTGACAGCGTTGCTCGTCTTTCTTTTCCTCAGGTGCTTCCCTCTCACAGACTGTCATTTCTGATAAGAACAGACGCAGACAGCACTGTGAATGCTTGCATCCCTTGGATGATAAGCAGGGTTCTATAAATACTGTTCTTCCAGCCCAGTGCAAAGGAGCCAAAGGTTTAGATCTCTAATTGTTCTAGGAGAGTAGAATGCTGGTGTAGAATCTGACGAAATACCAGAGGTGATCTAGCCTATATCTTTCTTTCAGTCATGAATCCCTTGGAAAACCTAATAAAATGCATGCATCTTTTCCTGGAAGAATTCACACAGAAACAGGCACATAAAATCTCAGGGGGTTAGCCGATCTAATGAATCCCAATCAAGAAAGAATCCCTTCCTGGGGCACCTGGGTGGCTCAGACAGTTAAGCACCTGACTCTTGATTTCAGCTCAGGTCACGATCTCACAAGCCACTGTTTTGGGCTCCGTGATGATAATGCTCTCTTCCCCTCTCTCTTTCTCTCAAAATAAATAAATAAACTTTAAGAAAAAGAAAGAATCCCTTCCTTTGAGCGAAAGCATGTATGGAGTCTTCTGATCCCTCTGAAAACAGTGAAGGTCAGAGTCATGTCCAGTTACATTCCTGCCGGTGAAAACAGGATCTTCTCACACACAGAAATGGAGGCATCTATTCATTTCCCTTTAAAATCTGGATCTTTAGAAACACAAGATCTGACACGGATGGGATCAGCAGTTCCGTTCATATATAGATATACGCCATATGTGTATGTATACATATATGTCTTTAATTTGCCTCTATCTTCCTTTTAGAACCATCCACACTTCTTTTCTGCCTGAGAAATGAGAGTTATATTCTCTTCTCTCCATAGAACATAGACCTACCAGCCCCAGCTCACACTTTTAACAGCCTTTTCCCGTACTCCTTAAATGGCTCACCGAAGCTGCAAAATAGTGCGCAAAGCTGTCATGAGGATTCCACTGCACAGCTCCGATGTCCCACTTGCTCTGGCGAGAGATCTTTCGGTGACCTTCGAAAGGGGCATCTAGATTAACGATGTATAAGAATCGGCGGCTAGGAAAACAACATCAACATGATGACAATATAACAGCATTAGCATTAAGACAGAAAAGCACATTTGGAATTACATATGGTTTGCAAAGAGTGCTCAAAAAATCCCCAGGTTTATATGACGTTTATCTACTCTGAAAGGCATACAAGGGACAGGAGGAATTCAAGGTGACAGTTAAGCAAGTGGAAGCCACGTCCCTGCGAGAGCCTGTCTCCAGAGATGGTCTTCCCGACTGGATCCTTGGGAGTCTGACATCTTCCTGCCAGCTTCAGCTCCAAGCCCACTTTGCTCCAGCCTTTCCCAACTGCTCAGCTAGGGGTAATTCCGGTTCCCACACAACTCCCACCGCGCTGTTTGCATTGCGACAGCAGCACTGATCTCTGTAGTACAACTACCCATGGTAAGGCTCTGGTCCTGAACCAACCGAGTGGAGCACGGACCAAGTCTCCAGTGTCTGTATGTCCCTCCTCACCAGGCATAGTGCTTGGCATTCAGTAAATGTGTGTTAAACCTATCACTTATCACTTTGCCAAACATCCTGGAGAAAATCTCAAATTCCCTTGCAAGTTGACTACCTGGGAAAGGCAACTAAATTAAGTCTATTGGGAGGGAAATAATAACCAATAAAATGATAATGAAAATAACACATTAAGGGCTGATAATGTTCACGGTGCCAATCAGTATAAAGGATCTGAAAACAGGAATATCCTGTGTTCCGCCTATTTTCCCTTTGTTTTAAGGGAAAAATCATTGTGTGAATCAACATCTCAGCGGCCATTAATCAGCTGTTGTTAGAGAGCACTCCAAGCCCCAGAGCATCCATGAGGATAGGTGGGCTCAATGGTGAAGAAAAAGATTAACAGTCCCTGCTCAGAAGAGATGGGAAATGCAAGTTAACACGGCCCGTAAAACTCTAGCAGAAACCCCAGAAGAGAAGGTTAGGGGAGAAGAAAGCAAGCACAGGTAAGACAAATTCACAGAACTTTCAGAACTGCCGGTGCAGAACAAAGATCTAGCATCTCTGACCTACTCTGAAGGAATCACTTGATTCTGGAGCAGGCAGGCTGGCATCTTCCTCTCAGCATGAAAAACGGGAAAGCATGACAAACGGGGAAAGGCTGAGAGCGATACACATGGGGCGCCATCAACAGGGGGGCCCAGAGACGTTACAGAGCAAGTGCAGAGCAGCAGAAGAAAAGTAGGCACTTCAGGATACACATACCTGACATATCTTCTTTCTCCCCTGAAGACCCACGAAAGTCAGAGTAAAAACGTACAACACAGAAACCCACAAAGAAAATGAGAGAGGAAATGAAAAGCGGGTGGACAAATGGCGATCGATCTAAAGAAAGCAAACACCAAAGTGCCTGCAGAGGGGAAGTGGATGAGAGGCGAGCTGATTCACGCTGCAGAACCGAGGCCAGCTCGGGAGCTGGAGGCTTCAGCCTGCACACAAGGGAAGAGAGGCCTGGAGAACCAAAAGCAGAACAGAACAGGACCTGTTTGAAAGAGGACTAAGGAGAGCGGTTTATACACACCCCACAGAGCCACCTCTCCTTCACCCGGGGGGGGGGGGGGGGGGGGGGCGGGTGATGTGCTTCAGACAAACTATTTCAGAGGAGCCCAGGCCTGGGACAAACGGCAGAGCAGTGTGGGAATATGAGGAGCTGTGCTCAAAACAGGGCAGGAAGTGGAATGTGAGACCCTCAGGCCTCTTCCCCTACAGCTGATCTGTAGTCTTCACACAGTGACAAAAGGATTCTTCTCAGGGGAAAATGACCAGCCCAAGAAAAGAACAAAAGCAAATAAGTAACACAGAACCCAGGAGATAGTGACATCTGGGCACCCTCCAAAAAAAGGGTCTGGTTCCCAGACGACCTCCTTCCAAAGAAGCCCACCATCACACATGTAAACTGATCACTCTTTGACAGTAACAGAGAGCCAGGTGAGTATCGGTCACCAGAGGAAACCTGAAAGACAGGGACCAATGCAATCAAAAGAAAAAAAAGGAAATGGGCAGTGCCGAGGCAAGAAGAAACCTAGAATTAATATTCTCAGAGAGGTAAAAGAAGACGAGGTAAAGAACAGAGAAGAGGAAAGAGCTCCTGGAAATGAAAAGCACAGCTGAAATAAAGAAATCTGATAGAAGAGTAGAAAGTTAAAGCTGAAGGGAACTGTCAGAATGCAAAACAAAAAGGACCAACAGAGAATCCACATAGGATATCCAACACGGACGAACAGCTTCAGAAAGAAGGACTGCAGGAAATAGAGGGGGGAAATTACCAGACATAATGCAGGAAAACTTCTCCAAACTTGAAGACACAGACCTTCCAGATTGAAAGGGCCTTCCAACAGTGCTAAAAATTACTCTGGGTCTTAATCTGAATGGGGATCACATGGGTGTATATATTTGTAAATTTACTCAAGCGGTTAACTCAAGTACATTCTTTACTGTACATATTTTCAAGTTCAGTATAAGAAAACAAAATGGTGAACCTTCAAGATTATGTTGAAAAATAAAACAGGTATGTATGTACCCAAGAACAGACCAAAACAGGAATGCTTGCCTGGTTTCCAGTGACATAATCCCATTCCCTCCTTGGATGCTACAAATGGCAATGCCCACATGAGTGAATACAGAGAAGTCTAACATTTGAGACACAGTTATTCCTTAGCACTTGAGTATTTTTTTTAGTGTTTATTTACTTTTGAGAGAGAGGGAGAAAACGCAAGCAGGGAAGGGCAGAGAGAGAAGGGGGCAGAGGATCTGAAGTAGGCTCTGTGCTGACAGTAGAGAGCCCAATGCGGGGCTCAAACCCATGAACCATGAGATTATGATCTGAGCCGAAGCTGGATGCTTAACCAACTGAGCTACCTAGGTGCCCAGCACTTGAGTATTTTGTGGGTTGTGAATATGACTACGTGATGTCAAGTGTATGTCTATTTGTTTAGATAAAACAAGTAATGATGTTTAAAAAAAAAAAAAAAAAGAGGGGACCCTCTAAGTGCCCAGCACAATGAATGAAAAAAAGACACACGCCAAAGCAGTCACGGTGAAGATTTCACAAACCTGGAGATAAAAGGAACGCCGGAGACAAAGACAGCATTTTAAAGCTTCCAAAGAGAAAAAATAGGCCGCATACAAAGTCCAGAATCAGAATGGTAAAGGACCTCTCAAAATTACTCTGAGAAAAGAACCCCAAATACTGATTCAACACAACAATTGTTATATAACTATACTGGAAGGAGAGGGAAGTCAGGGACTCACAGAGCAAAGTAAAAGTGCTAAATCCTCATCTACTTTAAAAAGTCAATTGGTAGGGGCGCCTGGGTGGCGCAGTCGGTTAAGCCTCCGACTTCAGCCAGGTCACGATCTCGCGGTCCGTGAGTTCGAGCCCCGCGTCGGGCTCTGGGCTGACGGCTCGGAGCCTGGAGCCTGTTTCCGATTCTGTGTCTCCCTCTCTCTCTGCCCCTCCCCCGTTCATGCTCTGTCTCTCTCTGTCCCAAAAATAAATAAAAAACGTTGAAAAAAAAAATTAAAAAAAAAAAAAAAAAAAAAGTCAATTGGTAATATCTGGACAAATCAAGATAACAGAATATTTGTGTATTATTTGGAAAAATGGAGGCAACCCCAGAGAAACAGCTACAAGAGTCTCAAGTAGTTGCTTCTACTGAGTGGGATCAGGATTGGGGAAAAGCTGAGCTAGGATTCTGCTGACAATATAATCTTTGTGATGCTACTTGACTTTGTCAACTATGTTCAGGTATTTCTTTGATTTAAAAAAAAAAAAAAAAGGTTTAAGAACGGAGTAGGAAATGAATAATATATCCCCAAAACCACTGGCTTGCCACTTTAAATGCATAAATTGTATGGTCTGTGAATTATATTTCAATAAAGCTTTTTTTTTTTAAGTGAGTGCAGAGGGGGCAGTAAAGAAACATCAATTTTTCCTTATCTATGCATCCAGTGTGACACAAAAAAAATGGATTTGATAACTGTCTCTGGGGATGGGGGTCAAAGAGAAGAGGGAAACTTACTTCCCAATGTAGAGCCTTTTGAATTATTTAAATGTCTGCTATGCTTTTTTTAAGGTAAATTAAAATACGATTTCAAAATAAAATAATGAAACAGAAACTAGTTCGTTATTTAGAAGTGAGTTCATAAACAAGTTAAAGAAAACACTGCAGACTTAGAGAGGTAGTGAGTATGAAAGGGGAGGGGACTCTGACCATTAAATGGCATTATACTGGTACAATGACAAAGTGATTAGCAAATGCTAGGATGGCCCTTAGTTGCCAGAATGTTAAAAATGTTGGGCTGGAAAACACTAGAGAAATCATTTAGTTCTAGTTCTTCATAATGAAATCAAAGTCCTTCACGAGCAAACCAAAGTCCAGGGAGGCCAACTGGACAAATGTCCAGGGGTTCATCATGAATGGCATTGCCAAACCAGAACCCAGATCCCCTTGATCCCGTGAGACCACACCAGACAGCACCCTTCTGCAGAGTCTGTGCAATAAACAGAAAATTGCAATTCCAAGACCAAACTACCAGTCACGCAAATTTCAAAGGAATTTTATTGCTTACATATTAGGGCAGAGACAAAAATAAACTGCAAGTGATCCCTGTTAAGTACCCCTGAGGTCACTAGGATAGCGGAACTAAACCCTATGACCACAATCCTTAAGGATAAAGAGTATTTTCCAGCTTCCCAGAAACCTCTCAATTTGCGATTTGTCCGCAGAAATTGCAACAGAGCTCACTTACCCGGAGAGCACAGCATGCTGCCCCAGACAGTCCACGGACATTGCGGTTGCCTGTGAGAGAAAGCACAGGGTCAGTTCTGCCAGCAAAGCCGGCTCGGGTTGGAGAAGACAGGTGGGTAGCCTCGTCTGGGGCTTCCTCTTCCCATGGCCCAGGTAAGTCCCCCGCTGTCAGGTATTATTAGTTCTCTACAGTGGTTGCTTTCACTCCCTTCTAATCCTCAACCAGATCTCATACTCACCTTCCTTAATAGGGCAGTTGCTATCTGTTCCCTGACACCGGGATTACATACAAGCAAGCTGGTGTGTTCTAAATTGTGGAGACGTCATCTTAGAATTTGGAGAATCTAACTAGCTTGGAGCTAACAGAGCTACTCAGAGCCCCTTCCAAGCAAAACCTAACCTGGGACATCACACACACATACACACAAACACACCTACCCCACCCCACCCGTCACCCCCATGCCTTTCCAAAGGGCATGGACTTCTCCTCCAAGCTAAATGGCAAGTGGTAATAGTCAAACACCACCCGTGCTGAATCCATGGTCACGTTATTGAGATGCTCAGTTGCCATTTAATCTGAGATTTCTAGCACATTCTAATGATTTCCATTTCCCAGGTCTCCCAGTTCCTAGGGAGCACCATCTTTTCAGGACCACACTGAATCGAATGAATTCGCATTCAGGCTGAAGCATGAGGCTGACTTAAATCATGGCAGTTACAGCCTTAAATTCTCTTATTTGGACCAGTCCAAATTCCCCTGCATTCTCAAGACATTAGTGTTCCCTCTTATACACCGTCAAGAAATATGTCATAGGTAATGTTGGGGACAAGAAACCAGGGCGCTCTCATCGGAGGCTAAAAAGTGGTTGTTAGGCATCCTTCATCCCACTAGAGTCGTGAGCAGAGAAAAGTCCAGCTGGAAAGGCAGGCAGTGAAATGAGATGCAACTTCCACACTCTTCTGAACAATTTATAGATTAAAAGTATGAAAGCAGGCAAGATGGCACCTCCAACCAGGGGTGGTACGATCTTTCCAGGAGGTGTGTGGTAGGCAGAATCCTAAGGTGGCCCCAACATTCTGGGCCCTTGCTGTACACATTCTCCCCGTTATTCAAATATGAATCTAGGTGCTGCTGTGAAGGGATTTAGCAGATGTGGTTAAGGTCCCAAATCAGTCGACCTTAAGAGACCTCAAACAACCGAAATGTCCATCAGCAGGCGAATGGATAAACAAAACATGGCACACACATACGACGGCATACGTACTATCGTGTGGATGAACCTTGAAAATGCTATGCTAAGCGAAAGAAGCCAAGCACAAAAGAACAAATACTGCATGACTCCACTTATGAGGTACCTAGGATAGGTAAATTCATAAAAAGGACAAGTAGAAAACAAGTGGAAGGGGACAGGGAGTGGGGAATGGGGAGTTACTGTTCAGTGAGTACAGAGTTTCTGTTTGAGGGCTGGGGGGAGAGAGAGAAACCTAATCGCATCAGCCCTGTAAATCTAGGTCTAGAAGTCAGAAACAGAGGCACTCAGAGATTCTAAGGATGAGGCATTTACGTGAAGAAGACTGCTGCTGGCTGTGGAGGTGGGACCACATGGCAAGTCCCTGAAAGTGGCCTGTAGGAGCTGAGTGTCCGCTAAATAACAACCAGCAAGAAAACAGAGACTTCAGTAAAAAATGTTTAAAAAGGGGCGCCTGGGTGGCGCAATCGGTTGAGCGTCTGACTTCGGCTCGGGTCATGATCTCGGGGTTGACGAGTTCGAGCCCCACGTCAGGCTCTGTGCTGACAGCTCAGAGCCTGGAACCTGCTTCGGATTCTGTGTGTGCCCCTCCCCTGCTCATGTTCTGTCTCAAAAATAAATAAACATTAAAAAAAAAATTTTTTTTTAATTTTTTTAAAAGGAGCGCCTAGCTCTGGCTCAGTTGGTAGAACATGTGACTCTTGATCCTGGGGTCATGAGTTAAACCCCCATGTTGGGTGTAGAACTTACTTAAAAATGAAAGAAGGGGCACCTGGGTGGCTCAGTCTGTTAAGCATCCAACTCTTGATTTCGGTTCAGGCCATGATCTCATGCTTTGTGGGATCAAGCCCCATGTAGGGCTCTGTGCTGGCAGTGCTGAGCCTCCTTGGGATTCTCTCATTCTCTCTCTCTCTCTCTCTCTCTCTCTCAAAATCAATAATAAACTTTAAAAAAAAATGAAAGAGAAGAGAACCCCTTGAGATGATGGTGAGCTAGGAAGAAACTTCCTCCACTCCTTCCAGAATGACAATTATGACAATGAGCATGTGATCCTCTCCTCTTCTCCGAGACCCTGAGAGAGCCAGCATCCAGGTGGGAAGACGCCAGAAATTATGCAAGAAGAAGTGAGGTGTCACTACCCAGGAGCTGGGGAAGAGGTCTCTCCCACCTCCTCCTCAGCCCCCACCTTCCTCCTCTAGTCCCCCAACCTGTGCCAATTGTAGTTCCATGCAATAAAAAGGCCAAACTTTTTATTCCATAAAACATGAAGGGCAGGGGCGCCTGGGTGGCGCAGTCGGTTAAGCGTCCGACTTCAGCCAGGTCACGATCTCGCGGTCCGTGAGTTCGAGCCCCGCGTCAGGCTCTGGGCTGATGGCTCGGAGCCTGGGGCCTGTTTCCGATTCTGTGTCTCCCTCTCTCTCTGCCCCTCCCCCGTTCATGCTCTGTCTCTCTCTGTCCCAAAAATAAATAAAAACGTTGAAAAAAAAAAAAAATTAAAAAAAAAACATGAAGGGCAAAACTCAAAATTTTAAAAAAGAAGGAAAAGAAAAGAAAACAGGGACCTCAGTCCTATAACCCCAAGAGGCTGAATTCTGCCAACAACCTGAATGGGTCTCTTAACAGATTCTTCCCCAGGCCACTGAGCCTCCAGATGAGAACACAGCCAGCTGCCTCCTGGATTTCAGCTTAGGGGACCAAACCGAGAAACCAGGCACGCGGCGCCTGGGATTCTGACAGACAGAACTATGAGCTAATCAGTAGGTACTGTTTCAAGCTGCTTAGTTTGTGGTACAGTGATAACAAAGAGTGACCCAGTAACAATAATTAATAATCATCATCATAAAGTCATGCCCTTTGACTCAAAAATTCCACCTCCAGGATCCATCCAAAACACAGGAAAACTTCTAGGCACAGAGTTGCTTGCTTCATGTTATCTACAAGTAAATTATGCATATTTACATAAGGGAGTATCCTGAAAGTGTTTAAAAATGACACGGAAAAATACAGGAGCCAAAAACTGCAAACAGAGTATCATAACTCACCATACCACCTCATCAGAGGAAGTTATTATTTAAAAGGAAGACAAAAAAACACTAACTGAGGTTTCCCTACTCCTACCTCAGAAAAAAGGGCCCAACATCATGTTCGAAGCAGCACATTAAGGACGGTCATGCTGGGCTGTCGGGAGAATGCAAAGAGGGAAAGCAGAAAAGAGAAGATCCCCTAACCAGGGTAGAAGCTGGTGCTCTGTAGGGGGACAAGAGTCCCCGGAAGGCCTCCTCACCTCAGGGCACCAGGCAGGGACTGGCTGGGAGATGCTAAGTCTGGGCATCAGGGGGTTAAGAACCACAGCAACCCCGTGATCCTGCTGCAAGAGAGGAAGCGAGCCCCAGTGATGGCTAGGAGAGAATTCCCTGCGGGAGAATTCCCCCGCAGCCTCCAGGAAGGGGAGATTAAAGACTTAGAGGAGTAAAGTAGTATTTTATACCTACTATGAACTGAAATTTAAATCAGCTACTTATGCCTTAAAAAACACTGAAGAACATATATCAGAATGTTTCGATGGCAGTTGTTCCCACAGGGTTTTTGTCTTACTCCTCTACATGAGCCTACGTTTTTGTACTACTTACATATTTACATGACTTTATAATTAAAAAAAAAAAAACTTTTTCTCAAAGGCATCCCAGGCCTCTTCTGTTTCCACGCTTCCATCCTAGCCTCAGTCCTCAACGCCTGCGGCCTGGCGGACACAACCTCAGACAGTGCGCCTTCCCCACTCCTCTGTTCCACCCGACACGGAACTTCTGAAAGCGGAGTTCAGACTACATCGCTCCTCTGCTCCAAAACCTTCCTTGGTTTTCTACTGAAGACTGAAGACAATCAAGCGGAAATCTTCCAAACTGGATGCTTCCAGAACTTTTTAGTCTGACCTTCCTTCTCTACTTGCCCAGGCCACACCCGTTCAAAGCTCTTACCTTTCTCCAAGGTCAGCGATGCTCCCAATTCTAAAGAGATGCTTAAGCTCCTCCTCCCATCCGGAAGGTCCTTCTCGCCTGCTCTGCTGTTGAGATTCTACTCATCCTTTAAGTCCCAAGACATACGTCCCCTAAGAACCTCACCCAGAGTCTGCCATAGGGATTCCACCCTCTCCCAAAGCACCTTCTCTGCCCCCCGTCACAAGGCTTGCTGTCACTTGCCATGTGGTAGCAGCTGCTGCACACGTTTATCTTCTCCCACTAATTGGGGAGCCCCCAGAAGGCAGGGTCCATCTTCTTTCTCCCAGAGCACCCAGCGAGGTGCTTGGTACATGCAGGTGCTCTGTGAACATCTTCTGTTTGGAAGATAGGTCAGAACCAGGTCAAAATCTGGGTCCTTCCTTTCCAAAATGTGCCAAGGCGCTCCTTGACATCTCAAAGAATTTTTTCTATAGCTTCCCTTGGTAATTTATCATCCGTGAATTTATCTACATCTGTAAAGTTCCTTCACTTCTTTAATGCCTTCTAGAATAATAAACTTTAGTAGTTCGCTGTCTGCTCTGTGAAACCTTCAACAAGAATAGAAACATTTGACGAACCAAATGTGTGCACCTTACTCACACTTTATAATGTAAAATTCCAATCATATCTTCTTTCAGCCTTTGTTTTTAAGGTAAAGTCCTCTCCTGACTGCAGGAAAACAAACTTACTGCTCAGAACTGCTCCCTGTCAAAAGAGGTTATCTTTAGGAGCACCTGGGTGGCTGGGTCAGTTAAGCATCCAACTTTGGCTCAGATCATGATCTCACGGTTCACGGGTTCGAGGCCCGCGTAGGGCTCTGTGCCGACAGCTCAGAACCTGGAGCCTGCTTCAGATTCTGTGTCTTCCTCTCTCTCTCTGCCCCTCCCCCGCTCGTACTCTCACTCTCTCTAAAAAATAAACATTAAAAAAATAAGAGAGAGAGAGACCTTTAAACATAAGAGAATAAAGTTTCTAATAGCCCTTGTTCTTCCAATTGCAGGATGGGAGCTTTTGTGACACACTTCAGGAGTCGTATGACCATTCTGAAATAACACAACCATGGCGCTGACAGTGGCACTTGATTCTTGTTGGCCTGGAAAATATGTAATTAATAACTTGGAAAAAGCTGGCTAACTGAAGGCTACTAAAAAGATATCAACTCCAAGAGACTGTGTAGGCCTCTGTACACGAATGGATGCTGCTCTGGTTTAAAAAGCCATTTCTGCACGAAGCCAGCTGTGTTTGTAAGCGCTTGATTTCACCAAACCAAGGAAACTGACCACAGTTTATCAAAAGGAAGAAAGACTCTACATGGCATTTCTGCATGTGTAAAATGGAAATCATCTGGCACAGCAGAAAGGGTGTGCATGGGCTTTGGGGTCAGAATTGGATTAAAAACTGTCTTTTACCACTTCTCAAGTGTACAGTAGAAAACGACCCAGCAAAGGCTGTCACAGACCTCTGGTGTTGTTGAAATTAGCAGATACTTTTCATTAGCTATTTTAGTTGATTTCATGGCAGTATCAGAACTAATGATCACTCTCTCCTTAAGACCTGTGGCTTCTGTAACATGACTCTCTCCTGGGACCTAACTCTGGACGTCCCTTTCTAGTCTGTTCCTAATCAATCCATTTCTCCCCATCTCTGCCTCAGCTCAGGCCTGTGTCGGTCCTCACCTGGAAAGAGACACCCATCTACCACCAGCACAGCTCCACCCTCAGGGCTGGTGCTGGGTCCCACAGCTCGCAGGATGAAGGACAACACCCTTAGCATGACATTAAAGATCACTTAAGACCTCTCTCTGGCTCACTTCTACAGTCCACCTTAGGCCTCTCACCTTCCAACCCCGTCCCAACATTCCCGCCGTGATGAATTTGTTATCATGAATTCCCTCCGGCCCTCCGAATCCAAGCAAGCACCACCCTCTCACCTCCAGAACCTCGCATCAGCCGCTTCCTCCGCCTGGGTGACCCTTCTCTCCATGCTTCACCTGGCCAATGCCTTCTTGTCCTTCAGGATTCAGTTCAGGCTCATCCCAGGAAGTTATTCTGACCCATCCCCTCTTGCACACACCAGGGAGTCACCTGTGCTTCCACAGGACCCAAGGCTTATCTCTACGTAGTACTTGTGGTACTTTATAATAATCCCCTATTTACTATTACATGACCTCGGTCTGACTGCAATTCCTTAAGGGTAAAAACCAATTCACAAGTACAATGCCTCGCACAGCACATGGCGTGTACTCAATAAATGCTACCTATCATAGACAATATAGGTCTTAAAAGCTCATGCTGTATAAAAACTTGTACACAAACGTTCATGACATCATTAGTCCTCACAGGCAAAAAGCGGAAACCACCCAAATGTCCAACAATTAGATGAATGGATAAACAAAACGTGATATATCCCTACAGTGAAATATTATTCAACCCTAAAAAGGACTGAGCTTCCGATACATACATATGGATGAGCCTTTAAAAGAACTAAGTGAGGGGCGCCTGGGTGGCGCAGTCGGTTAAGCGTCCGACTTCAGCCAGGTCACGATCTCGCGGTCCGTGAGTTCGAGCCCCGCGTCAGGCTCTGGGCTGATGGCTCGGAGCCTGGAGCCTGTTTCCGATTCTGTGTCTCCCTCTCTCTCTGCCCCTCCCCCGTTCATGCTCTGTCTCTCTCTGTCCCAAAAATAAATAAAAAACGTTGAAAAAAAAAATAATAAAAAAAATAAAAGAACTAAGTGAAAGAAGTCAGTCACAAAGACCACATAGTCTAGGATTCCATTTCTATGAAACGTCCAAAGAGGCAGATCTATAGAGAAGCAAGCAGATTAGTGCTTGCTTAGGGCTGGGGGGGCGGGGGGAGCTGGAGGATAGGGGCCAGGGGAGGTGACGTCTAAAGGGTACAAGGTTTCTTCCTAGGGTGATGAAAATGTTCTAAAAATGACTGTGGTGATGGTTTCACTCTGTGAATGTACCAAAACCCACTAAACTGTGTACATTTTAAACAGGTGAATTATACAAGAGGTGAATTAGATCTCAATAAAACTGCTACCCTCCCCCCCCCCCCCCCCCGCAAAAAATTGATAAATAACAGTGTGCTCTTGGTTTCGGGACTAGATTCACATGATTCATCACTTAGATACAACACCCACTGTTCATCCCAACAAGTGCCTTCCTCAATGCCCATCATCCATTTTTCCCTCTCCCCTGCCCCTCCATCAACCCTCAGTTTGTTCTCTGTATTTAAGGGTCTCTTATGGTTTGCCTCCCTCTCTGAAACTATTTTTTTCCCTTTCCCTTCCCCCATGGTCTTCTGTTAAGTTTCTCAAATTCCACATATGAGTGAAAACATATATCTGTCTTTCTCTGAACGACTTATTTCACTTAAGCATAATACCTTCCAGTTCCATTCACATTGCTGCAAATGAAAAGATTTCATGCTTTCTCATTGCCAGGTAGCATTCCATTGTATATATAAACCACATCTTCTTTATCCATTCATCAGTTGATGGACATGTGGGCTCTTTCCATACTTTGGCTATTGTTGAAAGTGCTGCTATAAACATTGGGGTACATGTGCCCCTATGAATCAGCACTCCTGTACCCTTTGGATAAATTCCTAGTAGTGCTGTTGCTGGGTCGTAAGGTAATTCTATTTTCAATTTTTTGAGGAACCTCCACACTGTTTTCCAGAGCGGCTGCACTAATGTGCATTCCCACCAACAGTGCAAGAGGGTTCCCATTTCTCCTCATCCTCACCATCTGTTGTTTCCTGAGTTAACATTTTCATCTTTTAGAAAACAACCGGTATGATACTTTACAAATGGTCAGGGGACACTGAATTTGGAGATGGATTGCATTACCAATCCATTTTGGATTTACAGTTAAATTTTGGTGCAAACACAATGGTTCTGTTAGAAAGCTCATCTCTCTGGGAAGATAATATATAGCTTCATAGGGCTATCTTGCTACCCTGATTCAATGCAAAAGAACGCCTCCCTACAGAGACCACTGCTATCTGCAGAACAAAAGCCAACGTTTGTTTATTTCTTCAAATAAACTAGCAAAGAAATCAACTCTTCCTCTTTCAACCTCAGCTGAATTAGAAAGAGCTGTTCAAAAATATGAAAACACTTTGCCTATTCATCCTTCCAAATGACACAAAGTGGAAACATCCAATCAGTGCAAATCAGAGCTAGGTCAGCTCCCCGAAAATCAGTTTGTCACATGCCTGAGCAATGACTGTAACGTATGTACTATCAGATTTCACAGAATAAAACCACAGACTGAAACCCACTGACATAAAAAGGATCAGAGCATTTCCAATGACAATATCCAATCTCTTTAAATCAGAGACAGCCACTGCTGCCAAGGCTGCTTTTGAACCATCCTTGTCTAATGCTTTCTAGAGGTTTGTATCCGAGGTTCTGTTCACACACTCAGCACAATGGGTGTTTCTTGGGAAGTCTCCGTCTAAAATGAGAACATCCTCATGTTCCCACAAGCTAAGATGGCACACAGAGTGGGTATTGCTAGGAAAATCACCTAACCTTTCTGAATCTCAGGTTCCATGTCTGTAAAATAAGAGGGTAGACGGGCTGTCTTCCACAGGTCCTCTCGGCTCCATAAGGCTATCTTGTCGGGCTGTTTCTTGCTTCCTTACACAAGCTTTCTAATATAATCATAATAATTAACACGTAGCAAGCAATTAATATATGCCGATCACTGTGCTAAGCGCTCTATGTTGATTATCTCACTCAATCCTCACATTAACTGTCAGGTGGTGTGCAGAAAAGAGTAACCCCAGCAGGCAGGAGACTGCTGACCTCAGAAAGGCCTGCTTGCAAGGCTGGCTTTTGGCTGGTGTCTGGGAACTTGGATTTGGAGTGTTCCCACCATTCCCTAACTGATAAGAGTGGCTCACTGTGCCTACGCTGTGTGTACAAACAATGTGGTTTATGCTGAGCGCCTGCCGCCCTGCTGGGGGTGTGCGATTGTGATTCATGCGCTCCAGAGGGAGCCTGGGTGACCGGCCCCAGATAAAAACCTTGGGCACTGAGTCTCTGATGAGCTTCTCTGGTACATTTCACATGCGTTGCTATAATTCAAAACTGGAGGAATTAAGCATGTCTGAGGGACTCCATTGGGAAAGATCTCTTGCACCCAGTTTCCTCCAGACTTCACGCCATGTGCCTTTTCCCTTTGAATTTGCTTTGTGTCCTTTCACTGTAATAAATCGTAATTGCAAATACAGCTGTGAATCCTCCTAGTGAAACCAGGAGTGGTGCGGGGAATCCTGGACACAGGCAGATACTATTACTCTTGTTCTATGTATAAAGAAACTGAAGCTTAAAAGGAACTAATGTGCCCAAGATCACATGGCAGATAGATGACATAACCTGGATCCTGACACTGTGCTCCAGCTCCAAACCCTTAAACTCTTGGCTGTACATACTCTTCCCCCATTCATTACTGCATCTTTACATCAAATGTTCTAGAAAACAAATAATTTGCAGAATTCACAGAATAGTCACTTTCACCAAAAACAGCTCTACTATGCCCTTCCATCCCCATAGTTTTCAAAATGAACTTTCAGGGAAACTAGGAAAGCTGGGACCAAAGCTGGACTGCTCCAGGAAAATGTCTGGACTATATTAACTATTCATAGCCTTTTAGTTAAAGAATTTGCCGAGTTGTGTTTTATTTTTGATTTGTTTATTTAGAGCAAAAAAAAAAAAAAAAGCCTCAATTTTTATCTGTCTGGACGAGTTGCTGTAATGTTGAGACTAATAAGTCACCCACCATTAGGGAAGCAGGGAATACACTTTCTGCTGAGATGCTTCATTTTTAATTTCAAAAAGAAACAGAGAAGCAAGAAAAAATTTATTGGAGAATGTCTCTATGAACCTAGAATATAGATTTTTCTTAAATAGACTGAAAAAGCACAACGTATAAATTCACTGCATTAAAAATACACTTCTAGGGGCTCCTGGGTGGCTCAGTCGATTAAGTGTTGGACTCCTGACTTCGGCTCAAGTCATGATCTCACGTTCGTGGGATCAAAGCCCACATCAGGCTCTGAGCTGGCAGCACAGAGTCGACTTGGGATTCTCTCTCTCCCTCTCTCTCTCTGCCCCTGCCCAGTGCGTGGACCTGTGCCCATGCACGTTCCCTCTCTCTCAAAATAAGCAAACGGTAAAAAAAAAATTTTTCAATAAAATAGAATCTTCAAAAAGAGAGAGAGAGAGAAGAAAGAAAGAATGAATGAAGGAAGGAACAAACTTGACCACAGTGTGAAGAAGTGAAAGGCTGCTTAAAAATGATGAAAACCTTAGTGGAGTCTGTCAGACTAAAGGGGAAAAGAACTGTACATAAGCACCGCACTCCAGCTGATAACGTCACTCCTACAAGGGTACAGGTTAACAATTCTGAAACGACTATCCATGTATTTTGGAATGAACAATAAGTAAATGGACAGAGGATGGCTGGGGCCCCGTTTCTCATGACTGGCATGGGAGATTACTGACAAGCAAAGGGTGGAGCCACAACGACACTTGTGGTAATGACTTAGAGTAGATGTTAAACATGAACTCCCGTTCAGCTTAATATACAGATGGTTACATGTACATACACTTACAGATACACACGTATTCATGGATTAGTAGTATATTTCCTGTTTTGTCATATGAGTGCCTGGAAGCGATGACACCCCAAGAGCAACGAGCACATCTGTAACCAGGTTTTAGTATCTGATGTCATTCTCCAATAAAAGAAACCAGGACTCCTTGGACAAATGGCTAATTCTGGGACTGGGGCAGGAAAATATACATGATGAGAGTTAAGCATCTTATAGTACCAGAAAATAAGGAAGTACTGTGTATTTTAAAAACCTACAAACAAGTGGAAACAATGATGGGGGTCATGCCAAAGGAATACATGAAACATCTGAAAGAGCTCCCAATGGTGAAAACTGGGACAATTGGAGCAACAAAATAAATATAGTAAAATAAAGTAGTACTGGATTATAATCCAAGGTATAAAATATATATCACACTGATACAAGCAACTAATTCAAGAAAGAAAGAAAGAAAGAAAGAAAGAAAGAAAGAAAGAAAGAACCCTCCACTGTTTACTTCTTTTTTAATTTTTTTTTAACGTTTATTGATTTTTGAGACAGAGAGAGACAGAGCGTGAACGGGGGAGGGGCAGAGAGAGAGGGAGACACAGAATCCGAAACAGGCTCCAGGCTCTGAGCAGTCAGCCCAGAGCCCGACGTGGGGCTCGAACCTACATACCGCGAGATCGTGACCTGAACCGAAGTCGGACGCTTAACCGACTGAGCCGCCCAGGCGCCCCAACCCTCCACTGTTTAAATTCAGGCCTCATGGGGGAGCCTCGACGGCTCAGTTGGTCGAGCGCCCGACTTCAGGTCAGGTCATGATCTCACGGTTCATGGGGTCAGGCCCTGTGTCGGCCTCTGTGCTGACAGCTCAGAGCCTGGAGCCTGCTTCGATTCTGTGTCTCCCTCTCTCTCTGCCTCTCCCTTGCTTGTGCTCTGTCTCTATCTCTCAAAAATAAACAAACATTAAAAAAAAATGTTTTTAATTTAAAAATAAATAAACAAACTTAGGCTGCATATACAGACGATTTTCCAAATAGTGTAGTATAAACAGAAGGCAAAAAGAGTAAGTTTAGAGTAGGCAAACCTGACAAGCACTACTTCAGCCAGGTCAACATCAACAGCGATATGTCACTTTCACAGTAAGTACCGTTGATACGATGTGATGAGAATGATACTTTATCTCTAGGGCCCTCCCTGAAACCCATAAGCCCAGTCTAATCACGAGAAAGACCCTCAGACAAATCCGAACTGAGGGATATTCTACAAAACACCTGACTGGTATTCCTCAACACTGTCAAAGTCATCAAAGACATCATCTGAGAAACTGTGACAGCCAAGGAGCCTGAGGAGATGCATGTAAATGTAATGTGACGTCCTGAGTGGAATTCCAGAACAGAAAAAGGACATTAGGTGAAAACTAAGGAAATCTGAGTAAAGTATGGATTCGAGTTAAGTATCAATATTGATTTGTTAATTGTAGAAAATATACCATACTAGTATAGGATGTTTTTGTAAATATTTTTAAAGTTTTTATCTATTTTTAGAGAGAGCACAAATGTGCACAAGAGTGAACACAAATGTTAAATTAAAAAAAAGAAGAAGAAGAATATAGCGCTCAAACTCACAAATTGTGAGATCATGACCTGAGCTGAAACCAAGAGTCAGAGGCTTAACCAACTGAACCACCCGGGCACCCCAGAGTATAAGATGGTTTTTAATAGGGGGAAATGGGTGCAGGGTATATGGGAACTCTCTGTACTATCTTCCCAATTTTTCTGTAAGTCTAAAATTACTCTAAAACTTATTTTTAAAACTATGAAAATCGAAACACCTTTTTTCCTAATTCGTGTTAATAGTGTTCATCAACATAATTGATTTTTTTTACACTTATTAACTCAACAAATATTTATTGAGTGCTACTGCATACCAAGCACCCCTCACGGTGCTCCCCCTGGAGCGGCCGGCGAAAGATGAAAATAAACAGTGACTGAGGGCGAAAGTGGTACAAGATGCGATCTGAGAAGTAGGCAGAGACCAGCCCACAAAACAGTCTAAAATAAGGAATTTATATTCTACACTCCATGCAATAGGAAGTCACTGAAGCATTTTCATCAAAGGAGGGATATGAACAAAATAAGGTTTTAAAAAAATCACCTTGATATTTTATCACAGCTTTAACCATAATCGCCAAAAAGTGGTAACAACTTGAATATCCATCAACGGGTGTATGGATAGACTGTGACCTCTGCATACACTGGAATACTACTGGTGGGCAATAAAAAAGGAGACTAACTGGGATGCTTAACAACCAACATAGATGAATGTCAAAGGCACTGGGTCAAGGGTGACAGGCCAGGTTTAAAGGGCTCCACACTGTACAATCCTTGTCTTACATAAACCACCTCAGCAGCTGCCAGAGGGCGGTGCTATGACTGTCTACACAGGGGCACCAGGGAACTGTGTGGCGGGGTTCTGTATTTTAATTGTGGTGGTGGCTACAGGACTACGTACAGTGGCCAAACTCAACAAATTTTACACTTAAAAGGGAGAACTGTATATTAACTATATTTCAATAAACTTGGTTTTAAAAAAAACTCTGGGGGAGGAGCCTAGATGGCTCAGCAAGTTAAGCATCTAACACTTGATTTCAGCTCAGGTTATGATCTCACGGTTTGTGAGTACGAGCCCCATGCTGATTACTTGGAGCCTGCCTGGGATTCTCTGTCTCCCTCTCTCTCTGCCCCTCTCCTGTTCATGAGCGCACACACTCTCTCTCTCTCTCAAAATAAACAAATAAACTTAAAAAAAAAAAAAAAAAGCCTTTAAGGGCACCTGGGTGGCTCGGTTGGTTAAGCGTCTGACTTCAGCTCAGGTCATGATCTTGAAGTTCGTGAGTTCGAGCCTGGCGTCAGGCTCTGCGCTCACAGCTCGGAGCCTGGAGCCTGCTTTGGATTCAGTGTCTCCGTCTCCCTCTGCCCCTCCCCTGCTCACGCTCTGTCTCTCTCTCTCTCACTCTTCCAAAAATAAAATAAAAAGCATTTAAAAAAATTTTTTTAAACAAAATAAAATAAAAGCCTTTAAAAAAACCACTCGGCTCTGCGGAAGATGAAGTGGAAGGAGGCAAAAAGCCGGGATGCAGGGAAAGTGGTGCTGAGTATGTCCAACTACTTTGGAATACTGAGTTTTAGACACCTCGTGGCTGCCAAAGCAGAGACATTAGGCAAACTATTGCCATGGGTTTGGATTCCTGTCTTCATCAAACTCCTATTTTGAACTGTTTCTGCTCTTCCCGTTGGTTTAGAGCTTGTGAACTGCACATTCCACCATCTTACGTCTTTGAGAGTGAAACTATTTCATCTCCAATGCAAGAGCATACCTACTAGCTACAAGTGGCTATTTAGATGTCAATTAATTAAATTTTAATTAAATTAAAAATGCAATTTCTTGGTTGCCCTAGCCCCATTTCAAGTACTCAACGGTCACATTTCCATCAATACAGAAAATTCTACTGGACGGTGTTGCTCTACAAAGTTATCTCTAAGTTTTCTTACAGTCTTAACACTCATCGATTCCAGGGATCACTTCGGAGCAGTTGCCAAGCACCACAGGTTCTTTACTACTGATCAGTGACAGGGACATCTCAGGCGTTGTTTTATAATGTGCATGACTCTTGTAGAAAATGTGAAAAAAAGAGTTTCATCTGCAGCGCCTGGGGTGGCTCAGCCGTTAAGCATCTGACACTCGATTTCAGCTCAGGTCATGATCTCACAGCTCATGGTTTGTGAGTTCGAGCCCCACATCGGACTGGGCACTGACAGTGCTGAGCCTGCTTGGGATTCTCTTCCCCCCCACCCCCGCCCCACCTGCACTACGCATGTGCATGGGTTCTCTCTCTCTCAAAATAAATAAATAAAAACTGTAAAAAATAAAAATTAACAATTCAATAAAAGAATATCATAAAGAGACTACCATCAATAAAGAAACCATCAATAAAGAACTTAATTCCAGGGCACCTGGGTGGCTCAGCTGGTTGAGGGTCCGACTTCAGCTTAGGTCTTGATCTCATGGTTCATGAGTTCAAAACCCACATGGGGCTCTGTGCTGACAGTTCAGAGCCTGGAGCCTGCTTCAGATTCTGTGTCTCCCTCTCTCTCTGCCCCTACCCCGCTCATGCTCTCTCTCTCTCTCTTTCAAACATAAATAAACATTAAATAAGAAAAAAAATCTTAATTCCAAACAATTCTTTTAAAGAAAAAAAAAAGTTTCACCTTTCAGGCTGGGGGTTTTCTCTGAAAAACCAAAATGCTTTAAGTTTTTAAAATACAATTTAAAAACAATTTTTTTTTAATGTTTATTTATTTTTGAGACAGAGACAGCAAACAGAGGAGGGGCAGAGAAAGAGGAGACACAGAATCCGAAGCAGGCTCCAGGCTCTGAGCTGTCAGCGCAGACCACAACTCTGGGTTCAAACCCACAAGCCATGAGATCATGACCTGAGCCGCAGTCAGACGCTCAACCAACTGAGCCACCCAGGTGCCCCTAAAAAACTATTTTTAAAAGAGGCAGGGTGTTTTGAAAAGTTTATTGTTCTGGCTTTCCTTTTCAAAAACACAATATGAAGAGTTTTGATTTTTTCTGTCTGAATGAAACAGTTAATAAAGCGGGTCCAGATCCCTCCCCGTCACCACCAGAAACAACCACAAAACCCTGCTAATTCAAACTAGGTTGCACCTTTCCAAATGAATAGAAAAATATAAAAAGAAAAAGAGAAGCTCCCGCAAGGCAGTTAAATTGCCCAATTTACTTTGTTCTCTTCCTATGACAACTGCTGTTCAGATTTAATTATTTGATATTACTTCATACATCCTAATATATGTGTCAGCACCCTCTCAGCAGGCCTCTTCAATTACATCTCCATAGAGAAGGAGGGGTGGGACTACCTGGGTTTCAGTGAGAATTAAAGCATTTGCAGATTAGTAGCTTCCAAATTAGCAGGCTCAGAGGTACCATACACGACTCTGTTGTTAGTCCCCGTGAAAGCAATTAGCAAGGAGGACAACAGGAGTACACTTCTTTTTCCCTAGGAGTCTGGCGCCTCCCTTGGGGACAGCAGGCCTCCCAAGACACCGTGCTGACAGTGCAAAATGTCTCAGAAACCTTTAATCCGAATGCTGCGGCTCAAATTCTCCCTGGGGGCTATGTATCAGAGGGGACCACAGAGCAAAGCGGTGGGTGGCTCCTCTACTCATTAATCTTTATGGCAAAAAAAAAAAAAAGAAAGAAAAAGAAAAAGGGATGGAGTTTTAGAAAGAAGAAACCACATCACCCCTTGATGTAATCCAGAGTTCCCTTCAGTATAATTCACCTGAGTACTGATACAGTGTGCGCTGTGCCCCAGGCAAGGGCTCCATAAATTCCTGTTGAATCAAGCTGTGAATGAAAGCCTGGCCCACAGAAGGTAGTCAATAAATATTTGTTGAATAAATGGAGAATCACCAAGACCCTGTCCTGGGTGATGGAGTAAGGGAAATGGGATATTTATTGTGGAATGACTGTATGACAGATTCCTACAGACCGAAGCAAAGTAGTGCAATGAACCCAACAAGATTCCTGGGGCCGGATGCCTGCATTCAAATGCCAATCTGGCCAACATAATGGGAGGCCTTGGCCAAGTCACTTGAGATCACCCAAACGAGATCATCTTCCTCCTTTGGGGAAAAAAAGAGGTGGGGGGAGGGGGATAATATCGGATAACATCTACTTATCTTGGTTCTTTCATGAATTAGAAAAAGAAAATGTAGACAAGTCGCTTAGCACAAGGCCAGGCATTAGGAAGGCACGACATAGAAAAACGGTAAAAAAAATCTCTTTAGTAAGTGCTAACGTTCCTGTTCCTGGAGGCTTACCACGTGCCCGTCACTGTGCCACATATTCTAAATATAAAATTCTCACGCCAACCCTACGGAGGTAGGAACGACTCGCACCTTCTCACAGGTGAGAAAACTCATGCACTGAGGGGGAATGACCGGCTAGGGCTAAGCCGGATTTCTAGAGCTCAGCCCGGATTCGAACCCGAGCAATGCGTGCAGCGCACACTCCTACTCTGTATATAATACTTTCACTATTCTACCATCAGCAACCACTTAAAAGCTTAGTTGCAGAAACAGGCACTTTACACGCAGTCTTGTTTTTCTTTTAATCGAATCCACTCCAAAGTCCTGTGAGGCAAGGTTAAGGCCACGCAGCTGAGGCTCAGAGAAGTTGTGCGGCTCACCCAAAGTCACTAAGCCTCGAGTCCCGGGGCCTCGGGGAGCATATCCTCTCCTCACCACCCTGGTCTGGGAAAGCCTTCCCTCAGCAGTCACTCGCGCTCAATCTTTGCGCTTCGGTGTCCCAAGGCCGACCCTACTACCCGGACCACCGCGGGGAATCCCGATACCCCATCCACGATCGCCCCAACCGCCCCCAAAGGTCATCAAGGCTCCCCTCGTCCGCTCGGGTCTGACAGCTCCGGGTCAACCCTAACCTAATTCCTCACAGGGGGCTAGAGGATAGCCTTGGCACCCCCAAGACGGACTCGGCAACGTGGGGGAGGGGAACCACGGAGGGCGCATGCCCAGAAGGCTCCATTTGGCCCCTAGCTCACCTGCGAGTCGCGGAACTCTACCACCACGTTCTCGCTGCTCCATCGCGCCGCCATCTCCGCACGCAGCCGCCCGGCCCCAGGGCTGCGCGTTCCCACCCTCCCGAAACCTGCGTTCCCGGGCTCGGTGAGCCCCACGCAGCCCGCGAGTGAGCCCTGCCACGCCCCGTCCCCCTCTTCCGCCTGACCTCAAACCATTGGCTGACCCAAACGCAGGCTCCGCCCCCTCTCCTCGGCTCCTCCAATTGAGTCACGGCGCCTACCCCAAACAGACACGCCCCCTCCATTTGCGTCCCTCGGCTTGAGTGACCCACGCTCCCCGCAGCGGCAGGTACACGCCCCCTGTCGCAAGCTCTACCGGGAGTCGTAGTCCAAGGGTGAGCGGCGCGGGGGGTAACTCGCGGAGAGCTCGCGAGTTAGGATTTGGCGAGGGGAGGCGCGAGTTGTCCTCCCTGTCTCTTCGCGGGTGTCCCCCAGTAGGGCCCCGGCGAACCAAAACCCGGCATTCGCGCAAACCAAAGATTTACCTCATCTCCTGAGGCCGCCAGTAAAGGCATTGATAAGTCCGAAGGCACGATTTTTTTTTCATAGGAAACAGCAGCGCCTACCAAAGTGACCAGGGACCCCAGGGGGTCTCCAAAGGTGAAACATTTTTCATAATCGTACTAAGGTAGTTATTTGCCTTTTTCACTTTCTTTCCAGAAGCTATGTGGTATATAGTAAACAACATAAGCAGATGTGAGAATAGAGCTTTGCTCTTGAGCCAGACATTAAAGAGATCTGCCACTCTTCGCGCTAGAGTTTTTTCGTTTTAGGAAACAGGTATTTTTTACTTACAAAATGTATCAATAATAATGCACATTAATGTTCAAGTGAAATCATGAAATAATATATGTTAAATTCCTGGTTTTAATTTTTTTAATGTTAATTTATTTATTTGAGAGAGAGAGAGAGAGCATGAGCAAGGGAGGGTCAGAGGGAGAATCTACAGCAGGCTCCACACCTTCAGAGTAGAGCTCTACGACGCGTGGCTCTGTCTCACGAAACCGTAAGATCGCGACCACAGACAAAAACCAAGAGTGAGATGCTTAACCGACTGAGCCATCTAGGCATCCCTTGGTTTTAACTTCTAATAGTTACTTTCAGTAGATACAGCCCACATGAAAGTTTGGTAGGGAGGGTCCTTAATAATATTTAAGAGTGTGAAGAGCTCCTGACAAAGAGTTTGAGAACCACTGTGCTGATATGGTGAGTGGTGATTAGGTGCTCTTCTTGCGTCCCACCCTCTCAAATCCCGGCTTGACTGGCTTAGCTTCAATTTCTTTATAGAAAGGAGAAATGGGGGCACCTGGGTAGCTCGGTCGGTTAAGCATCTGACTTCGGCTCAGGTCATGATCTCACAGTCTGTGAGTTCGAGCCCCGCATCGGGCTCTGTGCTGATGGCTCAGAGCCTGGAGCCTGCTTCCCATTCTGTGTCTCCCTCTCTCTCTGCCCCTCCCCCACTCATGCTCTGTCTGTCCCTCTTTCAAAAATATATTTAAAAAGATATATTTAAAAAAAAGAAAGAAAGGAAAAATATATTAACAAAAGAAAGAAAGGAGAAATGACCTACTTCTGTTTGGTTCTTGTAAGGAGTTAACCACAGGGCCAGGAACGTAGTCAACACTCAAGTGTAAACTACTATTGTTGTTAATGTTATCACTATTTCTAGGTACAAGTCCTGGCATGAATAGAGATAAGAAGGATCACCTTTCCTTCTGGAGTGTTGGATATAATGGGGAAGACTGACAATATCAACAAATTAGGGTGACCAACTTGCCCAGGAATCCCTTCAGTCCAGACAAAGTGGGAGAGTTGGTCACAGTACAACAGGTACAAAGTTTGGAGAGTAAATCGGGTTTTTTGTTGTGGTTTTTTTTTTTCCTTAACTTTATTTATTTTGAGGGAGAGGGAGAGTGAGCACATGAGGGAGGGATAGAGAGAGACAGAGAGAGAGAGAGAGGTAGAGAGAGAATCCCAAGCAGGCTCCATGCTTGTAGCATGGAGCCCCATGCAGGGCTGAATCCCAGGAACTGCGAGATCATGACCTGAGCTGAAATCAAGAGTCAGACATCCAACCTACTGAGCCACTCAGGCGCCCCTATTATTGTTGTTGCTGTTGTTGTTAGTGTTTATTAGTTTTGAGAGAGAGAGAGTGAACGCACATGCGTGTGCGTGCGCGTGTACACACACACACACACACACACACACACACACACACACACAGGGGTAGGGGCAAAGAGAGGAGGGGATGGAGGATCTAAAGCACGTTCCATTAGGACAGCAGAGAGCTCCATATGGGGCTTGAACACGTGAACCTCGAGATCATGGCCTGAGTCAAGGTCAGACTCTTAACCAACTGAGCCACCCAGGTGCCCCAATTTTTTTTTTAATTTTTTTTAATGTTTATTTTTGAGAGAGACAGAGACAGAATGCGAGTGGGTTAGGGGCAGAGAGAGAGGGAGACACAGAAGCAGAAGCAGGCTCCAGGCTCCGAGGTGTCAGCACAGAGCCCGATGTGGGGCTCGAACCCACGAGCTGTGAGATCATGACCTGAGCCAAAGTCGGATGCTCAACCGACTAAGCCACCCAGGCGCCCCCCCGAATTTTTTTTTAATGTTTATTTTGAGAGAGAGAGACAGAGACAGAGACAGAGACAGAGACAGAGTGTAAGTGGGGGAGGGGCAGAGAGAGAGGGAGACACAGAATCCGAAGCAGGCTCCAGGCTCTGAGCTGTCAGCACAGAGCCCAATGCAGGCCGAAGTTATGACCAGAGCCAAAGTCAAACGCCCAACTAACTGAGCCACCCAGGTGCCCCCTGAATTTTTTTCATGCTTCTTTATTTTTAGAGAGAGAGAGAGAGAGCACGCACATTAATAGAGAAGAGGCAGTGAGAGAGACAGGGAGAATTCCAAGCAGGCTCTGTGCTCTCAGCATGGAGCCCAAGGCAGGGCTCTAACTCACAAACCGTGAGATCAAGACTAGAGCCCAAATCAGGAGTCAAATGCTTAACCCAGTGAGCCACCCAGGCACCCCTGAATTGGGTTTTATGAGACTTGCAAGCAACGTGGCAGGAGAGGACAGCCTAAATAAGAAACCTGACACCGCATCCTGAACAAGGTGCCGTTTAAGCTTTTCAGTATAATATTAGTGTTTTGATAGAATACACTATCACAAGAAGTATTTTAGCGCCGGAAGTGTGGACAAAGACCCTTAAGTGTGAAGAGGGGAGATGTGTTCCAAAGATAAAGGAATTCCCCAAAAACCACTCACAAAGCTCTGCTTCTTTCTTTTCCTTCAAAATACACATCACAATTTGTAATTCAATATTTGTTTATTTAATATTTTCAAGCTTCGGGAAGAGAGGGACCAGATCTGTTTCGTTCAGTCTTGTATGGTGACTACACATACAGGACACTCCATATCTGTGCAAGAATGGGAAAAGCATATAAAGTCATGTCCCTAGAGTACTGTCTAGGTCAAAAGGATGCCTTCTGCGAAACTGAAACCAAAAGTAATTTCAAGGTCTTTACTTGTAACTCTTTACGCCCACAAGGGGACACAGAATCACCATTCCTTCTCCTTAAAACCCTTTGCCTTCTTTCCTATCCATTTATTCCTTATTCTCACACACTGTAGCCCTTAAAAAACTCCTCCAGCCCTGGCCTTCACCCTCCCGCTTTGGCCTTTCTTCTTGCTTCCCAGTTTCCTCCCAAATCTCTATCACAGAAAAGGCCAAAGACTGCTCTGGAGAGAAGGGCCTCAGTTTACCAGGCCAGGAAGGGAAAAAACTGCAAACAAGGTTCAAGGCCAGAGAGAAGGAAAGATAAAGAATACTTTCTCTGGGCGCCTGGGTGGCTCAGTGGGTTAAGCTTCCAGCTCTTGATTTTGGCTCAGGTTGTGACTTCACAGTTCGTGAGTTAGAGCCCTTCATCCAGCTCTGGGCTGAGAGCACGGAGCCTGCTTGGGATTCTCTCTCTCCCTCTCTCTCTCTCTCTCTCTGCCCCTCTCTCACTCTCTGTCTCTCAAAATAAATAAATAAATAAACTTAAAAAAAAAAGAGTACCTCCTAGGCACGCTCATGCCATCACGTAGGAATAAGTGAATTCATTCATCTAACGTGCCATAGTCTTGTTTATTTGCCTGTAGCTTTGGATATAGTAGGTGCTCAATAAATAGGTGCTAAATAAGTGATTAGCAAATAGTCAGGTAGAGCTACAACTTAGGGTATGTGGCAGGTTGTAGCAAGAAGTACAGCTGGAAAAGCTGGAAAGGGCTGGTGAGGAAGGCCCTGCTTGGGCATTTGAATTTTATTTTGGATAAAGAGATACAGGTAGAGATAGAGATATAGGTATTCCAAAGCTTTCTGTCTATATGTAGCGTGGTAATATTTCCTACTAGAACTGGTAAGATTGCCTTACAATTGCCCTGAGCACTTCTGCAACCCTTCTCCACGCCCGCCTCTTTAGTTCACATGTGTCTAGTTCTCAAAACCTGCTGGTCATGATTTGTAGGCACAGAAAGTACTTTGGGTTCCAAGTCCTTGGTGCCCTCTGTTCTCTCAATGTCTTCTTTCTTAATGTGAAAAAAAGCCCCGGTAGAATTTAAAAAAAAATTTTTTTAATGTTTATTTATTTTTGAGAGTGAGCGGGTGGGAAAGAGGGACGGAGAGAGAGAGGGAGACACAGAATCCGAAGCAGGCTCCAGGCTCTGAGCTGTCAGCACAGAGCCCAACACGGGGCTCAAACCCACAAACCATGAAATCATGACCTGAGCCAAAGTGGGAGGCTTAACCGAATGAGCCCACCCAGAGAGAGGGAGCATGAGCTTGAGAAACTTTCATACTGCCCCCTGGGGCCCTTCCTTTTTCTGACTCCCATCCACGCTGTCATCACAAAAAGAGTGGGGGACTCTGGAGCTAAATCTAGAGCTCTCTGGCTGCTTCTTGATTGCTGTGTGCCTTTGAGATCCGCATATGAATGTCCTGTCTGAATCAGAGACTGGGAGACGGTTGGGGGTCCCTCGTCAAGTAGATCTCAGCTTGCTGACCAGGACACAGGGCTCTTATCACCAAGCAAGGTCTTTTCAGAGGGTCACTTGCTAGCCACACCACAGGAAGGCAGGGTACGTGGTCAACGCAGAAATCCAGGGCTTTGTCTGGCTGTTATCAGCAACTAGCCTTGTGAGTTTGAGCTCAGACCCTTTATCTTTCTAGTCCCGTGCTTCCTCTTCTGCAGAATGTGGAGTTAGCCGACCCCTCAGTCCCTTTACATCTGGGAATCTTGAAATCGTGCCCTGAGCCCCACTAGTAATTTTCCTCTCCATCAATCAACAAATATTTGTGGACGTGCACACATGCTCCTGCTCCTCGCTGTGTGCATCTGGTTGCCTATTACCCTGGCTTCTCTGAGGTTTCCCTTTCAAGCAAAATAATAAAAATGTAAAGAGCTCTGAGAGGTCTGGGAGGAAATTTCTTACTGGGAGACACTTATCCTGCACCCCGCCAGAGGAGGTGCTGGGGGCTCCCTCCAAAGCCAGGGCTCATGGAGACAGAGAGGAAGGAGGCCACAGGTTTCCTAAGGCTTCCCAGGAGCAGGCCCCAGCAAGCTATTTCCTTCATTTTCTGAACCTTTCAGGAACCTCCCAGACTTACATTCTTCCGGAGATGTTTGAAACTGGGGCTTTGCAGCAGTGTTATGCACTGGCATTTGCGGGCTTTGGCAACCCCAATGTTATCAGCCCTTTCTCCTGACAGTTCTGGTAGGTGGGTCAGTGGTTTATTAACCCTGTTTCACAGCTGAAGGAGAGCCAGGAAGCGGCTCGCCCAGGGTCAGTGAGAGCATGAAGATAAAAAATAGTAACACACGAGTCCCAAATCTAGCTGGGGCCATTTCTGCATCTGGTATCCTTGCATTGAGAGCATCCGAAATGACTTGACACGTCCCCGGACGCATTAACTCTGAACCAGGAACCCACAGGAGAAACTTGCAGCAAAACCCATACTGGACTCTCCACGCAACAAATGACGAAACGAAACTAATCTGAGGCTGCAGGTCTCCGTGGATGCCTGTTGTTATGCCATGAGTCACTCTCCGTAAGATGAAAAGGGTAGAGTCAAGCTACTGAATGAAGCACTTTCCCTGCTCTGTGTTTTAATATTTTAATTTAAAAGGAAATGTGTTATTTAATAAGTGCGCAAGGAGATAACAAGGGCATCGCCTGAGCAAGGCTGCTGGTCAGAGTCCCACAGGGCACCTAAGCCTAAGGTCGTCTCGCTGCAGAGAGGAGAGAGAGGCTTCACTTTTGCCGTTCAAGCTCCCAGCTGTTCTGTGGTGCCAGATGTGAGAGAGACTGGCCTATCATAATCACTAGACTGGAATATAAACCTTAAGGGCAAATTCTTTGTTAAAAAATGCATTTATTTATTTATTTTTTTGTTTATTTATTTTGAGAGCGACAGAGGCAATGCAAGTTGGGGAGGGGCAGAGAGCAAGGGAGACAGAGAATCCCAAGCAGACTTTGCTGCCAGCGCAGAGCCCAACGTGGGGCTCGAACTCATGAAACTGTGAGATCATGACCAGAGCTGAAACCAAGAGTCAGACTTAACCAACTGAGCCACCCAGGTGCGCCATTCTTAATTTACAGAAAGAAATAGAGGTGTTAAAGAGATCTACTCTTTTTTCACCGTGTCGGCAAGCATACAGAGAAAATGAAATTGTCATCCAAAGAGTCCTTGATGAGCACGTTCCCTGTTAAGCCTAGAAGTTCAGCTCTGGTCCTGTGAGCTGTGTGACTTTAATGCACACGTGTATACTTGGTCTCTCTGTCTCTCTCGAGTTACATGGCTCAAATACCAAAATACAAAAACGTATATAATGAAACAAATATTTGTCATCCATCCTGTCAGCCAGCTATTCAGTTCCCACTGCCCACCCCCAGGGGACAACATCATGTTGTTTCTCATGTTTCCATCCGGTATCTTCATGAATATAAAACTGAGATCTTTATGTGGGAAGGGGGCAAGTTTCTTAATTTTTCAAGTCTTGGCATCTTCAGTGCTCAATAATCACTGGCCGTTATTATTTTTAAAATGTTTATTTATTTACTTTGAGAAAGAGAGAGAGAGAGAGAGAGCGAGCTGGGGAGGCCAGAGAGAGAGGGAGAGAGAGAGAATCCCAAGCAGGCTCTGTGCTGCCAGCCAGCGCAGAGCCCAGTGCAAGGCTTCATTCCAGGAACTGTGAGATCATGACCTGAGCAGAAATCAAGAATCAGAGGTTTAACTGACTAAGCCACTCATGTGCCCCAGCATTTATTCTTGTTAATGATAATGATGTTGATAAATCTTCCCAGAGTCTGTGTCCCCTCAGGATATGAGCCACGCTCCTGACCATGGCTCCTAGGACCCTCTTGGTTACCCCTGAGGGACCAGCTTCGTCTTTGGTTCCCATATGCTCTCATATCAGCCCTCCAGCAGCTTTTGGTTCCTTGAAGATGCCATGCTCCTAGGACTTCTAACATGCTGTTCCCTTTGCTTGGCACATTCTTGTCTTCCCGAAGCACAGTTCTCCCCCTGCAACCCCATCCTCTGGCTGATCACCAGCTCATCTTTTCAGCCTTGGCTGGGAAATCTGTGTTGGTGCCCATCCCCTCCCATCAGCGCCATGTTCTTTCACTCTGACAGCACTTCATCATTCACTCATTCTTTTGACAAATATTTGAGTGCTAACCACAAGCCAGGCCCTGTCCTCGGCTTATCTGTCACACTGTATTGTCACTGCTTACTTCAATATTTCAATACTTCGTACGGTAACGCACTGTAACGCACATACCATCAAATTCACCCTTTCAAATGTATAACTCAGGGGTATTTAGTATATTCACAAGGTTGTGCAACCATCATTTAAATCAGAACACTTTCATCCCCCCAAAAGGAAACCTGCTAGTAGTCATTCTCCATCCTCACCAACCCCCCAAGGCTCTGGCAACCCTTAACCTTTTTGTCTCGGTGGATTTGCTTAATCTGGAAATTTCACGTAAGTGGAATCACACAGTATGTGGTCTTTTGTGATTAGCTTCTTTTTGTTAGTGTAATGTTCTCAAGGTTCATCCGTGGTGTGGCACACATCAGCACTTTATTTCTTTTTATGGCTGAATAATAGCCCGCTGCATAGGTATACCACATTTGCTTTATCCATCCAGCAGGCGATGGACGATTGGGCTGTTTCCACTTTTTAGCTATTTTGAATGATGCTGCTGTGAACGTTCATGTACAAGCTTTTCTGTGAATCTACGTTTTCATTTCTTTTGGAAGTATACATAGGAGTGGAATTGCTGGGTCACATGGTAACTCTGTTTAATCCTTTTGAGGAATTGCCAGACTGCTTTCTAAAGCGGCTGTACCATTTTCCATCCCCACCAGCAAGGTATGAGAGTTCCAATGTCTACACATCTCACTAACACTTGTATTTGTCTTCTTTGACTCTAGCCATCCTAGTGAGTGTGAATTGGTCCTTCTGAAGCTTTGTGAGGACAAGGACTCCATCCATCTTGCTCTCTACTGTGTCCCAGAACCTAGGACAGTGCCTGGCACTTACCAGACATTCATATTTTGTCTGATATAGTCAAAAAGTGTTGAATGCATAAGTAAATCAAAAGCTACTTAGATAATTACCATCTTTATTGATTGTGAGTTTAACTCCCCAGTAGAGATCTATCAAGGGATCTAGTATCTTTTTCTGCACAATACTGTACCACCCCTCCTCTGTTACCATAGTCTCTCTTCACGGAGAAAATTGGGTTAAATGTAAGCTTTCTTTCCTTTCCTTTTTTTTTTTTTTTAAGACTTTACTTTTAAAAAATAATGTCTACATGCAACATGGGGCTTGAACTCACAACCCTGAGATCAAGAGTTACAATGCTCTACTGACTAAGCCAGCCAGGCATCTCAAATTTAAGCTTTCTAATTTTCCTTCAGATACTCATTTGGATCTTAGGTGTGCACAGATTCCTTATTTAGGCACGTACAGATAATTTCTTGGGTACTGGAACACCTTGTTTTTTCCTATGTTCATTTCTCCAGCAGAATTCTCTACTTCCTTCTGTAGGGCTTTCTGCTCACCCAAAGCACTCCATGCTTGCAAATAAATAGTCTTCCTTTTGTTTCTTTCTAAACTGCTCACACTGGGACAGTCAAAAACTATGACAGACCAGCTCTTCTTTCGGAGGTTTTCTTTTAATATCTCTCTACACCGTCTTGGCTCCTTGATGTGGAAGTATCTCGGGACATTTAGAGCAAGGAAGTCAGGTGAGGGACTGGGTGATGCTCATAGCCAGCACCCAGCACTTGAAAAATAGTTGTTGGATGGATGGATGGATGGATGGATGGATGGATGGATGTGGATATGTCAGAGATATGTTGCAAAATGCAGACTTGATCAACATACATTTATTGAGTACCCACTGTGTCCCACTATGGTGCATGTTGCAACAAAAGGTAAACAAACAGAGGACCTATCTTGGACTAGGAAGTTTCTAAAATCCCAGTCCTAGCTGTGTTATTTACTCCCTAGCTGTGTTATTTACTCCCTTTCTGTATCTTTTCACTCTCTATCGTACACCTAGTGATTTTCAGGATCACATTTTAGCTAAGGAATCTACCCATTGCATAAGCCCCACATAGGAAATTGTGATCTACTCTCAGCAAAATCCGGAATCAAAAGTGCCCCAGTTCGCTCCGTACCCCCAAACAGCTAAGAATCCCCCAAATGCTTAGCTTCCTGATCTTAGGGGTTCCTAATTGGGAAACCTCCGAAAGAATGGACAGCACGTCCACCAGAGGGTGCTGTAGGGGCAAATTTGTGCCGGGAGGGAGGCTTGACCAGTGACCCTCAGAGCCAGGTAGGCGTCTTGAGTAATTTTCATTCTTCCTGGCTTTGCCTTCCCAGCCCCTTGAACCATCGCCGCCCCTCCTCCCATAGGTGGCTTCCCCCTCGATAATTAGCCATTTTCGGGGACTTAAAAGAGTGTTTGCTTTGAAAAGACGCCTGGCTTCTGTTCCTGATACCCCGTGGCTCGGGCCACTCAGGTCACAGGCCGGTCGGGCAGGGTGGGTGGGGACCTCCCGGGCGTCAGCGGCCCGGCGCCGCAGGGGCCGCGAAGGGGTTAACCCGGCGGGGGGGAGGGGAGGGGGCGCGGGCCGCGCCTGCGCTCTGCCGCCCTCCATTGTCTCCACGGCGGCGAGGAGCGCCGGCGAGCGCAGCCCGGGACCGAGCGGGGCGGAGCGGCTGGCGGGGCCGGCGGCGGCTGGAGCTAGAGCGCGACGCGACGCGACCGCGGCTTCCCGAGCTCCGCCTGGCCGCCCAGCGCCGCAGCCCGCCCGAGGCCTGGAGGGGTCCGGGCCGGCGTCCATGGTCGCGGCGACCTGAGGAGGGGGACGCGCCCGGCGCCCCCAGCCCTCCTCTGCCTCCTCCTGTCCCGCGGGCGGCCTCCTCCGGCGCCTCCCTGCGCCCGCCCGCCGCCTCCCTCCCTCCTTCCCTGCGGCTCCCCCGGCTTTCGGGAGCCCGGGGGCGGCCTGTGGCGCGCCGAGACCGCGCCGGACTGCGCCTCTTTGGACCTTGAGGGGAAACATGCGTTTGGCTTGGATCGTTTTAAATTCTTAGTTTGGGATCCCCGCCCGCCTGCCTCTTCCGCCCCGCGGGTTTTCTTTCCTTTTTTCTTTTTTTCCCCTTTTTTTCCTCCCGGTCTCCTTTTTGACTCCCTCCCCCTTTATGCTCGCCCAACCCTCCCCCCGCTGCTGAGAAGTGGGGGAGGGTCTCGGCCTCCAGGTTCCCGCCCCACCGGGGCCCGGGCGAGCATGGGGGGCAAGCAGAGCACGGCGGCCCGCTCCCGGGGCCCCTTTCCGGGGGTCTCCACTGATGACAGCGCCGTGCCCCCGCCGGGAGGGGCGCCCCACTTTGGGCACTATCGGGCGGGCGGCGGGGCCATGGGGCTGCGCAGCCGCTCGGTCAGCTCAGTGGCGGGCATGGGCATGGACCCCAGCACGGCCGGAGGGGTGCCCTTTGGCCTCTACACCCCCGCCTCCCGGGGTACAGGCGACTCGGAGAGGGCGCCCGGCGGCGGAGGGTCTGCGTCCGACTCCACCTATGCCCATGGCAATGGTTACCAGGAGACCGGCGGCGGTCACCATAGAGACGGGATGCTGTACCTAGGCTCCCGAGCCTCGCTGGCGGATGCTCTACCTCTGCACATCGCACCCAGGTGGTTCAGCTCGCACAGTGGTGAGTCCGCGGGCGGTGGAGGCCTCGGAGGGTGGAGTGCAAGGGAGGGCGCGTCGGGGCGCCCCAGACCTTCGCGCGCTTGCGAAGATTTGGAAATGGAGTGCGCGACCTGGATCTGTCTGCTTTCCCTTTGGTTCCTGGGGATGAATGGGATATCTATCCTCTAGAAAAGAGGCTTCCTGCGAGGCTGCGGAGCCGGGCGTATTAGGACTTCAGGCGTTGATTCACTTGTGGATGAGCAGAGCAAAACCTGCCTATTGAAGTCCCGTTTATTGGCATCACCATTCTCAGAGAGGAGGTTTTGTCTGGCTTGTAACAAGTCGGCCTCGAGGCTTCCTCTCTGTCACTGCAGCATTGTGCCTGCCTCAGCGTTAGCAGAGAGGGGGATCCACTTTGACCAAGCAGTGTCTCTCCAACAAAGAGTGTGAAAAGAAAGAAAATTGGGGGCAAGTGTTGTTTGGATTAGGGCTCTCACTTTCGCTGGGAGAAGGGGGTGCCCAATTTTGCCAGTCTCCTGCTGGAGATCCGTTTGAATTGGTAAAAATGGAGCAGCCGGAAGGCTGCTGGCATATAGACAGGTGTGGCCTGCTGAATGGAGGGCCTAGCCAGGGAACCTCCCTCTGAGGCTTTGCAGGACCTGGGCTGTGGTGGCGGGTGCTGCATGCAGTAGGTTTGGCTCCATGACTCTCGCATCCCTCCATCTTTTTTCTTCTCCTCCATGCTAAGTGCTAGGTCTTCCTGGTGGTCTGTATCTTTTTGTAATGGGGAGGTGGCACTTGATTGCCTGGCTGTTGGTACATCACAGGGCAAGAGGCGGATTCAAAGAATCTGGATGAATTCATTTTGTGAACTTCTGGTGACAGGCCAGCAAAAAACTGGAGGAGGGTTTCCCAGGCCCTGAGTGGCAGGGCGGAAAAGGCACTGGCAGGAGCTTCTGGAGGAAAACAGGTCTATCGGCTCAGCTAACCTGAGAAGCCAGGTTAGGCTTCTAGAAAATTGGTCACGAGGGCGTGGGGCCGCTATTTGCTAATTGGCAAGTTGGAGTGAAGAAGTTAACGTATTCAGACTTCTTTGAGACAGTGAAGAAAATCTAGGTATTGTGTAGACAGAAGAAAGATTGCTTTCTGGAGGATGTATCTATTGGATCACTGTTCTAGCTATGGTTGAAATAGGGTAGACTTTTTGAAGCTTTTTTCATTTCTGGTAATAGGTTGGCTTTTGGTTCAGTTCTATAAACTTTAATTTGTGAAGTAATTTTTTGAGGGGGAAATAGTGACTGATTTAGGGTACCACTTGAAAGTGGCTTTTGAATTGCTAAAATGGTATTGTAGTCCCTGAACAGACCTCTAGATATCATTGGAGCTTCCTCGACCTGCATCAGTCTCTTGCTCTGAATGAGATGCAAGGTGTGACTGCCTTGGTTACTTTGAGACATTTGATCATTTTTAGACATGTTGAAATTAAAATTTTTTTCTCCACAAAATTTGGTCCAGAAAGAGTTAGCTATAGTTGTGAGCTGACTGTAGTTAAGTTTTTGAAAGAACCGTCATTGGTATCCGATTTTAAACTGAAAAACACTGTAAGAAGATTCTCTCTAAAATCACAGAATTTTGTGTGTTGCAAAACAAATGTAATGTTATATAGACCCTTGTCTGGGAAAGGAATTTGCATTTTGCTAAAATTTCTTATCTGTCTCTTGCTAGAAACTTCATTTCCTTATGCCACCTGGTACCAGGTTCCATGTTGGAGTTAAGAGCTTACAGTTGGATTCCAAAATTTCAGACTCTTCAGCTGTAAAACCTGAGTTTAATTTTTTTTCATCCAGCTGTGGTGAGGGTAGGAAGAGCCACTGAACCATGAGAATACAGGAAAAGTTGGGGCATATTAATCCCTTTGGGATTGATAATAAAGTGTGTGTGAGGCTGCTCCTAATATTTTGGGTAATACCCTCTTTTTTGAAATTATTTATACACACACTCCCACACACATATATGTGGTTTAAAGTAATCTTTATGCCCAACTCATGCTCTATGGAATGAGCCAGTCAGGTGCCTCAGGTAAGAAATTCTTTGTAGGACCGTCCTGTCCTTTTGTAAGACATGGCCTGCCTTACATGCCTACGACATGCCTCCACAGAGTTTCCAAATGCTCGAGTGGGGGCGGGGGGGGGGGGCATCACCCTGATCGAAAGCCACTGCTTTAGGAATTCATTGTTTTATTCAAAATTAAATAATTAATTTTTCCTTTGCAGTTCACTTGATGTGAACCTTCATATTTCCACTTTTGTGCAATGGTGGTTCTGTCTCACTTTCCGGAACAGGCCGCAGGATCTTCCTTCCAGGACATCCTTTTCCTCTCTTGTTTGTTGCTGTAAGAGGAGAAACTTGTTTCTATTTTGGAGCTTTTGAGTAAGGTCCAAGCACTTTTTGCTCTTGTGTCACAAGAGTGGAAGCGTCAGGATTTCAGTGCACAATTGAGTAGATGCCTGGAAGTCGATGTGGTGTTGTTGCTTGTGTTTTTAAGGTGCTTTTGGAACTCTTCATGGGCACAGAAAACAGTTGTCCGTGAAATAAGTAGGGGAGCTCAATGTACACGAAGCTTCCTCAGAGGGAGTGAGCTGACGTTGTATCTGGAGGTCGGATACTGGGGTCTCGGCCCCTCCTGGGAGTAGCTATGACCTTGGGTAAGACACGTCACCTCTCTTGAGCCTCATCTTTGTTATTTTTAAAACAGATGTGGAAATCTTTGGCAGTCAGCCTGTAAAGGTTGTTCCCGAAAGCCTGTGAGGATACGTAGCCGTCGCATCTGTTCCTACGCTTCCCCAGGTTGTGACCCTTATAACTGGAATGCTTTTCCTTCCATTCGGTACGTGGGAGAGCTCTTTCTGGTCCCTTCGAGTTCTACTTAAATTTCTCCTCAGAGGCCACTCTTAAAAATTGCCTCCCTCATGGTAATAGGTGAGTCACCTATTACCTTAACAGCACTTAACACACTTGATAAGTGTTTTATTTATCCTTTTACTTTTTCTATTTAGTTTCAGTTTTAAGCTTCATGAGAGCAGGGCTGTGCCTCTTGCTCACTGTTGTATCTCTTGCACTGTGTGTGCCTGGCACAAATACTTCTCGAGTGAATGAATTGGAGTGCCTCGTGTCCATCGTCTCTTTTAATTGTCACAACAATTCTAAGAGGTGGGCGTTCTCATTCCCATTTTACAGGTGAGGAGCCTGAGATACAGGACGAGGGTGAGGAGCCTCCACAAGGTCAAATAGCTAAGAGGTGGCAGAGCTGGGATTGGAATGTAGGTCTCCCGCGTGAGAACCTGGGCTCCTGACCATCACACTCCACGGCCTGTCATCCTGAAACGCCAGGAAGCTGGGTAGCGTGCTGGAAATTGTACTGGCCTGCGAGTCACAGGGCTAGGCTCATCTACTGGTTGCACTACGAGTTAACTGCCTGACTTGTGACCGTGGGCAAGTGAGTCATTTAGCCTCAGAGTCACCATTTTGTCACCTGTAAGGTGGAGATAACACCTGTCCTGCTTACCTTTCAGAGTCATGGTGAGAGTCTCGTGAGACAGTGTTTACAAAAGCCAAATAACATACAAAAGGAAGGTGGTGTTCCTGTAGGGGCACTTCTCTGATAGTTCTCTGCTTTCATCACTGCAGAATTTGCTGGGCAGAGAGGTTTAGAACTGTGTGAACTGTTTCTCCAGAATGGAAGCTAGTGCTCTCTGCTGAAATCTGACCTACATCGACAGGCCGTTGATAATAACGAATGCCATTGAGAAGAGCTGCTTTATAAGATGAGAGTTAGTGTCCCTTTCTTTCCACATTAAAATGTAAATTTTGCTTTAAGGTGTTTAACCCCCTAGTGGTTTTCTGGGTGGTGTTCTGGAGGTCTGGTCATTCTTTTTTGGTGGTCCTGTTGATCTCAGAACATGGATTACTGGATGTTGGGGGAAACAGAGGATCCACCATGTTAGAAGGAAGAGGGTGCCTATTTTCTGGGTCCTGCTATACAATGGTCACTGAGGGTTTCAATCCAGCTTCTTAGCCATGTGCACGTACACACGTGCATATTCAGAAAAATCTAAACTGTTCTCTGTTGTCACCAAGTCTTCGACTGGGGCTGATAGAAGGTAACTTTTGATAAATCTTTGAACAAGCTAGCAGGATATCTCATGGATTCTATTTTGCCACCATGCTAGCGTTCTCAAGTGATTTAATTGTCTCTTCTTAAATAATTAAAGAGAGTTGCCAACCCTATTGGAGTGGATCAGACAGCCTCCCTGTGCCTCACCATAGGTGTGCAAGAGGTCACGGTCCTTTACATGGTTTCTGGGGACAGAAAGCATTCTGTGGTCTTCAAAGACCATGATGGCTCTCCTGCTCTGCAAAAGTTCTATTCTTAATGAAAATTTTGCGGTAAAGCACAGTTTTTAGTTCTTTGTAACCATGAGGGCTTATTTTCTATACAGTAAAAAAAAGTTCCCTTGAGAAGCTGATGATTCCTTGAAGTTCACAGTCAACTCTTCCTCATTGAGGTTTGAAGGATGTTGGAAGAAACAGTGGTTTCACTCTTAAAGTGTTTGTTTTATGGGACGTGTACATTTTGCTATTAAACAAAGACACACCCCAAATATGTCATAAGGAATACTCTGAGCCAGGCCACTCCGCACCAGAGAAATACACCTCTAGTTCCTTTTGGGAAAAGGAACATGCTTTGTATTTTACAAATGTGATAATCAACCCAAGCTTATTGGGCACTAACATTTTGGCAAATCTGGTTAAAAACTAAATTTCGATTTTGACAGTTTCAGAATTGGAAACAAATTCATAGAGCAGTGGTGGTAACTTAAATGGACAAGTCTCATTTCTGCTTACCCTTAAATAGTTTTTTTTTGTTTTTTTTTTTAATATATATTTTTTAAGTTTATTTATTTGAGAGAGGCAGAGACAACATGAGTATGGGAGGGGCACAGAGAGAGAGAGAGAGAGAAAAAGAGAGAGAGAATCCCAAGCAGGCTCTGCACCGTCAGCGCAGAGTCTAATGTGGGGCTCAAACCCACCAAACCGTAAGATCATGACCTGAGCTGAAACTGAGAGTTGGGCGCTTAATGACTGAGCCACCCAGGTGCCCCTAAAATAGGGGTGTTTTTAACGATAGTGGGTCACTGAGATTATAGTACTAGAATCTCAAAGTTAGCTCAAAACCTAAACCCTAATCCCAGTCTTTTAGAATGTTAGAGGAGTATAAATTGCCATCTGTTTCTTTTCTAAGCTTTGTCATGGCCTAGTGTGTATCAGACTGTCTCTAGTGATTAGTGTGGGTACAGGCTTGAATATGAAAAGGGACTTCTCAGAGACCCAGCAGTTTTCACTTATGAATCTTCTTTTCTCATAAGTACAAAGGTTTATCCTTGAATGCAACAGTTGGGTTCCTGGTTGTTGTTAAGTTTATTTATTCTGAGAGAGAGAGAGAGAAGATGAGTGGGGTAGGGTTAGAGAGAGAGGTAGAGAGAATTCTAAGCAGGCTCCATGCTGTCAGCACAGAGCCCAACGCAGGGCTGCAACTCATGAACTGTGAGATCATGAGTCTGAGGCTTAACTGACTGAGCCATCCAGGTGCCCCAGGGTTCCTGGTCTTGATATTTGAGGGGTGAGTTGTAGGTATGATTGAATAACCTGAAGACCAACAACCTTCAAGTGAGAAGCAAATAAAGAGCCAAGTTTCGTCTTTTTTTAAAATCTTTTTTAAAATGTTTATCTTTTTTTAATGTTTATTTATTTATTTCTGAAAGAGAGAGTTCGAGAACTTGAGCCGGGGAGAGGCAAAGAGAGAGGGAGACAGAGAATCCCAAGCAGGCTCTGTGCTGCGGGCTCAGAACCTGAGATGGGGCTCGATCCCAATATACTGTGAGATCATGACCTGAGCCAAAACCAAGAGTCAGACGCTTAACCGCCTGAGCGACCCAGGTGCCCTGAGCCAGGTTTAATCTTAAAGTAGCAGCTGGGGTAGCTTCTCTCCTGATGAGACTGTTTACAGTGAGTTCTACCTGGAGTTGTTAGAAGTGACAGTACAGCCTTCCTCTGCTGGAAGTAAAGAGGAAGGGGGAATTCACTGGGTCCCTGTAAACACCAAGTTACAGGAGGCATTATAATTTCTAGTGCCCTCTTTGGGTCTATAACAAGAAGGAGGCAGACATAAACAAGCTCCCCTGATTTCTGTGAATGGTTCAAAGGGTTTTCTAACTTGACTTTGCCCAGTATTCTCTAGGGGGGTTGTTAATAGTGCAGATGACTGGACCTCGCTCCCAGAATTCAGTGGAGCTAAGGAGAGACCCAAGAATCTAAATTTGTAACGAATGATTCTGAAAATTCTCTTCCCAGAGAAAGAACTCTAAATGCTTTTTTTTTTTTTTGGTGCACTCATTAGCATGCTTCTCAATATTACTAAACGGATCAAGTATCTCCTAAGCAGGATCCATACAAATGTTCCTTTCACCTGCTCCCAGAGGGTAGCGACACCCAGCAAGAGCATTGCTCATTGTTTGACGGTTTTCTTTTACATGGAACTAAGCATTTTTCTCCAGGAGAGAGGCGTGAGCCCGGCTGCCTTGGTCCTGAGAATTGAAGTTGCTCAGAACAGAAGAGAGTCGTGGCAATGTCTCCTTTCCTTCTGTGCTTGTCTTCCCCCTGATTTTCATTCTAAGGCACAGCTGCCTTTGGCTGCTTGTGCTATTGAAGGGCTTACGGAGCTGTGTCCTCTTTTCTGTATCCCCAGCCAGCAGCTAGACAAGTCAAGATCCTAGAATGAATCCAAACTTTAGATGGACAAAATACCTATTTTTCCTTTTCTCTTGCAGACCCAAAAGTAGGAGACTTTTTGAGTGTGCGTATGGAGATCTGTTGCACTAAGACATTTATTTATTCAATTGGTGTTTATTGAGTGCCTCCAGTACACTAGGACCTGTGTCAGGTGGTGGGAAGGTATGTTCATTACAAGACTGATTAGCATTACTTTGTTATTTCTAAGGATCTTTGCTTCCTTACTCCGTAAGAGAGAGTCTGAATATTGCAGCTTATGGGACATTTTCCCTTCTTCCTCGGTTTTTCTCTTGGATGAACGAATTCAAGGTTTTGTCCACGAGGCTGCTACATGGATGGTATTTCCTCCTTACTCTTCACTGATGCTCTTAATTCTTTCCTAAAACCTGTTCCTGGGCTAGAGTAGGCGATCATTTCTTTGTGGTTCTAGTCAAGCGCTTGTTAAAAATTCCTCCTATATCCTAATGCAAGTGGCCCTTTATCTTCTCAATGAGAATATCAAAAGGAAAAACTGTTTTTCAGGCTCTTCATGTGTATATTTGGCTTCAGTATCTTTGTCGTCCCTAGGGCCACTTTTCTTTCTGGTCATTGAAAACTGTTTTCTAGAAGCATGATCCACCACTTTAGTAATCTTGTCTCTATAAAATTTATCCCAAGCCACCCACAAATACCCATAAGGAAATATGAGGAACAGTTTTAACCCTTGTATGTCTCTGAGCTCCAGACACTGTTGATACTCAGTGCTATTTTAAGTGATTTTTAAAGCCTTGTTTGTGATAGCCAACATTGGTGACCAAATGTCCTCTTCGCCTCCCCCAAATGATTATTAAATGTGTGTTATAGTCAAGTATTTTTTTGCTGAGAGTAAAGGGTTTTAAAAAAAGTGCTCCATGCTCAGAGACTTAATGTGGACTTTAGCTCTAAGAGGGTGCCTTGATTTTTGGAGAAACCTCACCTTATATTTAGGAATTATGCAGTCATCTTTATCTTAGTGAATTAGACTTGTCGTAGCTTGGCTCCAGCTTTCTCCCCGGTAGTACCTTTAGCCCTCTAAAAAGTGTAATTGAATAAGCCATACTTCACAAGAAGTTGTTCTAAAATTGGTCACCTCTGCTGGACAATGTCTTTTAAGGTCAAAGTTGATTTGTTAGCATGCGGGAGAAACTTAAATCTGGAGTCTCCCAATGATTTGGGACAGAGGTAGGAGAACCCAAAACCCTAGGCCCCAGCCATTTTGGTTATTTTGCCCACGTTGCTCAACTCTCTGGAGATATTTGCACTTGTTTCTTCTTCAATAACCCTTTTTTTCCTGCTAAGAGGGTGCTTTTCCTTAGTGAGGGCCATTAGAATTCTTTTATCCCGCCACTTGCCTAAGTACTCTGGAAATCCTACAAGGATTTGAGGGAGTCCTTGGGATTCCAACTCAAACCAATGAAGTACTTGACTACCATAAATACTAACTTTCTGTGCAATTGTTCTCCTCTACTTAGATCATTTACACTTTTAACGCCCACTAAGATATAATGCCATCTAAGTCAGCTTTCCAGAGAAACTTTGTTAGAATGCCACTCACTACTATAACAAGCATCACCAAATACTCATGTACACCATATGTTATTAGTTTTCCTCAGTCCTGGTCAGATCTGACTAAAATATTCATACCATTGCAGCCGGTTACCCTAGAGAACTCTGGCAAGTCTAATACCTGTGGTGAGGGCTGGCTTGCACACTAGCTGCCTTCCACCTTAATATCTGACCAGCCCAGTCTTGTTGGCTGTGTTTAATTCATCTATTCCCTACCTCCTCTCTCGGCCCGGAGGCCAAGTGCAACATAAAAGGATGGCGAATCTAAGCGTCTGCAGTATTTTGAGGTATAGGAATCGCCTATGAAGTGGCAGACCTTTGAGAAATAGTATTGTGAGCTGTTCTGTTTTTGCTGTGGCTTTGGAAAACCTTTGGATTCTTCTACTGAAAATTTGTTTGAAAAAAAAATCTTTTTAATGAAACAGTGTGAGTCACAAAGCAGCCACTCCTTCTCATAATAGCATTTCTCACCAGGGGAATTTTTGGTAGCTGTTGGGGGAGGGATTTGAGTAGGTTGTGGATGATAAATCCCTGGGTAGAACATAACCAGAGGCTGCCATATCAGAACTCTGGTGCTTTCCATGCTGACAGTGAGCCCTGAATTCAAAGTGCAGGACAGCAGAATAGAATGGGGAGGACTGTGCTCAGTGAATAGCCACAGTAGCATGACCAATGAGATTGGAGTTTGACGTTCAAACTCAGTTCATTAAAACACCTTTGTAGTGTGAAAGGATCATGAAACGGAGGCCTTGGGTCAGAGGCCCTGAGGCCAATTTACAGGAAGAGCATCGCTTTTCTTGTTAAGGGAAGGCTGTGGACCTAATGATGAGAATGTAAGAGTCACAAGTGTGCCTCCTTTTTCTATGTTGTGAAATGGTGGCATGGCACCTGACACTGACCATGAGACTACTTTGCAAGGAGACAATTCATGTGAGGTCATCTGTGCTCTTAAGATTTTACGTCTAATAAAGTGTTTAGTACGACACCCAAAGTGAACACATTACACAGCCAGCCCTCTGTAGGATGTTGAAAAGGATACACTAGAGATAGTAAGAGTTTAGAACTAGCAAGGATTATGCTATCAGCATCCAGAATGCTATCCTCAACGTCTACCCAAATCTGAGTTTTAACTGTTCCCAACTTCAGTGACTTACAACTCTCCAGTCCTTGTGTCTGAACCAGTCTTATGTAAGCTACAGACAGAGGAAAGTCTGAAAGCTTATTACAACTGTGTTAAGATTTGCTTTCCTTTGGAAAGTCGTAGCTGTCTCCACTCTGTTTTCCTGGCTTTGTACTTTTCTTCAAAGCCTCTTACCAGTTCTTCCAAGGCCCCAGAGCTCAAAAAAAGGGGAACAGGAAGTCAGCGTTTGATGCCTAAGAACCAGCAATAGAAAACAAGGCCCAAACAAGGGACTCAGAGGGGGATTTCTGGGCCTTGAAGCTATCAGGCCTGTAGGATTACAGATCCATCCTTCGGGGATGGCCTTGAAATGAGGAAAGAGCAAGAGGAACCTCTGCTTCCCTGAGCGGACTACTTTTTCTTGGGTGATATGGTGTAGGCTCAACATTTTTAACCGATCCCATAATTACAAAGTATCTTTTGCCTAAGGAGTTCGAAACACTTAAGGTAAAAGTGATGGTCACTTTTTAAATGGAGTTTTTAATTTTAATTCCAGTGTAGTTAACATACAGTGTTACATTAGTTTCAGGTATACAATGTAGTGATTCCATGCATCACCCAGTGCCCATAATGATAAGTATACTCTTAATCTCCATCCCCTATTTTACCCGCCACCCACCTCCTCTCTGGTAACCATCAGTTTGTTCTCTAATATTAAAGGGTCTATTTCTTGGTTTGTCTCTCTCTCTCTCTCTCTCTCTCTCTCTCTCTCTCTCTTTTTTTTTTACCCTTTGCTTGTTTGTTTTGTTTCTTTAAAAAAACATTTTTTTTTTCTTAACGTTTATTATTGAGAGACAGAGAGAGACAAAGCATGAGCATGGGAGGGGCAGAGAGAGGAGGAGACACAGAATCCAGAACAGGCTCCAGGCTCTGAGCTGTCAGCACAGAGCCCAACGTGGGGCTCGAACCCACAGGCCGCGGGATCATGACCTGAACCGAAGTCAGACGCTCAACCTACTGAGCCACCCAGGTGCCCCTGTTTGTTTTGTTTCTTAAGTTACATATATGAGTGAAATTACATGGTATTTGTCTTTCTCTGACTTATTTTGTTTATCATTATGCTCTCTAGCTTCATCTGCGTCATTGCAAATGGCAAGATTTCATTCTTTTGTAAGGCTGAGTAATATTCCATGGTGTGTGTGTGTGTGTGTGTGTGTGTGTGTGTGTATACGTATGTATATATATACATACATATATTCCCCATCTTCTTTATCCATTCATCTATCTATGGACACTGGGCTGCATTCATAGTTTGGCTATTGTAAATAATGCCACAATAAACAAACACTTTTGAATTAGTGTTTTTGTACTTTTTTGATAAATACCCAGTAGTGTGATTACTGGGTTGTCGGGTAGTTCTATTTTTAACCTTTTTTAAAAAAAATTTTTGTTTTATTTAAGTAATCTGTACACCCCAAGTGGGGCTTGAACTCGTGACCCTGAGGTCAAGAGTCACATGTCCTTCTGACTGAGCCAGCCATGTGCCCCTCTTTGTGTGTGTTTTTATGCCAGTACCATACTGTTTTTATTACTACAGCTTTGTACCATAACGTGAAAAGTCTGGGATTGTGATACCTCCAGTTTTGTTTTTCTTTTTCAAGATTGCTTTGGCTATTTGGGGTCTTTTATGGTTCCATACAGATTTTAGAATTGTTCATTTTAGTTTTGTGGAAAATGCTGTTGGTATTTTGATAGGCATTGCATTAAATGCGTAGATTGCTTTGGTTAGTATAGACATTTTAATAATATTTGTTCTTCCAACCTATGAGCCTGGAATGTCTTTCCTTTTCTTTGTGTTGTCTTGAATTTCTTTCATCAGTGTTTTATAGTTCTCAGAGTACAGGTCTTTGACTTCTTTGGTTAAGTTTATTTCTAGGTGTTTTATTGTTTTGGGTGCAATTGCAAATGTTAATTGTTTTCTTAATGTCACTTCCTGCTGCTTCATTATTAGTGTATAGAAATACAACAGATTTCTGTACATTGATTTTTGTATCTTGCTACTCTACTGAAGTCAGTTATCAGTTCTAATAGTTTTTTTTCTGGTGGAGTCTTTAGGGTGATGCCATCTGCGAATAGTGGAGGTTTTACTTTTTCTTTACCAGTTTGGATGCCTTTTATTTCTTTTTATTGTCTAATTGCTGTGACCAGAACCTTCTAGTACTTGGTTGAATAAAAATGGTGAGAGTGGACATCCTTGTCTTTTTCCAGACCTTAGGGGAAAAGCTCTCAGTTTTTTCCCATTGAGTATGTTGTCAACTGTGGGTTTGTCATATATGGCCTTTGTTATGTTGAGGTATATTCCCTCTAAGACCTATGTTGTTGAGGGTTTTTATCATGAATGGAAGCTGTATGTTGTCAAATGCTTTTTCTGGGAGGTGATAATCACTTTTATAAAATAACAAGAATTATTTCCTTGCCTCCCTTTTCCTTGAGGGTCCCCAGGGTACATCTTGTCATAGGGTCTGACCCTTTTTTTGTCCATTCACTTATATTAGATGAACTCTAAAGTTTCAGTCCTGTGATTGAAAAACGGAGGGGCGCCTGGGTGGCTCAGTCGGTTAAACGTCCGACTTCAGCTCAGGTCACGATCTCACGGTCCGTGGGTTCGAGCCCCGCGTCGGGCTCTGGTCTGATGGCTCAGAGCCTGGAGCCTGCTTCCGATTCTGTGTCTCCCTCTCTCTCAGCCCCTCCCCCGTTCATGTGCTGTCTCTGTCTCAAAAATAAATAAAACGTTAAAAAAATAATAAAAAAAAAAAAAGAAAAATGGAAGTCACAGGGGTTTATACTCTGTCAGTTTGGTACATTTCAGGAAATCAGGTAGTGGTGTGGCTCTGAATAGGAGCTCTGGTCTCTTGGAACCTTTTTTAAAAATCTACTTTAGACATTCAAAAGAGGTAATGTATTTACCTATCAAACAGATTTATGGGGGCGCCTGGGTGGCGCAGTCGGTTAAGCGTCCGACTTCAGCCAGGTCACGATCTCGCGGTCCGTGAGTTCGAGCCCCGCGTCAGGCTCTGGGCTGATGGCTCGGAGCCTGGAGCCTGTTTCCGATTCTGTGTCTCCCTCTCTCTCTGCCCCTCCCCCGTTCATGCTTTGTCTCTCTCTGTCCCAAAAATAAATAAAAAACGTTGAAAAAAAAAATTAAAAAAAAAAAAAACAGATTTATGAATAAACTATTACAGATGTAATTGCATAAATCCACCCAGTTCCCATATTTTTCCTTCCCTCCCCAAAGGTAATGACTGCCTGGCTCTCCTGTTTATCATCCTTTATATGTTCATAGTTTTATTGCATGTTTCTGTCTAAAACGATATTCATTTAATTCATATAAACTTTATCATAATGTCTCTATCCTCTCATATCCCTCTGTATATCCCAAATGGATTTGAGATCTGTAAATCCATTGTACTACTTATTGTTCGTGTTGACACATTCATTTTCACTGTTGCACTCTGTTGTGTGACTGTATCACAAATATCACCATTTATTGGCGCCTGGGTGGTTCAGTCGGTTAAGCGTCTGACTTTTGATTTCAGCTCGGGTCATGATCTCACAGTTTGTGAGTTTGAACCCAACACAGAGTTGGGCTCTGTGCTGGCAGTGCGGAGCCTGTCTGGGATTCTTTCTGTCTTTTTGCCCCTCCCCTGCTAGAGCTCTTTGGCTTGTGCTTGCGCTCTCTCTCTCTCTCTCTCTCTCTAAATAAATAAATAAATAAATAAGTAAATAAACAAACATTAAAAAAATTTTTTAATATCACCATTTATTGATCCATTCCCTTATAAGGGGTATTGAAGTTATTTTCAGTTGCTTTGAGAATTTTTTCTATGTTTCTTTACATACCCGAGTGAGAGGTTTTTTTAGGGTACATCCTTAGTCGTGAAATAGCTGGATCATAGAGTGTATGTATTTTCAGCTTAAACGAGATATTGCCCAGTGGCTCTCCAATATACTTGTACCGATTTACATTCCCAAAATAGCATATTTTTACTCCCTCTATGTCCTTGCCAAAACGTGATATCGTCATACTTTAATTTTTGGCAAGCTCTGGTGGGTATGAAATGGCATATCACTCTGATTTTGTTATATATTTGATAATATGTATTCATATATAACTAATACATCAGTATTAATCAAAATGTTTCCTCATTTATGAAACGCTTGTTCATGTCTTTTGATGTTTATGTTGGATAGTTTATCCTTTTCTTACTAGTTTGTATGAATTTGTGTTTTTGTTTTGTTCCCAGACAATAATTATTTGTTGTCGTATGTAATGCAGATTATTTCTCCCAGTTTGTGGCTTATCTCTTTTTTTAATGTTTGTTTATTTTGAGAGAGAGTGAGTGGGGGAGGGGCAGAGAGAGAGGGAATCCTAGGCAGGAGTGCGCCACCAGCACAGAGCTTAACAGGGGCCCCAGTGCCACCATCATGACCTGAGTCGAAATCGAGAGTTGGACACTCAACCGACTGAGCCACCCAGGTGCCCCTGTGGCTTATCTCTTTATTCTTTTGTGATTTGTTATAGTTAACTTAATTGTGTAATTGAATATTCCAGTGTTTTTCCTTATGCCATATGTGTTTTATGTCTTAAGAAAGACTTGCTTATCACTTTCTTACACTTTTTTTCTAAAAGCTTTTAAGTTTTGCCTTTCATATTTAAGTCTTTAATCCCGGAGAGTTAAATTGTTTGGATGGGGTAGGATAAGGGTATATTTTCTTTTCCATAGGAATACTAGCTCGCCTAGCAGCAAGTGAAGAATGATAAAGTCCTTTACCACTGATTTGCAAAGCCACCTCTGTCATATATCAAGTTTCCTTCCTGGCCTGTATTTGTTCCTGGGCTTCTTGTTCTGTACCATTGGTCAATTTGTCTATCCTTGTGCTAACACTTTCTTAATTACCATGGCTTTATCTTGCTGTGTGGAAGGGCAAATCCTTTCATCTTGTTATTCTTTTTCAAAGCTGTGCTGTCTAAGTGAAGCTTTCTAGGGGACAGATAAGGGAATCAGGATAGAATAAGCAAAATGAAATACAGAGTCCTAGGGCTGCTCTGTTTATAACTGGTATTCTTCATGACAGGACATCTGGCCAAGTGACCCTAATGGGCAGTTTAAAATTTTTTCCCTTACTGTGTTGCACAAACAGTAACATTTCCCTATGTCTTTGTATTGCAAACAGCAGAATAAACAGTTCATTCTGTATGTTATAGACAACAACAATAAAAACAACAAAAACCAGTTAGCTATTTTTGGCACTTTCTGCTCCTAGAATCAGCTTTGTCACCTTCTGTGGGAGAAAAACTGTTAGGGTGTTTATTGGAATTACATTGAGTTTATAAAATGCCATCTTTATAAAATTGAGTCTGCCCGTGGCTCTGATGGGATTGAATTTACAGATATAATAGAATTTTAAAATATTTAAAAAAATTTTTTTAAATGTTTATTTTGAGAGAGAGAGAGAGAGCATGTGAGCAGGGGAGGAGCACAGAGACAGGGAGAGAGAGAATCCCAAGCAGGTTTTGCACTGCCAGCACAGAGCGCATTGTGGGGCTCGAACCCACAAACCATGAGAACATGACCTGAGCCAAAATCAAGAGTTGGCCACTCAACGGATTGAGCCACCACGGCACCCCAAATTTTAAAATATTTTTAAAGCTTTGAAATGATTTCAGATTTGCAGAAAAATTGCAGAGTTTGTACAAATCAATATTGCATTTCCATCACCCAGAATCCTCAGATGTTACTAGGAAGACCTAAATAAAACCGCATGATCTAAAAGTGACACAGTGTCTGAAGGGGTGGCTAGGTCTAATGCTGAGGTGTGTTTTCGTCAGAACCCAAGCAGATCCAGTTCCAACCTTTGCTCCTGAACTTTTTGCTGTGATCCCACCTGTTGAGATAGGGGCTTCTTTCAGGTCAAATCTGCCTCAGCATGACATGAGACTCTCTCGTGGAGGCTTAACTCAGCTAAGCCAGAGGTGCCTTCGTGGGAAGAGTGGGATCCCCCTTTTGGGAGAGGCCCTGTGGGGTAGTGGTTAAGGTTGCAGGCTTGGAGCCAGACTGCCTTAGAGTTGAATCTCAGTGTAGCTGATTTTTAGTTTTGGAATCTTGGGCAAGTGATTTACCCTGTGCCTTAATTTCTGAAGTGAGACTGATAATAATTGTATCTATCATATGGGACCATTTTATGAATTAAACTAGTATATAGGCATAGCCATACCATTCAGAACAGTGCCCAGCAGATAGTAAGTGATCAGTAAATATAACCTAAGATTATTGCTTAATGTTTTTGGATAAAACTTTATAGTTTTTTAAAGGTCTTGAATCCCTTTTGTTAGATTTATCACTAGATACCTTGTTTTTGGGTTATTACTGTAAATAGCTTTAAATTTTTTTAATCATTTCAGATTTCTTGTATATTCAGCAAATTTGCTGAACTCTTATAGAGAGAGAGAATGAGTATAATAGTTATAATGGAAAACATCTACAGAGAAAAGCCGAGAATCACATCTACAAATAATGACTACTTAGTTTCTTCTTTTCTAATCCTTTTGTGTGTCACTTCTCTTTCTTTCAAGATTGCTGGCTAGTTCCTCCAGTAAAAAGTTTATTTGAATCTGTAATCATGGGCATCCTTGTTTTCCTCCTATTAAAGGGAGTGTTCCTTGCATTGGAACCATTGTGTTTGTTTTTGATAAATTTCCTTCATTCCCTTCTATTCCTAATTTGTTAAACTAAGTATCACAGGTGGCTGTTCTATCAGATTTTTCCCTTACATTCAGTCAGATGGTCTTTCTCCTTTCATTTGTTAATGATTACATTAATAGGCTTTATAATGTTTTACACTTATTTATTTTTGACAAACAGAGTGAGACAAAGCGTGACCGGGGGAGGGGCAGAGAGAGAAAGAGACACAGAATCTGAAGCAGGCTCCAGGCTCTGAGCAAGACGTCAGCACAGAGCCTGATGCGGGGCTCTAACCCACAAACTGTGAGAGCATGACCTGAGTGGAAGTCAGATGCTCAACCGACTGAGCCACCCAGGTGCCCCGACTTTATAATGTTTAACATATCCTTTTTAATTTTTTTTTAGATTTTTTAATGTTTAACTTGTATTATTTTTTTTAATGTTAATTTATTTTTGACAGAGGGAGCATGAGCGGGGGAAGGGCAGAGAGAGGGAGACAGAGTATCTGAAGCAGGCTCTGTGCAGACAGCAGAGAGCCTCCTGAGCCATAAGATCATGACCTGAGCTGAAGTCAGACACTTAACTGACTGAGCCGCCAAGGCACCCGCCCTTATATTCTTGAAGCAAACCATCCCATATACATTGCTAGATTTAATACAGCCATATTCTACTTGGGATTCCTGTATATATGTGATGAAATTTCACTCAATTTTCTTTTCTTCTCTTGCTATTAAGATTAATGTAGACTTTTAAAAGGAGTTAGGAATATGTATATGTTTATTCTTTTCTAAAAGAGTTTTATAAAAGCCTATTACAGTTCTGACTGCAAACAGATGGTGCACTCAGAGAGATACTTGAATCAAATTTATTTGAAGAGAGGGTTTACAAAGGTGTGGGCAGGATTGAAGGAATGAACAATGGATGGATGAAGCACCTGGAGATTGGCCACAGTGGAAATCTGTTGCCCCTCCTAGATCTGAGGTACAAGGGGGAGGGAAGTCATTATAAAACCTGGTGAAAACTCTCGCCCAGGGAAAGATGTCCCACAGAACTGTGGGCTTACATAGAAGAATGAAACCATTGCCATACCATAGCAAGGTAAAGAGAGAGCCAGGGAATAAGCACCCCAGCTTCTCTATCATCTTGTCCTCATCTTCTGCTGGTGCTTCCCATTGACAGAACCCAATAGAAGTTTAGGAGGTGAGGGAATCTTGTCCAGACTTGTTAGCCTTGTAGAGAACAGAACAGAGAGGGAAATGGATCTGGAGGAAACAGATAGAGACAAGGAAATATCTGTACTATGAATGCTTGGTAGAACTTGGTGTAAAATTCCCCTGTAAAACTGTCTGGGCCTAGGCTGTGTGTGTGTGTGTGTGTGTGTGTGTGTGTGTGTGTGTGTAAATTTTTATTTAATATGATTCAAGTTCTTCAGTATTATTGGTATGCTCAAGTTTTCTATTCTTGTGTCAGTTTTGATAAGGTATATATTTCCAGGCAATCTCTGTGTCTATCTTTGTATTATGTCCCCCTTTCCTTTCCTAATATTATTTGCACATTTTATTCTTGATTAGTCTTGCCAGAGCTCTACTTTCTTAGTTTATTTTCAAAGGACCAGTTTTTGATTACCCTCTGCCCCCCCCCCCCCATTTCATTGCTTTCTGCTATTAACCATATTTTATCTTTCCTTCTCCTTCCCCTTGGGTGTACACTACGTTTTTCTAACTTCTTGAGTTATTATCTGAGTTACATTTCTGTCTTCTGGAGGTAGGCTTTTAAAGTTTTTTTCAGTCTCTTAACTGTAAACTCTGTTTTGCTTGCCTAAAAGTGTTTTTATTTGTCATCACCGTTGAATGATAATTTGGCTTGATACAAAAATCTGGGTTGGCAGTTACTTATTATCAGCAATTGGATGATGTTATTCTGTTTCATTATCTTCCAGCTTCTAATATTGTAATTGAGAAGGCTGCTTATCAACCCTTAATCCATTTTTTCTCTTAGCTGCTTTTTTTATCTTCTCTTTGTTCATGGTGTTCTGCAAATTTGCTGCCATGTTGGTTTATTTTTATTTATCCTGCTTTGCTATTTGTCTTTGAATCTGAGATTTCATTTCTTTCAAAGCATGTGTGAAATTCTCAGCCATTTATCCCTTCAAATTGTGCTTTTTCCTTTATTTTCTTCCATCTTTCCTTTTGGAAATCCTAGATGTCATATATTGGACTTTCTTACTCTATCGACTTCATGTTTCTCAAACCTTTTTCATGTTTTCCAGTTTTTTAGCTCTGTATGCTGTGCTCTGGGTAGTTTCTTACCTACACTTTCCAGCACACTAGTTCTTTGTTCACCTGCTTTTTAACCCATCGGTTGATTTTTGTGTTTCATTGAACTACATTTGAAATCCCTTGGAATAAGTTGGTGGATTGTTTACTTCTTGCCTTCAACTGTATAAAAACAAATTAAAAAATGAATAAATCTCTTCACTTCGATGGTTCTGGTTTTCCTCCTTTAGAAAGTAAGTGGGACTGGCTACTTGCTTTCTGTTCTTGCCTCAAAAATTCCATGGAGCCTTATCACTGACATTATTCTCTTGAGCAAGCAGTCACTAAGAGCAGGGAGGCAGGAAGCTGGAAGCCCATCTTCATTTTGGTTCCTACTCCCCAGAGGAAGAGCAGCTCCTGAGTCATGTAGGGAACCCTTTTAGCATAGTACCTCTTCGGGGTTTGTGGGGGGCTGCCTCACAACTGTGACAGGGATCTGTGTCTGTGGCCACAGAAGCCTTAACTCTTCCTCTCTACTCTGGATACACTTTTAGAGCTTTCTATTTTCTCATGCGGCTGAATTTATTCTCTTTCTTCTTCTAGACAGCACTGTCCAATAGAGTAGCCACAAGCCACAGGTGGCTACTTAAATTATAATTAATTAAATTTAAAATTAGTTTCTGAATCACACTAGCCACATTTCAAGTGTTCGCTAGCCACAAATTGCTAGTGACTGCTATAATTGGACAGCACAGATGTAGAACATTTCCTTCATTGCAGAAAGCTCTCTTGGGCAGTACTCTTTGGAACTCTTCCACAGTATTTTTTTTTTTGAATTTTTTTTTTTAACGTTTATTTATTTTTGAGACAGAGAGAGACAGAGCATGAATGGGGGAGGGTTAGAGAGAGGGAGACACAGAATCCGAAACAGGCTCCAGGCTCTGAGCTGTCAGCACAGAGCCCGACGAGGGGCTCGAACTCAACGGACCGCGAGATCATGACCTGAGCCGAAGTCGGCCGCTTAACCGACTGAGCCACCCAGGCACCCCCACAGTATTCTTAATAGTAGATAGAGGATTGGTAAACATGAAGTTTCAGAAAATGGATCAAATGAACCTGTTGATACCCAGAATCATTTTAGAGTTACTACTCTTCTGCGCCATCTATGAGTAGGAAGAATTCAGAGAGGACATTACATTCACAGAACGATTCATAGGATGAAATGGGGGTACTGAAGCCAACTTGTCTGACCTATAACTTGGTGCCATGGGAAGAGGGGAAGTCAGGTTTAGTGGAAAGGTAAATGAACCCCTGATGTTTAATAAACTTTGGGAAACAGGGAGAAAAATTACTGCACGGGGATACTGATTTTATGTAGTTGTGATTAGAGTGAGAATAGGGAGGATGGATTTGTGAGGTAACTGGAGAAAACCAGCCCAAGTTCTTATTACTTGAAATTTGACTCAGGTTGGAAATTCCTTGTAATGAAGTCATCTTTTTCCACCCCCTTAAACTGTCATCTCATTCTCTTTTGAGTTGCTGTAGAACAGTTAAAGATTCTCAAGAAAAGAGATACTTTCTTCCTCCCCCCAACCACATACACACAAACACCCACACTTTCTTCAAATATAGCAATGTTTCACAGTGACTGGACTCCAGATACACCAAGAATAAGAGCAATGTAGGTCACACCAGTGCTGGGCCCAGCAGGCTATGCAGAGAGGGAAAAGCCACTGACCCCAACTTTGTTCATTGAGCATGGCAGACTGTGCTAAAACTTAACCTCCCTCCCTCTTTATTAGGGAACTCTGTGTGAACTCAGTCCTCCTCAACCCTGTGTTCTGGGTTCCCAGTCCATATTAACCGGCTGGAGTTGGCAGGTGGCACTAACCCTGTTCACTGCCCTTGACAGGGGATTGGGGCTTGGAGTTGGCTGTTCAGAGAAGGGACATCGTTCTTGTTGATTTCAGAGTATAGTACCTATTTTAAGCCAAATGAAGTAGTTCAGAAAGTTTAAAATAAAAATTTTTTTAAAAGGTCTATATTGAGTATTTATGGTATAACAAACAGAACGGGTACCAAAATAAAAGTTGTTCAGTGAAGATATACATGTAATGGATGGTAATTTTAGAGGTGAAGGTAAAGGGAATTCATAATGGAAAAGGGTTCAATACTTAGTTCATTCTGGTGATTTTTGTAGGGTTGGCAAAGGCAGCTTGGAGTCAGCTTTCTGGAAGAAATTAATAGGAAAGAAAAGGAGAACTTGTACCATGACTGGGAGTGACTTAGGAGGAATTCAAGGCTGCATTTGTAAAAAGAGGAGGGAGTTCTAAAAGAAAAAAAGTGCCCTTGAGCAGGTGAAGGAGTAGGGAAGGATGAACTAATAGGTGTTCTGCAGATACAGAAAGGGTAACTGACATTTGTAATTTCTAAATCAGTGGGGTTTTTTGTTTTTAAGCAAATCTGGAAGCACGAGTTCTTCCTGTTCCCCCCGACCCCCATCCCTGAGATCATCAGAATAGTGATTGTAAAGATTTCAAACATTAACGTAGAAAGCAGAAATCTCACAGGATTCCTTCGGTATGTGTTACAGATTTTTGCCCCTGTGGATGAATGAATGGATATGTAAAAACAGTAGAAATCAGGTTAGCGGTTCACAACTTGCGTTTTCTATTTCATGTCTTCTTCATCGTTCTGTGTGCATATGTGGATTTTGTTTTGTTTTGTTTTTGTTTCTGTTGTCATTTTCGGAAACTTGTACCTGAAAGTGGAACCTATTCGCAGCAAATCCCTCCCCTTGTCCCCTAGTCATTGTGCCTGTTTGGGTGAAATCACGATAAAACTGTGAGGTTTGCCGGAAAACGCTCTCGCCCCCTTACTTCTTTGCCAGAGACCATATCTACTCTTTGGTCAAAACTTCTCTGTAAGTTGTTATGAAGAATACCGCAAGGAGAGATTGTGAAGCCCCTCCTCTCTCATTCCTCTCATAGAGCAATTAAATTATAAGCTAGAGGAGCGCCTGGGTGGTTCAGTTGGGTAAGCATATGACTTTAGCCCAGGTCGTGATCTCGCAGTTTATGAGTTTGAGCCCTGCGTTGGGCTCTGTACTGACAGCTCAGAGATTGGTTTGTGGGTTTGAGCCCCGTGTCGGGCTCTGTGCTGACAGCTCAGAGCCTGGAGCCTGCTTTAGATTCTGTGTCTGACTCACTCACTCTCTCTCTCTCTCTCTTTCTGTCTCTTTCTCTCAAATATAAATAAACATAAAAAAATTTATTAAAAAAATTTATAAGCTAGAAAGAGCTCAGAGCTCAGTCCCAGCTACAGAGGATGCTTGGTCAATAAATCACCCCAGGCTCCTAGAATTCCTAGGAGCCCATGTTCTCTCCCGGCCTTCGATTCTGAAGCACTCTGAGTGTGTCTCACTTGTTCCAGAGTTTGCTGCTTCTTTCCCATTTTTCTTCCTGATGAGATGATTGCTTCTGCCAGTAGCTACACTTAGAGCCTAAGAAGTTTTCTCTTGGATCTCTGATCCCAGCTACTCTGAAAGAAAACCCTGGGCGGGGACTGGGGGTGGAGACATTTCAAGCCAGGCCTGAAAGATGTAAGAGGCAGCTAACCATGGATGGCTCTGCACTCAGCCATTGCTTTTGCTTCCTTGTGGCATCGCAAACAGAAACTGTCAAAGAGGCGGTGTGCCGGTGGGGTCTGCCGCAATCTCCTGGGACTTAGCGACTGTCTGTCTGGGATTCTGTCCCGTGGAGGGGTGTCACGTGGGCTTGATTCCCACAGCTCCACGGTCTAAATAGCTGTCAGATGACAGGCCAGGGTCTATTTCTCCTCCTTCCTCCAGTGACCTGTGATGTAATAAACAGTAACCGAGCATCTTATTTGAACTGGAAAAGAAGTCTAGTCTGCTCCTAAATGGACACGTGAGATATTCGTAAATAAGAAAAAGTACCCTTCTCAAGGTGTTTCACTAAAGATGTTGCTATTGCATGCGACTGTCTGAGGCCGGCTGTGTGCGCAGAAGGCAGAGGTGCTGGCACAGAACCTGGAAATCGAGTTTAGGGTGAAGTTGAACCCCTCAGCGGCAAGGTTTGATGTTTACAGAGTTCCCATGAGCTTACAGCCCTTTGGGATGGCACGTGTCTTTTCTCCCATGTCCCCAGAAAGTGGAGAAACAAGAGCAGAGTGGGAAAAGTACTTGGAAAAATTCTGGAATGAGTGGAACCTCCACCAGCCTTACTACTTGAGTCTCTGAACTCTTCCCTACTGAGACTGTTGCTTTTATAACAGTCTGTTTTTGTTGGGTATTGCATCTTTTAAACATAAGAAACACGCATAATCTTAGCAGTTAGTAATGATGTTACTGATAGTCGATATTTATTTGTTACTTACTAAGTGCCAGACTCAGTTGTGTTTCTCATATATTCTTTCAGTCTTTGTCCTGTGAGGTGGTTACTCTTATACCCATTTTACAGATTAACTGAGCCCCAGCGGTTAGGGAATTTGCCCAGCCCCACACAACTAGGGACTGAAGTTGTTCTAATTAATAGCATCTCATATTGTTACCGAATGCGTCAGTTTGGCCATCAAAAATTAAATGGGGATCTTCAGCCCTGTGTCCTTCCTACTGCTTATGAGCCTACAGCATTCTTCGTAGTTTCGAAAAACGGTGGAGAACTGAAACACGTTGTCTTACCATGTCAGCTGTAAGAGTTACCACTCGTGAGGATGTTTTTCTGCTCTTTATCATAACATCAGTCCTCTCAGTGGTCTTTGACCGCAGCAGGACTTCTAGTCCTTCTTTCTCCCCGACCCTTATCCCCTCATGCTCTTACTTACTTAAATAACTTTCATTCCAAGGGCAGCCGTTACAAACACTGCCTCATGCAATACACTCTCAGTCCCCTTCCCCTCTTTTGCTTTGTCACACTTTCTTGGCTAAGCCACAGCTCTGGTTAAATCCACATGTCTGCCTACTCTGTGGGTGTTCTCCTGGGCTGGAGGAAACACCCAGCATGTTTGCAGACCTCACTCTTAGCTCACGATCAGTCATCTCAAGCAGGCCTTGAATGCTGCCAAGGAATCCTGCCGTATTTCCACAGCTCATTCATTCTCCCACCGTCCTAGAGGACTAGTCCCTGCCTTCCCCTCTCTTCTCAAAACTCCTTTCTCAGCCTTTGCTGCTGACCTTACTTCCTGTTTCATCAAGGAAACAAGTTCCTGCCACTCACTACTGTATCTCTCCACCTGCTTGCATCTCTGCTGCCTTCCCTTTTCCTGTAACTGACTAGGAGGTCTGATTTGTCCGTGTCCTGGTAAGGGCCAGGGCCTCACTTGTGCACCAGATTTCATTCCTGCTTGCTGAGTCAGGAGCATTGCTGTAGCCGTCCTCCTCTCTGTCTCCAAAGTGTTGCTTCTCGGGTGGCACATTCTATCAGCCTGCACACCGTTCCTGTTTCTTCCATCTTGAAGACAGTAACAGATTCTCTTGATTCTACTTCTCCAAATACTACCCCATTTCTCTGCTTCCTTTTATGGCAAATTCCTTAAGAATTCTCTTTTCTTGATTGATTTTTCTCCTTCCAGTCTCTTCGAACCCACTCCACTCAGGTATTTGCCCACACTGCTGAAGCGAAACTGCTCTAACAAGGTCACTGAGGACCTTTGTGTTGCCAAATCCAATAATTCCTTCTCAGTTCTCAATTTGGGAAGGCCAGCTGCATTTGGTCTCCTTGAAACGTTGTCTTCACTGGCTTCCAAGATGCCACCCTCACCTAGCTTTTTTCCCACCTCTCACTGACCTCATATCCTTTGCTGATTCCTCCTCAGTCCTCCTGTCTCTAATGTTGAAAGGCATGGGGGCTCAGTCGTTGGACTACTTCTCATTCTTTTGTGTATCACAACCTTGTGAAGTCTTCGAGGTTAGTGGTTATAAGTACCGTGTGTATGCTGATGACTCCAAAATTTATTCTCCGACTCAACAGCTCCCTTGGTCTTTTTTAATTTAACTGCTTTATTGATATATAATTCACATGCCATACAATTCACTCATTTAAATGTATAATTCAGTGATTTGTTAGTGCATTGAGGATTGTGCAACCATCACCACAACCAATTTTAGAACATTTTCATTACCCCGAAAAGAAACCCCATAACCATCACAGTGACTGTGTTTCCCTCAATGTACCCCAGCCTTACACAACTACTCATCTATTTTCTACCTATTTGCCTATTCTAGACATTTCATAGAAGTGGAATCATACAAAGTGTGGTTTTTTATGCCTGATTTCTTTCACTTAGCTTGTTTTTTCAAGGTTAATCCGTGTTATAGCCTGTATTAATCCTCCATTCCTTTTCGTGGCTGAATAACATTCCATGGTATGAGTATCACATTTCGTCTGTCTGTTCATCAGTTAATGGGCATTTGGGTTCATCCCACTTCTTGGCCATTAAGAACAACAGTGCTATGGACACGCAATTACAAATTTTTGTGTGAACCTACGTTTCATTTCACCTGGGCCTATACCTGGAATTGCTGGGTCATATGGTAACTGTGTTTGATGTTTTTTTTAAGTTTTTTTTTTTTTTTTTTTAATGTTTATCTTTGAGAGAGAAACGGAACGTGAGTGAGGGAGGGGCAGAGAGAGGGAGACACAGCCCGATGCAGGGCTTGAACTCACAAACCACAAAATCACGACCTGAGCTGAAGTCGGACACTTAACCGACTTAGCCACCCAGGCACCCCTATGTTTGATATTTTTTAGGAACTCCACGCTGTTTTTCAAATAAACTGCAGCGTTTATGAGGGTTTTGATTTTTCTGCATCCTCGCCAATACTTATTATCTGTCTTTGATAATAACGTCCTAGTAGTTCTGAAGTGGTATCTCATTATGGTTCTAATTTGCATTTTTCTAAGGATGTTGGGTATCTTTTCATGTGTTTGTTGGTTGGTCCTTCATATATCTTCTTTGGAGAGCTATCTATTCAAGTCCTTTGCCAATTTTTTTTTTAATTGGATTGTCTTTTGTTGAATTGTAAAATTTCTTTGTATATTTTAGATACTGATCCCTTATCGGATACAGAATTTGCCAAACTTTCTCCCATTGTGTTGTCTTCATTTTCTTGATAGGGCTTTTTATTTATTTTTTTTAAATTTATTTTTGAGGTAGAGAGAGACAGAGCATGAGCAGGGGAGAGGCAGAGAGAGAGGGAGGGAGACAGACAGAATCTGAAGCAGGTTCCAGGCTCTGAGCTATCAGCACAGAGCCCGACACGGGACTTGAACTCACAGACTGTGAGATCATGACCTGAACCGAAGTCAGACACCCAACCGACTGAGCCACCCAGGCGCCCCTTGATAGGGCTTTTTAAAAATTATTATTATTATTATTATTATTTTAGAGAGCGAGCCAGCGAGTGTGCATGTGTATGTGGTCAGCAGGACAGACAGAGGGAGAGGGAGAGAGAGAGAGAGAGAGAGAATCTAAAGCAGCCTCTACATTCAGCACTGAACCCATCCTGGGGCTCAATCCCGCGACTCTGGGATCATGATTATGGTCCAAAATCCAGAGTCAGATGCTCAACTGACTGAGCCACCCAGGAGCCCCTCTTGATAATGGCTTTGAGGCACAAAAGTTTTTTAATTTTGATGAAGGCCAATTTTGTTGTTGTTGTTGTTACTTGTGTTGTTGGCATATTTAAGAAATTATTGCCTAATTCTGGGTCACAAAGATTTACCCTGTGTCTACTTACAAGAATTTTATAGTTTTAGTTTTTATGCTTAGGTCTTTGATCCATTTTGCATTAATTTTAGTATCGAATGTGAGGTAAGGGTCCAACTTCATTCTTTTGCACAGGGACATCCCCTTGTCTTGGCACCACTTACTGAAAACACCATTCTTTCTCAACTGAATGGTCTTGGCACCCCTCTTAAAAGTCAGTTGACCTATAGATATATTGGTTTATTTCTGTACTCTATTCTGTTCCATTGGTCTATATGTTTATCCTTATACCAATATTACTGTCTGGATTATTGTAGTTCTGTAGTAAATTTTGAAATCAGGAAATAAGAGCCCTTTAACTTTGTTCTTTTTAAAGATTGTTTTGGCTATTTGAAGTTGCTTGCAATTTCATTTGAATTTAGGATCATCTTACCCATTTCTGTGAAAAAGGCAGTTGGGATTTTGATAGGCATTGCACTGAATCTCCAGATTAATTTGAAGAGTATTGCCATCTGAACAATATTAGGTCCTTCAGTGAATGAATATGGGATGTCTTTCCATTCATTTAGATCTTCCTTAATTTCTTTCAGCCATGTTATATAATTTTCAGTGTACAAGTCTTACACTTCATTTCAGTGTTCATTTTTCCCCTTAGTGTTTCAGCAACAAATGTTGAAAAGGTGATCCTTTCCCTTACCGAATTACCGTGGAACCTGTATAGAAATTCTGTTGACCATGTATGTGTGGGTCTACATCTGGACTGTATTCTCGTTCTGCTCTTTATGACTGTCCTAATGCCAGTACCTTACTCTTGATTTCTGTGGTATTAAAAGTAAGTCTTGAAATCAAGTGTTGTAAATCCTCTTCCTTATACTTTTTAATGGTTTAGGGTATTCTCTAACCTTTACATTTCCATACACGTTTTCTTTTTTTTTCCCCATACACATTTTAGAATGGGCTTATAAATTTCTAGGAAAAAACAAGCCTGCAGGAATTTTGATTTGGATTGAATGAAATTTATGAATAAGTTTGAGGAGAATTAACATTTTAATATTGCAAATTCCAATCCATAAAAGCAGTATTTCTCTGCGTTTATTTAAGTGATCTTTATAATCTCAGCACTGTTTTGTAGTGTTAGAATAAAAGTGTTGCATACATTTTTAAACATTTCTCTTTAAAAAAAAATTTTTTTTTAATGTTTGTTTATTTTTGAGAGGCAGAGACAGAGCATGATCAGGGGAAGGGCAGAGAGAGAGAGAGGGAGACACAGAATATGAAGCAGGCTCCAGGCTCTGAGCTGTCAGCATAGAGCCTGACTCAGGGCACAAACCCATGAACTATGAGATCATGACCTGAGCTGAAGTCGGACGCTCAACTGACTGAGCCACCCAGGAGCCCCCAAACATTTATCTTTAAGTATTCCATGTTTTTTTTTAATTTTTAATTTTTATTTTATTTTATTTTTTTTGCGAGGAGCACCAGCAGGGGAGGGGCAGAAGGAGAGGGAGAGAGAGAATCCCAAGCAGGCTCCACACTCAGCACAGAGCCCGACGTAGGGCTGTATCCCACGACCCTGGGATAATGAGCAGAAATCAAGAGTTGGATGCTCAACCAAATAAGCCATCCAGGTGTCCTTTCATGTTTGTTTTTCAAAAAAAATTTTTAAATTATTTGTGATAAACTACACATAACATAAAATTTACTGTCTTAACCACATTTATTTATTTATTTATTTATTTATTTATTTCAAATGCTTATTTATTTTTGAGACAGAGAAGAGGGTCAGAGAGAGAGGGAGACACAGACTCTGAAACAGGCTCCAGGCTCTGAGCTGTCGGCACAGAGCCTGACGCGGGGCTCGAACTCACAGACGGTGAGATCATGACCTGAGCTGAAGTTGGAAGCTCAACCGACTGAGCCACCCAGGAGCCCCTTAACCACTTTCAAATGTACAGTTCAGTGGTAGTGGTTGTGTGCCCAATCTCCAGAACCTTTTCGTCTTGCAAAACCAAAACTCTGTACTTGTTAAACGACTTCCTACTTCTCCTTCACCTAGTCCTTGGCAACCAGTATTCTACTTTCTGTTTCTATGAGTTTGACCACTCTTGCTACCTCATATAAGTAAAATCGTGGTATTTGTCTTTTTGCAACTGGCTTACTTCACTTAGCATGATCTCCTCAAGGTTCATCTATTTTGTAGCGAGTGCCAGATTATTTTTCCTTTTTAAGGCTGATTAATATCCCAACACATGTATATACATCGCATGTATATACCACAGTTTGTTTAGCCATTCATCCATTGCTAAGCACTTGGGTTGCTTCATCTTTTGGCTCTTGTGAATAATGCTGCTGTGAACATGAGTGTACAAACATCTCTTCCAGACCTTCCTTTCAGTTGTTTTGTACGTGTACTCAGAAGTGGTATTGCTGGATCTTATGGTAATTCTATTTTTAATTTTTTGAAGAACTGCCATCCTGTTGTCCATAGTGACTGCACCAGTTTACATTCCTGCCAGCAGTGTGCAAGGGCTCCCTTTTCTCCACATCCTTGCCAGCATTTGTTTCCTCTTGTCTTTTGGATAAAAGACATCCCAACAGGTGTGAAGTGATCTCTCATTATGGTTTTGATTTGTATTTCCCTAATGATTAGTGATGTTGAGCATCTCTTCACCTCTTCTTGGCTATTTGTACATCTGCTTTGGAGAAATGTCTATTTAAGTCCTTGGTCTATTTTTAGATTGTATTTTGTTTTTGTTGAATTGTAGAAATTCTTTATATATTCTGGTTATTAACCCCTTATAAGATATATGACTTGCAAATATTTATTCCCATTCAGTATATTGCTTTTTCACTCTGTTGTATCCTTTGATGCACAGTTTTTAATTTTGATGTGGTCCAATTTATCTGTTTTTACTTTTGTTGCCCGTGCTTTTGGTATCCTATCTGTTGATGCTATTTTTTTGAAAAATTTTTTTTATTTTCCTATACCAGTTTGTTGCTAGTCTATATAAATACGATTGATTTTTATATATTGTACTTATATCCTATGACCTTGCTAAATTAATTATTAATTAGCAACATTTGTGTAATCCACAGAACTTTCTACACACATCATTACATTATCTGTGAATCAAGACTTTACTTCTTTTCACATCCCTATGCTTTACTTCACTGCCCTGGCTAGGATCTCCAATACAGTGTGTTGATTACAAGTAGTGACACAGATGTCTTTGGGTTGCTCCCAGTCTTAGGCCGAAGTGTTCAGTGTTCTGTTATTAAGTATGATGGTATCTGTACATGTTTCATAAAGTTTCCTTCTATATCTAGTTTGCTGAGAGTCGTTATTATCAATGATTGTTGAATTTTGTCAAATGCTTATTGTCTGTCTATTGATGAACATAGGATTTTTCTCCTTTATTCTATTAATATGACAAACAGTATATTTCAGTTTGTTCATGTTTATTTCAGTTTATTGAAATTTTGTTGAGGATTTCTGCTTTTATGTTTATCAGTAGTATTTATAAATGTTTCCCATGCAATAAATAATATATATTATTTTATATATATTATGAATATATTTTATATATTTAAATATATATATGAAAATATATTTTATATATTTAATATATTTAAATATATATATGAAAATATATTTTATATATTTATATGTATATATTAATTTTTTTTTGAGAGAGAGAGCATGCACACACAAGTGAGGGAGGGGCAGGGGGAGAGGGAGGGAGAGAATTCCAAGCAGGTTCCACGTTCATTGTGGAGCCCGACCAGCACAGGGCTCAATCTCACAACCTACCTGGAGATGGTGACCTGAACCAAAATCAAGACTCAGATGACACTCAACTGGCTGAGTCACCCAGGCGCCCCTCCATGCGGTATTTTTGTCTTGTTTTGGTATCAGTAATGTTGGCCTCTTGCAACAAGTTGGGTAGTGCTTCTTTTCTATTTTCTAGAACATGTTGTAGAGTATTTTTCTTTTTTTCTTAAATGTTTGATAGAATTCACCAATAAAGCCTTTTGAGCCTGGAGTTTTCTTTATATGTATAGAGCTATTCAGGTTATGTATTTCTTACTTACCAAGTAAGCTTCAGTAATTTGTCTTTTTCATGTAATTTGTCCATTTCGTCTAATTTGTTGAATTTAGCAACATTATTGTTGTTATTATGCACGTTATTATTGGCCGAAAGCTGTTTGCTGTGTTTCCTTTTCCTTTTTCTGACTATAAGGATGTTTAGGGATGACTCATCTTTCATTCCTGACATTGGTAATTTGTGCCTTTTTTCTGATTAGTCTGGCTAGAGGTTTATCAATTTTATTAATTGTTTCAGTGAGCCAGATTTTGGTTTCATTGATTCAATTACTATATTGTTTTCTGTCTTCTGTTTTGTTGATTTCTGCTTTTTATTTCATCCTTGTTTCAGTTTAATTGGCTCTTCTTTCTTTAGCTCCTAAAGATTAAAGTTTAGATCATTAATTTTAGACTTTTCTTCTTTTCTCCTATAAGCATGTAAAACTGTAAATTTCCCTGTAAACAGTGTTTTATTTATTTTTTGTATTATGTATTCCATAAATTTTCATATATTGCTTTTCTTTTTGTCCATTTCTATGTATTTTCTAATTTTCTCTCTATAACTCACAGGTTATTAGAAGCATCTTATTTAATTGCCGGATATTTGAGGGTTTTCCAGATATCTTTCTGTTGTTAATTTTGGTTTAATTCTGTTGTGATTAGAAAACATACTTTGTATGACTTGAGTCCTCTTAAAAGTTTTCCATTAAGTTTTTATTTTAATTCTAGTATTGTTAACATACTGGTTCAGGTGTACAATATAGTGATTCAACAATTCTGTATGTTACTCAGTGCTCATCGTGACAAGTGCACTCTTAGTCCCATTCACCTATTTCACCCATCCCCCCACCTCCCCTCTGGTAACTGTTATTCTGTTCTTTTTAGTTAAGAATCTCTCCCTTTGTCTCTTTCTCTCTCTCTCTTTTTTTTTCCTTTGCTCTTTGTTTCTTCACTTCCACATATGAGTGAAATCGTATGGTATTTGTCTTTCTCGGACTTATTTCATTAAGCGTTATACTCTCTAGCTCCATCCAAATCATTGCAAATGAATCCTCTTAAATTTTTTGAGATTTGTTTTGTGACTCAGAATGTGTTCTCACTTGGTGAATGTTCCACAAGAATATGAAAAGAAAAGTCTTTTCTGCTTTTAGGTGGATTTTCTATCAGTGCCAGATCAATTTGGTTGATAGTGTTTTTCAAGTCTTCTGGAATTATTCTGATGTTCTGTCTACTTGTTTTATCAGTCACAGAGGAAAATGTTAAAATCTTTAGAAATACTTGTAGCCAATCCAGCTTTCTTTTGCTTAGTGTTTGCATGGTTATTTCAATCTTTTTACTTTTAACCTATCTATATCTTTGTATTTAATCCTATTTAAAGTAGATTTCTTAGTGAAAGCATATAATTTTTTGTTGCTTTTTTTTAATACAGATTATCTTTGCCTCTTAACTGGAATGTTTGGATTTAATGCAGGTATCAATATAATTGGGTTTAAGTTGATCATCTTATTTTTTATCTTTTGCTCTTTTTGTTGTTTTATTTATTTTTTGTTTGTTTTATTTTTTCCTCTTTTCCTGACTTCATTTGGAGTAAGAGAATTTTTAAAAATTTTTGGGGGCACCTGGGTGCTCAGTCAGTTGTGTCCCACTTTGCCTAGGTCATGATCTCTCAACGGTTCATGAGTTCGAGCCCTATGTCAGGCTCTGTGCTGACAGCTCAGAGCCTGGAGCCTGCTTCAGATTCTGAGTTTCCCTTTCTCTCTCTGCCCCACCTCCACTTGTGCTCTCTCTCTCTCAAAAATAAACATTAAAAATTTAAAAACATTAAAAAATATATTTATTTATTTTTGAGAGAGAGCAAGCAAGCTGAGGAAGGGCAGAGAGAGAGGGAGACAGACAATCCCAAGCAGTCTCCACACTCTCAGCACAGAGCCCCACCCAAGCCTCAAACTCATAAACCATGAGATCATGACCCAAGTCGAAATCAAGAGTCAGACCCTTAACTAACTGAGCCACCCAGGCACCCCTGGACTGATAGAATTTTGTATTATTACTTTTTATCTCCAGTATGAGCTTACTAGCTTTTTACCTCTTTGGTTTATTTTATTAGTGGTTGCTCTAGGTTTTACCATAGACATCTTTAACTTATCACAGTGTACCTTCAGTTTGTGTTTTATCACTTCATATACTGGGTGAGAACTTTGCAACAATGTTATTTTATTTACTTGCTTGCCCCAGAAGATCTCTAAGTCCTTTACCACTGCCACCAAGTTCAGCCCTTGTACCTGAGAGGAGAATGAACAAATAGGCTCAAAATGATGAAATGCAGATTTCACACTTCATGTAGCAGACATAAGATCTTGAACAAGTCATACAAAGTTGAGACCTGAAAAGCAGATATAGTCTCATTTTTTTCGTTCTGTGATTTCAGTGGCTAAAAGAGTGAGGGAAAGTTCAGTGTAACAGAGACAGGTGAAGACTGAGCTATAATTAGCAGGAGGCTGCCATTAGCAGTTTAATGCCAGTTAAAGTAGGAGGTTCTGTTTACCACCTTATGTAAGAATCAGGAAGGATTCCATTGAGTATCATCAGTTTCCTAAATTCTAGCAGAACTAAGCTCTACCTGCCGGCATCCTTCTGAATGTGAAGACTGTTTGCCCTGTTTGAATGAAAGCTTCCTCTCTCTCAAGCAGTAGACTCGAGGACTTGTTACTTCCCAACGCTGAAGTGTTCAGTAGCCAGCTCTCAGTTGTGAGTTGAGATCATTAAGACTCACATAGCTGCTTTGGGCTTAGAGCTCATCTCTGCAGTTCTCCTTTTAAGGATCCATCTCTAAATGAGCACGGCCTGTTCTCTGGCAGCTAAGTTATCTGCTTTCTCATCCAAAGAGCTTTGGACAACCTGTCCAGAAACATAGAAGCAACTTCGTTCATTTTCTTTCTCAGATAGTTGACATTTCAAATGCTTAAAAGGGACAGTAATACCTGCATGGTACTTGGATGAGTAGGATTTGTCCAGTGTATCTGGATGGTATATGTGTATGTGTACATACATCTGTTTAATTCCCTTGAGCACTGTTAGGTGAGCTATATGTGACTTTGTTTATTGTATTTGCTTAGAGTACATTCGAGAAAATCCTAGGGCTATACAACACTTTATACAACATTGACTTGGGAGGGAAGAGAGAAGGGAAACATGAACTTGACATTTCTTGAGTGCTTGTTCTGGACCAGGCTTCCCATCTTACAGATGGGAAATGGCAGACCTAGGATTTCAATCTGCGTGACCTCAGCATCATCTTTTGCAGCCTTTGTCATGGGTGGCATTTTAAATATGATTAGGTTTATATTTTCTTTCCTATTACAAAATTAACATGAGGTGCTGGTATTTAGAGGGAAGAGCAGAATGGATGACACTGTTGAAATCCACATCTTCAAGATCTCTTGTTCCTTCTGTTGTAGCAAACTCTTAAGAGTAGAACCACATTGGGGCGCCTGGGTGGCTCAGTCGGTTGAGCGCCCGACTTCGGCTCAGGTCATGATCTCACGGTTTGTGAGTTCGAGCCCCGAGTCGGGCTCTGTGGTGACAGCTCAGAGCCTGGAGCCTGCTTCAGATTCTGTGTCTCCCTCTCTCTCTGCCCCTCCCCCACTCACGCTCTGTCTCTCTCTGTCTCAGAAATAAATAAACATTTTAAAAAATTAAGAAAAAAAAAAGAGTAGAACCACATTGATGGGTTGGTGTGTAATGGCAGTCCTGTGTTTCATTTGGCCTTAAGAAAGGAATTTAGAAATGTTCGTGTAACTTGCTTTTTTAGTATAAAATTTGGAAAACAATAAAGCCTTTTGTCTACAGATCTGGAAAACTTCAGTGATAAGGAAGCAGATCAGGTCTGTCTTGTGATTCTTCCCTCAGTAGCTAGATTCAGGCTCCTCCTACCCCTGAGGTGTAAGTATACTCCATACCTGTTGACTACAATCTGCATGTCATTTACCTGGAATAATGTTCGAGAATCAGCTTGAAACCTATTTCTATTGTCTTTTATTAGGTAACAAAACCAACTCCAAAGTCTAATGGCTTAAGACCACAGCCATTTTATATTTGCTCATACTTCTGTGACTCAGGAATTCAGGCAGGGCTCAGCCAGGCAGTTCTTCTCTGTGTGGCCATAGCAGGGGCATCTCAGGTTGTAGTCAAGATGGTGACTGGAAGTGGAACATCTAAGATGGTTTCACTCATAAGACTGGTCTGGCACCTTGGTAGGTGTGGCTAGGAGGCAAGGACCCCTCCTCCACGTGGCTAACTTGGATTTTGTTACATGGCAGCAGGATTCCAAGAGGGAGCATTCCAAGCAGTGAAGGCATAGCTGCAGCTCTGTCAGGGCCTGGCCCCAGAAGTCACTTCCTCCCCATTCTGTGGGTCAAAACAAGAATCTGGGCTAGCCTGGTAATATGGAGAGGGGCCATTGCAGAGGAGCCTGTGGGCCAGACAGTATTGTTGCGACTCTTTAGGAACATAATCTACCACCAAATCCTCTCCCTAGAGTGCTTGAGCCCCACTCCAGGCCAGTTCAGTCAGAATCTGACAAAACAATGAGGCGCTATTAGGGAATACTCTGTGTGTGTGTGTGTGTGTGTGTGTGTGTGTGTGTGTGTGTGCGCGCGCGCGTGCGCTCCTCCAGGCACATTACATTGAGGTCCTCAGTCTGGCTCTTTTCTGGCTCTTGCAATATGGCATTGCAGTGTGCGAGACTACTCCCACTCCTTTGAGCCATACTGATAAGAGAAATTGAAAATAATTTAAGTGGTGTTACATTTTTTTTCTAGGATGCAGTCCTACTTCTATAAGAATTTCCCCTGTCTGTTCCCACATACACTGATGTTGAGTAGTATTGTTTTTATAATTGTTGAAAAGTATGGTGAATTCCTGGTAAGAACGGGGTCTTCTGTGTCTTCTGTGTCTGTGTCTTCGGTGATAGCCCAGGATTAGACTGCAGTAGGTTGCAGGACATTGTAGAATTGAACCATTAAAAATGGTGCTGCTGCTGCTGCTGAGTGTTATCAGTGCCTGTCAGAATTGTGATGTTAAAAAAATTTTTTTTAATGTTTATTTATTTTTGAGACAGAGAGAGACAGAGCATGAACGGGGGAGGGTCAGAGAGAGAGGGAGACACAGAATCTGAAGCAGGCTCCAGGCTCTGAGCTGTCAGCCCAGAGCCCGACGCGGGGCTCGAACTCACGGACTGTGAGATCATGACCTGAGCTGAAGTCGGACGCTTAACCGACTGAGCCACCCAGGCGCCCCAGAATTGTGATCTTATAGATCAAACAATTACACATCCCTGTTAAGAATCCAGAAAAACAGGGGCGCCTGGGTGGCGCAGTCGGTTGAGCGTCCGACTTCAGCCAGGTCACGATCTCGCGGTCCGTGAGTTCGAGCCCCGCGTCCGGCTCTGTGCTGACGGCCCGGAGCCTGTTTCCGATTCTGTGTCTCCCTCTCTCTCTGCCCCTCCCCCGTTCATGCTCTGTCTCTCTCTGTCCCAAAAATAAATAAAAAACGGTGGAAAAAAAAAAAAAATTTAAAAAAAAAAAAGAATCCAGAAAAACACGTGATCTTGCACTTGAACAGATTTAAAATTAGATTCAACTTGAAAGGTAACCTAAACATGTTTAAAGGAGAAAACATTTTTTTAAATGTGGAAGCACGTTTAGAAACTTTGAATAAATTTAATTAACTTCTTCACAAATGACTTCATTTAGAAAGGCCTAAAGCGGAACCCTTCTGACTTTGAACCATTTAAAATATAGGACATTTTCTCTGTCACTTTCAACACAGGAACACAGATTTGACTCTTGAAACTATGTATTAATGGTCCATGAGAGTGCTGTAGCTCATAGAGTGCTAAACCATGAGGTTGATCAGTTATAAGATTCTATCCTGTAAGAGGTATAGATTGCTTGTCCTTCTTCCGTAAAGATTTGAGGTAATCTCTGGTGGGACTTTGCAATCTGTGTTTTTCCTGTGTGTTCCTGGCGCTCTGTAGGAATGCAGATTTTAAAAAAAGAAGTGCAAAGTAATGAACCCCACCCCAGACCTATCTGGGGTGGAGGGATATCTGGGGTTATCTGTGTTTCAACAGGTTTTCCAAGTGATTCTTACATGTGCTAAAGTTGGAGAACCACTCTTGCAGAGAAATCCATTTCTTAGTTCTCTGCCCGAAAGTTACATTTCTTCTACAAAATATCTCAAAAAGATTTTCACAGTATAGGAACCTGCAGTTAGGGCTCTTAAGTAATACAGGTGGTTGGTTGCTGGTGGTTTTTTAAATATAGTTTACGTACTATAAACTTCATCTATTGTAAATGTACAGTTCGGTGATTTTTAGTAAACACACAGTAGTACAACTATCACTAAAATCCAGTTTTGCAACTAAAATCCAATTATATGTTTGTGGTCAGTCCCTGCTTCCACCTTCAGTCCCAACCACTTACGCTTCTGTCTCTGGATTGGTGTTTCCTAGAGATTTCTTATAAATGAAAGACTATATAGTCTTTTGCGTTTGGCTTCCTTGACTGGGTTCATCCATGTTGAATGTGTTGTTCCTTTTTATTGCTAAATAGTATTCTGGTATATGAATTTACTACATTTTGGCTTCCATTCACCAGGTGATAAGACATTTGGATTGTTTTTAGTTGAGGTAGTTATGAATGATGCTGCTGTGAACATTCACATGCAGGTTTTTGTGTGGTCGTGTATTTCCACCTGGGAGGTCTTTGTTTAACCTTTTAAGAAACTGGCAAACATTTTCAAAGTGGCTGTACATTTAAGCAGTGAGTGAGGGTTCCTATTTTGTCACATCCTCTCAACACCTGGTATTGTCAGTCTTAGGAATTCTAGTACGTATGTAGTGGTATCTATTTGTGGTTTTAATTTGTGTTTCCCTAATAAGTAATGATGTTGAGCTTACTTTCATGTGTTCATTAGCAATTTATATATTTTCTTTGGTGAAATGTCTTCAAATCTTTGCTCAATTGGTCCTGTATTGGGTTGTTGTCATCTTACTATTGAGTTATAAGAATTCCTTATGTATTCTGGATACAAATCTTTTATCAGATATGTGATTTGCAAATAATTTCTCCCAATGTGTGGCTTGTCTTTTCATTTTCTTAAGTGGTTGTCTTTTGAAGAGCAAACATTTTAAATTTTGATGAAGTTCAGTTTTACCAATGTTTTTCTCTTATTGATTATGCTTTTGGTGGCATATATAAAAAAATCTTTGCCTAACCCAAGGTCACAAAGATTTTCTCCTATGTTTTTATCTAGAAGTTTTATAGTTTCAGCCCTTACATATGTCAATATTCCATTTTGAGTTAATTTTGAGATATGGTGTGAGATAAGGGTGTAAGTTCTTTTTTCTCTCTCTCTCTCTTTTTTTTAACATCATTGCAGCAGTAATCTAGATACCAGTTGTTGAAAAGACCATCCTTTCCCCACTGAATTCCCTTGGCAAAATCAACTGGCCATTAAGTGTAAAGGATTATTTCTGGACTCAGTTCTCTTCCATTGACTTACATGTCTATCAGTGTTTTGGTTACTCTTGGTTACTTACAGTTTTATAGTAAGTTTTAAAATCTGGTAGTATATGTTTTCCAACTTTGTTATTCTTTTTCAAAATTGTTTGGCCATACCAGGTTGTTTGTATTTCCATCTGAATTTAGGATCACCTTGCCGATTTCTACAAAATGGTTATCCCTTTTTGAATCTTGAAGATTTTTCATTCAGGAGTCTGAGACTTCTCAGAGAGGAGCTGAAAGTGACTCACTGCTCTTTGAGAGGTTATAACAAACGGTTCCGGAGAGACACTTGCTGTCGTGGCACTGCTCCAAGTTAGGCATGTTATGTTTAACAGCTAGTGAGAACATAGGTCAAGGCCAACTCCTGAGCAGCAATGGCTGGGGTGTTTCCCTTCACCTCGAAGTCTCACCGGTTGTTGGCACTCCATAAATACTTACTAGGAGTGAGAGAGCATCTGCGATAAAGAACAAGTTGAAGATGAAGCATTTATCTTCTCTCTCCTGTTTGAGCCTTCCTTACTTTAAAGCCATCTTGATACTGTTTTGAAGCAGCCTGGCCAAGCATGGCTCCCTCTTTATTGAGTTATAGGCAGCGTCTTGGTTGATTGCTTTTATCAGATTTTTTTCACCTGTTCTTGCCTAAGCCTGTAATACATTATCACTCAAACCAGACATGCTTTTATCTTTTTAGAAGCTTGCAAGGGGAAGCTCTGGTGCTTTTCTTCCTCAATTTTACTTAGAGGAACATTTTATCTCTTTCTTGCAAAGGTTGGCTGTTCATCTTTTAACATTTTAAATGGGCATTTCTTTTGAACAGGCTCCCTTCCAAAAACTGTATACTTCTTCCTTCTATTTCACCAGGCCTTTTATGCCAGATTCACTTAGACCCAACTAATATTTACTGAGTGTTTGATGTATTCAGACTGTCAGTTTAGGCCCTAGTAGATGTGGAGAAATGGATAAAACCTAGTTCTTGGCCTCATGGAGCTTGTAGTCTGGTCAGAGAGACACTGGGTAATGTTAAGTGCACAAAAAGCTATAGAAGGTAGCAATTTAAGAAATTGGGAAGGTCTCAGGGTTGGATGAAGTCCTGGTTCTTCAAGGAACCTCCTGTGAATCAGGGGCTCCCTTTGCTTCATATTTTTAAAACCATGATCTTTCAGAATATAATTCTTGGAAGTCTATTGTGGCAGTTTAACCTTGCTGACTGTAGAACAGATAGAGTGCTTGACTTCCAGACTTCCTTGTCCTCTTGGGTCACTTTGCTGTCTCTGATTTTACCAGGCTCTAGGATGTATTTTTAATTATGTTATTTGATGGGTACTCTGTTTTCCCTTGGGGGGGGGGAATATATATATATATATATATATATATATATATATACACACACACACACACACACACACACATATAAATACATATGTATGTATGTATACATACATATGTAAATATATGTACATATATTTACATATACATATACACACATATGTGTGTAAAACAATGAACTATGGGTAACATGCTTATAAAGGGAGTAACATAATATTTTAGGCACCTCATCTGTTATTTAATATATTTTTTAAAGTGGGATTCTTTTCGGGGCGCCTGGGTGGCTCAGTCGGTTAAGCGTCCGACTTCGGCTCAGGTCACGATCTCGCGGTCCGTGGGTTCGAGCCCCGCGTCGGGCTCTGGGCTGATGGCTCAGAGCCTGGAGCCTGCTTCCGATTCTGTGTTTCCCTCTCTCTCTGCCCCTCCCCCGTTCATGCTGTGTCTCTCTCTGTCTGAAAAATAAATAAACGTTAAAAAAAAAAAAAAAAAAAAAATAAAGTGGGATTCTTTTCTCTAATGTTGCTTAATACTTCCACCGGAAAAAGAAGGTGTCAGACGATTTGAAATAGTGACTCTGTTAGCCACTCTCCTGTCCCTTTCTGTACTGTGGGAAACCCTTTTTAGCAGAATCTCCTGGCAGGTATCCTGGTTGGATCTGTGGGCAGTGCTTGTCTGGTGGTCTCATGGATCTGGTTTAGATACCTGTTCTTTGAGCACTTGGTGTGAGAGTTTGTTTGTTTGTTTGTTTGTTTGTTTGTTTGTTTGTTTTTAATCTAACCCACACCCATGCAAACCACATTCCCCGTGCCAGCACCAAAATAACCCTGGCCATGACTCAAGAAAAACCTGGTAAGTAACCTAAAATTAAATGCGTGAACTCTCCCTGCCCTTTGCATTACATTTTTGTTGTTGTTATTAGGTAGTCTTGTCTTTTTTCCCCTTAGGAAAAGTCCGGGGAAAAGTTTGAGTCATTATCCTAAGCACAGAGAAGGGATGGATGATTGGGGAAGGAAGATTATTGTTAAAAAGCACAGGTGGGGCCAATGCAAATTTTACTGAATCTGAGATTTTCTTTTTTGTTGTTTTTTTAAGGAGATAGAAGTTTATAAGATTTTGTTTTTCAATAGCAATAAAGATTCCATGACATTATCCATCCCTAGTTTTGTCCCAGAAATCCCTGTTATGATCTTGACTTTGACCATGAACCATATTACACCTGGTGCCTGTAAGCCTACTCTGCTGAGTCTTCTTAATGAGCTCACTGAGTACTCACAGGTGCAGAGTGTGGTATATTTGCCCCAGCACCTTTCTGATTATAGGAGATTGTGCAAGGCTTGAAAGGGGGCAGTAACCTAAAGTTGGTTTTTATTCTGACTTAAAAATAAGTGTCTTGGATATTAAAATGCTTTCTTTGCTGTTTTCTTTTTTTAATGTTTTTATTTTATTTTTGAGACAGAAAGAGCACGAGCAGGGGAGGGGCAGAGAGAGAGAGGGACATAGAATCTGAAGCAGGCTCCAGGCTTTGAGCTGTCAGCACAGAGCCTGACACGGGGCTCGAACTCACGGACCACGCGATTGTGACCTGAGCCTAAGTCAGATGCTTAACTGACTGAGCCACCCAGGTGCCCCTCTTTGCTGGTCTTAACCTTCCTGCTGTGGTAATGGTAGTTATGCGGGTGAGCTTACTGTCTTCTGAAAAGACAAATGTGTACAGAGAGTAGAGAACAGCATTGTGGGACTTGTAAAAAACATTATGAGTCCTTTAGAGTTTAACATTTGCGTTTATTTAGATCTCAGAGTTTTTTATTTTTACCAAAAAATTAAGCATTTCAAATATATACAGGAGTATATGAGGGGCACGTGGGTGGCTCAGTCCCTTGCGTGTACAATTCTTGATTTCGGCTCAGGTCATGATCTCACAGTTGTGAGACTGAGCCCCTCATGGGGCTCCAGGCTGGGCGTGGAGCCTGCTTGCCTTCCTCTGCCTGCCTCTCTTCCCCGCCCCCCCGCCCCGAAAAAAAATAAAGACAGAAAGAAGGAAAAAGCACCTATCACCAAGTTGAAATGTTTCTATTATTCTTTAACATTCTTGTGAATTTACCTGTGCTTGTACCACCACCACCACCACAAAATGTAATGCAAAGGGCAGGGAGAGTTCATGCATTTAATTTTAGGTCACTTATACCATTTCCTGATGGAGACAATCATATCACACTTGTGTTTCTTCCTTTCTAGTCCTTGTATCTCTTCTCTTTTTCCTTTCTTTTTTTTTTTTTAATGTTTTTATTTACTTTTGAGAGAGAGAGACAGACACAGAGCATGAGTGGGGAGGGAGCAGAGAGAGAGGGAGACACAGAGTCCAAAGCAAGCTCCAGGCTCTGAGCTGTCAGCACAGAGCCCAACGTGGGCTGTGCTCTCATGAACCGCGAGATCATGACCTGAGCTTCTGAAGTCGGACTTTCAACCGACTGAGTCACCCAGGCGCCCCTCTTCTCTTTTTCTTATTCTACTAGTTTGCTAAGGCTGCTGTAACAAGGTACACAGACTGGGTGGCACAAACAACAGAAATGTATTTACTCACAGTTTTAGAGACTGGGAGTCCAAGATCAAAATGTTCAGCAGGGTTGATTTCTTCTGAACCTCCATCTATGGCTTGTAGATGGCTTTTTCCTCGTGTCTTCACATGGTCGTCCTCTGTGTGTGTGTCCTAATCTCCACTTCTTCATTAGGATATAGTCATACTGGATTAGGGCCTGCTATAGTGACCTCATTTAACCTTAACTATTTCTTTAGTAGCCCAGTCTCCAAATACAGTCATGGTCTGGGTTACTAGGGGTAAAGACATCAACGTAGAAATTTTAAGGGGATACAGTTCAGCCCATAACACTATACTGGCTCAGCTGTCTAATACACTCCTAAATTAAAGCAGTGATTGTGGGCATCCTTGATTTGTTTCTGACCATAGAGAGATTTTAAAGAGAATGTTCTTTTTTTTTGAGAGAGAGAGAGAGAGAGAAGATCAGGGGAGGGGCAGAAGGAGTGGGAGAGGACAGAGAATCCAAAGCAGACCCCAAGCTGTCAGGACAGAGCCCAACGCGGGGCTCGAACTCACCTACCATGAGATCATGACCTGAGTCCAAGTCGGCCCTTAACCGACTGAGCCACCCAGGCACCCCTTAAAGAGAATGTTCTTAAAGTTTCACCATGGAAAGTGATCGTTGCTGTGGTTTGTAGATACCTTTCACTAGATTAAAGAAATTCCTTTCTTTATCTTGTTTGCTCTCAGAAATCGACTTTGGAGACTTTCCAACCCCATGAGGGCTCTCTTCACAAGTTAGAGTCAGAAAACGGAAATACCTGGCCTTCCTAACAGCGGGGTTTAGAGACATGGCCTTGGCTCTGTCCAAAGGCTAATGTGGAAAGAGCAACCTGAGGCCAAGGAGGCAGCATGCTTAACAGAGTCCAGTTCTAGCATATAAATGGCATGCGGGGGAGGGCGGTGGATACGATGGTGACACTTTCCTCAGATACCCCCGAGGTGGAAGCCCCTCATCCGTCCAGTGTCGTGGTGTGGTGTTTGGCTTTGTCACTAGAAGATTAGCTTCCAGTTCCTGTTATTCTGCTACCATCCTTTTAATTAACTTTTTTTCTGTCTAAACGCCGTGTCATTTTCTGCTGGTTGCTACGAGGAACGTTTTTTGGCCCAGTTGTCCTCCCTTCCACTCTCTCTGAGTATGCTCTCTGGTCCTTCCCTAGGTTTTTGAGCTGGGCCCTCCAATTTATGATTTTCCATTATGTTTATTTTCTAGTACATGCATTTTTCACATCTTTACTGAGATATAGTTTACATATAATTCGCCCATTTAAAGCGCACGGTTCACTGGTTGTTAGTATGTTCAGAATTGTGCAGCCACCACCAGCATCAATTTTAGAATATTCTCATTACCCCAAAAAGAAACTCCACTCTCTCTAGACATCTCCCATTTCCCCCAAGTCTCCTGGAGCTGGGCAGTGTACTTGCTTGCTGTTTGTAGAGATTTGCCTGTTAAGTATATGCATTTTAAATTGCCCCTGGGTTCTGCTTTCCTGTGTCCGACAAACTATTTTTAATCATAGAGGAATTATTGTTTATCCCCTTTTATTGTTTCTTTCTAGAGATCACTTAGATATTAACATAAGAGGCCTTATGTTTGGTAAGTTGATATTCGGGATTCATGGCTATTGAATATATATGAAAATATTATTCTTAGATCTCTTGGTGAAGTTGGCAGTTACATTTCCTTAGATGATCCAACACAAATGCACACTATTACCTGCTCTGTTTAAAGTAGTATGAAATCTAGATCCCCTGAAATAAATGAACTAATTCTCCCTCTAATGAGCTCCTGGGGACTTCCTTACTTCTCTAGGTTACTTGGATTGGAATCATATCATTCATTAAGTGCTTCCATTTTTCTCATCCCTTCTTTTTAACCCCCACACTCATTACCATATTTAATTGCCTCGATATATACCCAGGGTTTTTTATGTTTATAATTGTACGAAATACATTTTTTCTTTTTCTCAACTTGCTCCCTTGAAAAATTTCAATCCCATAGAAAACTTGAAAGAACAGGACAATGAACACCTGTATACTGTCGTTTAGTTTCACCCAGTTAACATCTTGCCGTATTTGAACTTCTCTTCCCTCTGTGTCTCATGTATTTTTTTTCTGTACCATTTGAAAGTAAGGTGTAGTCACCATGACATTGACTCCTAAATACGATCTAATTAGTATACTTAATATTACATCCTTATTCAAGTTTCCACTTGTCCCCAAAATGTCCTTTTTCTTGTTTGCCTTTTCTTTCCTCCTTCCCTTCCTTGCTTCCTTCCTTCCATAGTATCTTACCCTTTGAAATTCTGAATCCTTCTTTATGTCTTTAATTTTCAAATATCCTTATTTTATAGGCCCAGTCAGATTGGACTGTTTCTGGGTTCCTGCCCCTGACTGATCGTTTTGTAATTTTTGACATGAAGCTCATCGCAAGCAGGGTGTAGAAAGTCCAGGCCCAGGGCCACAGGCCTCAGGGGAGACTTTCCTTGCTCTGTGGATAGACAGACCTTTCTCTCTCTCAGTTTCTGGCACTTGGGGATTTCCAGTCTTTTCTTTTGTTCTCCAGTTGTATGAGATATTTGTAGCAGTAGGGTTTTCTGTTTCTGTAGGCCGTCCTATTAGTCTAACTGGAAGTTCCCCTGACTTTCATCTTCAGAATTGAGACTTGGTGCTTCAAAGAATGTTTACGGTCACAGGTTTACTCTTCTGCGAACTTCCAGCAAGTGTCCAAAGTTGTTGTCTTTCTCTCCATCGAGCAAATCCTGGAATCTTAGCTCCCAAATTATTCGCCCTGATTACAAAGTTCTTACAGATCCTTATAACTTTTTACATAACTGGGGCTTGGAGAAGGGATGGGGTGATGGAGCCGTGTAGGGAGGGTAGTGATGTTGTCTGAAGTCACAAGTGTCTTGTTGCTTAATCTTTCAGCTCTTTAGGGGGTCAGTACGTCAGCATGTCAGCATTTGAAATGTGTCAAAACTGTTTGCTTTTCAATGTGATCGAGCCCCAGCAAAGTTTCTACCTTTTATAAGATGAGAAGGATCATGGTTCCCTCCCCTGCTGAGGTTGTAGTTTGAAGGATTTATGACTTTTTAACATTTTCTCTTTTTAGACAGGATCTTATTGTCAACAACAGATAGAAACTGTGGGTCCAGAGCATGTTTTCTCCTGTTTCTCATGAACTTTACCAGCAAATGATGGTTTAGGAGCTCTCAAAGCTGGGAGAACTCCATTTGGACAAACCCAGGCTTGGGTATGGTGGGTGTGAAACACTCATTAAAAAAAAAAAAAAAAAAAAACTTCTCTATAATTTTCAGTTTGCAAATTTGCTGCTGCCCCAATGTAACTATAGAAAACATGTTTTTTTCTCCTTGTGACCCACTTGACCTACATTTCCCCCCCCAAAATTATCTATTGATCTCCCTCCTCCTATCTCATGTAATGCCAAGAATACTGTCCCAAGGAGGAAGAGAAGTTGTCTTTAGGCATAAATGGTTCAGAAATATCAGTTAACATTTTTGGTAATTGATTAACTTCCTTTAGTTTTAGAATTAGAAGGTAAAGGTTTCTGTGGTTGAGAAACCTTTACGGACTTTGGTTTTCCTTCTCTCCAGTAAGTGGTTAGACTATGTTAGTAGTTCTTAACTAGGGAAATGTTTCAGAATTGTCTGAAGAACTTCGGTTTAACTTTCTACTTTGAAATAATTATGGATGCTCTGGAAGTTGTGAGAATAATAGAGTGGCTTGTAGCTTTGTGCCGTTTCCCCCAGTGGTACATCTTCCATAACTTAATGAGGAAACTGACACTGGTACCCTTGGCACAGTCCACAGACCTTATTCACGTCTCACCAGTTTGACATGCACCCATTTGTACATTAGGCAGTTTTTGCAGTTTTATCACATGTGTGAGTTGGAATATCGACCACCACAGTCAAGATAGAGCGTTCCATCTCTGCAGAGATCCCTAGCGCTCTCTTCTGTGATCACGCCAATCCCCCTTCCCCCATTCCTAACCCCTGGCAGCCACTGAGCTGTTCTCCATCTTTATAAATTCATAGTTTTGTTTATGTTGTATAAATGGGATCATACAGTATGTCACCTTCAGGATTAGCTTTTTTTACTTAGCGTAATTCCCTTTCTGTGTTGTTGTGCGTATCAGTAGCTCCTCCCTTTTTTGGGGAAGGTTAAGTATATTTCATGATATGGATGGACCATAGTTTATTTAAGCCACTTGAAGAACTTTAAAAAATACTAATCTGCTGGGGCACCTGGGTGGCTTGGTTGGTTGAGCGTCCAACTTCGGCTCAGGTCGTGATCTTGCAGTTCATGAGTTTAAGCCCCGCATCGGGCCCGCTGCTGTCAATGCAGAGCCCGCCTCGGCTCCTTTGTCCCCGTCTCTCTCGGCACCTCCCCTGCTCGTGCTCTCTTTCTCTCTCAAAAATAAAATAAAAAACGGTAAACAAAATTCTTACAAAAATACCCACCTGCTGGTACACCCTACTACCACTTCCACCACTGCCCATCTCAAATATATCTTTTGCTATGCTTGTTTCGTCATCATATGCCTATTCATCTATCCACTCTTCTATCCATCATCCATCAATCTGATGTTTTGATACATTTCGAAGTAAATTGCAGACATCCCTATACTTCCCTCTAAATATTTTGACATGCATACCATTAACTGGTATTCATACTTGTTTATAGTTTCTTTCTCTTTTTTTTAAGATTTTATTTTTAAGTAACCTCTACACCCAATGTGGGACTCGAGATCAGGAGTCACATGCCTTTCTGACTGAGCCAGCCAGGCGCCCTTGTAATTTCTCTTGATGTAAAATTTACATACGATGAAATGCACACATTTTGAGAATGTGTTCACTGAGTTTTGGCAAATGCATATACAAGCACATTTCAAACTCCTATCGAAATAGAAAAGTTACATCACCCTACCAACCTCAGATTGTGGGTCAGTAGACTTACAGTAGACTGGCAGCCCAAGCATGAGCCCAAGCAAAAGGTCCCTAATTTTGATGAGACCGAGTATGACGCATGTCTTTCTAAAGAACCCCTGGTGACGTGATAGACCTTCTTCAGGCCCAAAGACTTGCTTAAGGTGAGGCTAGGTCTTCTCATCTCAGGGGTGAGTGACGTCCTTACTCCTGCAAAGCCACCTCCACCCTCGAGGAAACAGGTCCACCAGAGACAGTAAAATGAGATAACGGTGCAGCAGACACAATGTGACCACCACATAAACTCTACAATCAACATTTTCCTGTATTTGCTTGATCACAAATCATTCATCAGTGCAATCCTTCACCAACCTATCTTCTAAACTGTTTCGATGCCTTTCCCCAAATGCAGTGTTAAGCTCTGCATGATCTCCTCTGTGATTCTGCTGCTTTGCAGCACAAGCTTAGAGAACTAAAACAGAGCTGGTAGCCCATGTGAAAATGAAGAGAATCTAAGCTTGCAGATGTGAGAAGCATTTTCGTTTGCTGCCATTGGGGAGATGACGTGTGTATTCCCCAGGCTAGCTAGACATCCTGTGACTTGGCTCCGTGAGGCGTCTGTACTGGAAGCGAAGGAGGAACCTCCCGGGGAAGTGGACTCTTTCTTAAAGTCCTGGCTAGGTAGGCTGACTGCCTTCCTGAAGCCCTATTTATAGATCCCAGAGGAAATCTAGGGGATTTTATCTCACTTCCCACCCTACCTTATAAAATTAGTTCAGGTGGGTGGTTAGAATCCTAATGTTAAACAGCAATTATCTAAATATACATGTAAGGTAGGAACAGAGGGTCAGAAAAGAATTATATTCTCCAACTTGAGGACTCCAGCTGACAAGATAAAAACTACAGTGCCCAATATCTGCAGCCGTCAAGGGTTGAGTGTGAGCCTAGAGGTTTCCTTCTCTTTGCATCCGTAATTCCTATCATAGGTGTGCCTCATGCTGCAAAACACGATTTGTGTATTAAATAAGCAAATTTGACTCATCTAAATAGTTTTCTTCATAAGCTCAGATTATGTCTTTTCAGTCTACGCTTTGGTATGACACTTCACATTGTCGAGAAAATCTTGACAGGAAAAGAATCTGTAGGGTATTTCTGATTGGCCTGGGCTCCCTACGCCTCTGCTGTAGTGGCCGTGGGCTTATTTGGTTCATCCTGGTGGCTCAGATTCTTCTGTTACATTCCCTGTGGTGGTCAGCGTCTTTCCAAGCTCAGGTCAAAACTTTGCTTCTCATTGAATTATGTGTCTCTTCCTTCGGTGTATAGGTTCGCTTCCATTTTACTGTATTTAAAAAATTTTTTAATTTTTTTTAATATTTATTTTTTGAGAGAGTGCAAGAGAGTGAGCGGGGGGAGGGGCAGAGAGAAAGGGTGACAGAGGACCTGAAGCGGGCTCAGTGCTGTCAGTGCAGAGCTGGACATGGGGCTCAAACTCACGAACCATGAGATCATGACCTGAGCTGAGGTCGGACACTCAACTGACTGAGCCACCCAGATGCCCCTATTTCATTTTATTTTATTTTATTTTTCAAGATTTTTTTTTTTTAAAGTAATCTCTACATCCAATAGTGTAGTGTAGAGTAATCTCTATACCCAGGCTCGAAGTCACAACCCTGAGATCCAGAGTTGCACACTCTTCTGACTAAGCCAGCCAGGTGCCCCAGGTTTGCTTCTATTTTAAGCTATTTCTTCCTTCCTTGTTGACAGTTCACTCTGTATGCCCCCGTGTACCCAGCAGGGCCCCTTAGTTTCCTTTAGTTTTGTAGTTCCCATGGAAATGAAAGAAGCCCGTGTGGAAAATAATCAGCCTGATGTGTGTACTTGAGCAGCATAATGTCTCTCTGTACGCTTGTGTTCCAGAGCCCTGGCTGTTCTGCCTGCCTTGCTGATCTCTCCGGGTCAGAGGACAAGCTAGACACAGACTAAGGTCTAAGAGCCAGGACAGAATCCCCATCAGGCCTGGGTGAGAGGGAAGAGTGGGGAGGGGGTTAAGGGGTGGAGACAGCCATAGGGGAGATCACTGTGGGCATTTGAGGCCACACACTGGGTGTTCAGTCTTGACTCTGGTATGTCTAATTAAGGGTCTAGAATCATTGCTTTTTTACTTTAAGAACCGACTTAATAACTTCACAGTCAATAATACGAGTGCGCCGTGCTTCCCTGACCGGCTCCTCCATCTGAGTGCTGTGATGGCACCACTGTACTGCTCTGAGATTTCTCTCCTGATCTCAGTTCCCCTGGGAGGCTGACCTTACCCGTTCATGTGGAGCATCACCTCTCCTGGAGCGTGAGACCTGCTCCCTGGGGATGGTGCCTTGGCTTTGACTGCCCCCGTCAGTTGGAGGATCTTAGCCTCTCCTTGTCTCTCACACCTGGCCTTTCATACTGGTCAGGTCCAAACAAGAGGATCCAACTCTCTTCCTGGTCTGTTCCCTTGTGTAGCTCTCTTGTTTTAGAGTAGTAATTGAAGGAGCAGGGTGTCTGGATGAACCTGTTCCTGTGATCTTATCAGCTTCCCAGAGCAAATGCAGAAAGAAGGCCTTTGTAATCGGCAGAGTGGGTGGGCCAACACTCTCATTTGTAGAGGGATGGCTTTCCTCTCCCAACAAGCAGGGCCCGGCATCATCCCCTGCCGCATCGATGCAGGAGAGAATTGAGAAGTGTGGGAACGTTGTTTGGGCTTTTCCCCCTGCTCCCATGTTACTGTTTTCTAAAGGAACTATTTCTCTGGTTTAGATAAAGTGGTGGCGCTAGCTAACTAGAATCAAGAACCACTCCTCCTTTGTTTTTCCAGTCCCCCGCTTCACCAGGATTTTGAATTTCACCCTTCTTGTGCAGAAGCAGGGTCCTGATTTAAGGTCCTAGCATCTCTTGTTGGGAAGAACTTGGTCCCCGGCCCTTCGTGTGGTACTGGCCCCGGAACAGGTCTTCTCGGAAAGCCTGTGGGCTTGACGACGGGCACCGTTTGTCTCTCCGGGAGAGAGAGCTTTCCTGTGCCCATAAAGCCGGAAATATTTGGACACACCAGCTACCCTCTGGAGCAAGAAACCCCTTCTTGCTGGTCTGTGGAATGTCACTTCTGCTGGAAACGCGTAAGAACGCAATGCCCATTGATCTCGTCAAGTGAGCCTGGTGACCAAAGACTTTGATTTTACAGAAGAAAAAGCAGCATAAAGTCTTATGGGGGGAATTATTGCCATTCCAACTGAAATGAGTTTTCCCTGGGAAAGTCAGCCTCGTCTCTCACTGGGCATATCCTTGAAGGACTAAGGGTGTCTCTTGCGTCACAAGCTCTGAAGAAAACAAGTGATGTTCCTGCTCCGGTATTTCCTCAATAAAGACATTTGCTAGTCCATGACCCAAAGCTGTCCCTGAGCTGCTCAGAATTTAGATCCATTCCTTTGCTGAGCTGGCAGGTTATATTTATATATAATCGGGACTGTTTGCTAGTAGAGAAAATTCTGAAGGCTGCAGTCATTTTAGCTCTTAAATCTGATGATTATTTCTGTAGGTTCCCTTCCCCATATCACTTTAGAAGCCTTCTTTTAGGGGCACTGGGATGGCTCGGTCAGTTGAGTGCCAAGCTCTTGACTTCAGCTCAGGTCATGATCCTAGGTTGTAGGATAGAGCCTGCATTGGGTGCTGCGCTGAGCGTGGAACCTGCTTGGGATTCTCTCTCTCTCTCAGTGCCTCTGAGAGTTACCCCATAAAATAAAGTATTGGGCTGAGAATCCCTCTTTTTTCAACTGCCTCTCTCAGTTAAGCATCTGATTCTTGATTTTTGGCTCTGGTCCTCATCTCACAGTTGATGAGTTCGAGCCCTGCGTCACGCTGGCAGCGCAGAGCCTACTTGGGATTCTCTCCCTCCTTCTCTCTCTTTTTCCCCCCTCCTGTGCTTGCTTTTTCTCCTTCTCTCAAAAATAAATAAACGTAAAAAAAAAAAAAAGATTCTCCCTCTGCCCCTCATGTACTCTCTTTCTCTAAAACAAACAGAGTCTTTTTTTTCAATGTCTAGTTTAAAATTTAAGGATCCATAAGATGAATTGAAATCAGGGGCACCCGGGTGGCCTAGTCAGTTAAGCGTCCGACTCTTGGTTTCAGCTCGGGTCGTGATCTCACAGTTTGTGGATTTGAGCCCAGCGTCGGGCTCTGTGCTGACAGCTCAGAGCTTGCTTGGGATCCTCTCTCTCCCTCTCTCTCTGCCCTTCCCCTGCTCTCACGCTCTCTGGCACCTTCTCTCTCTCAAAATAAATGAACTTAAAAAAAAAGATGAACTGGAATCTTCCTCTTCAGAGGTCAGGGCTTAAGGAAGTTGACTGAAAGAATCATCTCCTTCCACAGATCCCAGTGGACATTTTAGTTCACATTCCCATCAGCCAGTGCTGGCCAGAAACCCCATAAAATAAAGTATTGGGCTGAGAATCCCTCTTTTTTCAAAGATGGTCATGTGTTCCAGTGGCTGTGGCCAGAACAGGTTTCAGAGTCTGGTACATAGTTCCATCTGAGGTTGGTGTTTACCTTTCTTGGTTAAATAGTAAATCTGGCACTGGCACTCTACGAATGGGAACTGGATACTCATACAAAGACTTGAAGATCTTGAAGTTCACACATCGTGTGCAGGAGCACAAACTACCGTGGACTTACCTCATGGAAGAGACTTAAAAAAAAAATTTTTTTTTAATGTTTATTTACTTTTGAGAGATAGAGAGAGTGTGAGCAGGGGAGGGGCAGAGAGAGAGGAAAACAGAATCCGAAGCAGGCTCCAGGCTCTGAACTGACAGCACAGAGCTCTCCGTGGGGCTCGAACTCACAAACCGAACCGTGAGGTCATGATCTGGGCTGAAGTCCGACAGTTAACCAACTGAGCCACCCAGGCGCCCCTCACAGAAGAGACTTTTAATGCCACCAGGTTCAACCACCTTCCGTGGGAATCCCCTTGGCAAGCAGCTAGAAAACCTAAGAGTTCTCTGCCTCTGGCCATTTTTATTGCCAGACAGGCAAGACGAACAGGATTGCAGTGTGTGGACGTCCTTCATTGCCTAAAGTTAACCGAAGTGAAAATGAGTCAGTGTTACCTGGCTTACTGCTTTGAGAATCTGTTGATGTCCTTCATTTGTTCTGAGGTAAGATTTCCCAGCAGGCCTGTTTTTGGAATGTCACTCCAGTGAGTGTGTAAACTGTTCAGTCTTTGAAGGGCAGGTGAGCATCCCGTGGACTAAGCTTGCTCGTCGAGCGAGCTGGTAAAGGTGACATTTGGCTCCCTGCAAGACCCTGACTCTGTTTAAACTTCTCGGTTTTCTCAGGAGAACTTGGATCCCCTGATGCATTCAGCCTTGTAGCATTTCCCAGTTCTGTTTCTTGGGTTGTTGGAATTCAAGATTTAGGGTTTTTATTCTGAGTCATGTGGTTGTATTTCCTTTCAGATTTGTTCAGAATCTCCTGGGGTTTTGCCTCAGTCAGAATCCGATGGCTTCTTTGAAAACTTCCACCCTGCCAGCCTCCTCCTCCGTTTGCCTGCTCCTTTGACTCCTATGTAACTCAAATGCTCGTTTTGTGCTTATTCATGCCAAGAGGATTTCTATCTCAACGAATTTACTGAGGTTGTCCCAGTACAAATATAGATGGCGACAAGGTTTTGTTTTCTTGTTTGCTCAGCAGAAATCACTGGGTTTGATTAACACCTGGAGCACTTTTTAAATGACTTAATTTGGTCCTGAATTGAGAGGGGCTCCAAGAGGACGAGCTCCTTCAGCCCCAAGACTAAAAAGCCCTCCCTTAGCCACGAGGCTGGCTGGGTCAGGACAGCAGGATGACCAGATTCCTGCTGTTGTTTCTTGCGCTTTCTCTGAGTCTCTATCACTTAAAATAATGTTTGTTTATTTATTTTTGAGAAAGAGGGAGCACGAGTGAGGGAGGGGAAGAGAGAGAGAGAGAGAGAGAGAGAGAGAGAGAGAGAGAGAGAGAGAGAGAATCCCAAGCAGGCTCTGAACTTTCAGCACAATCTCGCTCAACTGTGAGACTCAATCTCTCGAACTGTGAGATCACGACCTGAGCTGAAATCAGAAGTTGGACACTTAACTGATTGAGCCACCCAGGCGCCCCTCTACCATTTTTGAACCTTCTAGTTCTAGTTCCAGAGTCAGAGGTCTTAGGACATAGGAGTGGAAATAGCTTTACAGGAGAGAATGCTGACTTCATAAACCAACGGAGAATTCATCATCCCTGGCCTCTGGATTGTCCCCAGCAACTGCTTTGCCTGGAAGTCAGTGGAGTGAGCTCTCTAGGTCTGCCTGGGGAACTGCTTTTTTCACTGTGAGCTGTGTGTGGAAAGGGCAGGGACCAGTGCACACTGTAAACCCCCGTTAACAAATGTGGGGGCTGAGAGAGAAGCCTGGATTATATCCAACTGGTCCTATAAATAGCTGACCTTCCCCCTTTCCTCTTCTTTCTCTGCAGGGGTGCAGATAGAATAGTAGCCTGTCCTCTTGGGTGGGCCACTCTCATCAGTGGTGTGCCAGTTTTTCCTTTTTGGCTCCCAGTCCAAGGATGGTTTCCCCATACCTGCTGGCTCAGCACCACTGCAGGCAGCAGGAACTGAAGGGAAGAAGAGTGGCCAAGCCCTCACAGAAGAGTGCAAGGAGTGGTTACAGATGGGGACAGCTTGCAGGGGAATTGGAGCCTTCCTGGACAATAGGGATCCCAACCCTTCATAGTGGACTTGGGCAGAAGGTACGCAGCAGACCTCATCACGTTGCTTTGAAAAGACATGTTTATATTGAGTTTGGTAACTTGATGAGAGCTTAGCAGCAGCTAGTGCTTCCTGCTTGCCTCTGGTACAGCTTTGGGTCTTTGGTTCCAGGAGAATTGTTCCACGTGATCCCTTTCCCCTTCTCCTTTAAATAAATCAAGTCTCACCATCCAAAAGATGCACTAGGCTCTCTGCACATCTTAGTTAAGAGTTTTTGACCACGTTGGCTTTTTCTTGTTCTGGTTCTGTGCTGCTGCCATCCCAAGGGCTGCTTCATGCTAAGCTTTTCATATTTGAATGTGAATAACTGGCTACTGGCCTTGATCTCCAGCTGCCTGAGCATTTGGGAGCTGTGAAGGGAGCCCTCACAGTGTCCTAGACTTGTCTGCTGTAGGCAGAGCCTGCTATCAGAATGGCTTCCAGATTAGATTACAGGACTCATTATAGACACTTTGCAGTCACCCTTCCTGTTTCTTGGTGTCAAATATCTGTGGAATTTGAAAAAAGAACAGCATAATAAATCAAGATCAAGCATGATAAATCTCTGATACTGTGAAGGTATCAGAGAAAACTATAGTCTTTTTATTTTTGTTTGTGGTGAACTGACTTAGTTGGGCTCGGAACCAGTCTCTGCCATCAAAAGAAGCCCATCTGTTGAAGTTTGTTCTTAGGTCTTATTTGATCCTTCTGTTTTTAGATGTGAGCAGAGGAAGATTTGGAGCCAACAGTTTCAGTGTTTTACTCTACCTGTAATGATTAGGAGTTGCAGAAATCAATTTAAAAAGTGGACTAAAGGGGCGCCTGGGTGGCTCAGTTAGTTAAGTGTCTGACTTCAGCTCAGGACATGATCTCACGGTTTGTGAGTTCGAGCTCCATGTCGGGCCCTGTGCTGACAGCTCAGACCTGTTTCGGATTCTGTGTCTTCCTCTCTCTCTGTGCCTCCACCACTTGTGCTCTGTCTCTCTCTGTTTCTGAAAAATAAGTAAACACTAAAAAAAATAAAAAGTGGACTAAAGGTGTTAGGCTATTAGATTTAACCGCTCCCCTCTCTCTCTCAGCCATCTTTTTGTTTTATTTGACTCTAGGAAGTCATGTTGTTTATGTTCCTGTATCTTTTCCACCCCCCCCCCCTCCCTGCCCCCACGATTCCTTTGCACTTACCAACTCTAGAGGAGCAGATAGAGAGTTGGGACAGGGTTATATGACCAGACCTCTGGTGTCATTATATCATTTGTGATTATTTGTGGAAAACCCAGAAGCACTTGAACATGCCATTGCTGAACCAGGTGATGGGCAGTTTTCTAACCTGGGTGGTCCTACCCTGGGTGGCAGGACTGGGGGGATAAATCCCTTCCACACACGTGAGCACCAGAGCCTTGAGGTCCTCCCAAGCACACCGGTCTCAAAAGAGAGTTTAGGAGTCCAGAAACCTGGGTTTTAACATTGGCTGCATCCTTGATTTGGGGGAAGACTTCTGAGGTTATATCTTCATTTCTCCCCCGTGCTGCGAGGGTACTGCATTTCTTAACTGCAGGAGGGGAAGCCAACAAAGTGAGGCAAGACGATCTCCGTAAGACTGCCTGGTGGTGACTTCCCTTCAGGGGACATGATAAATGCAGACCGTTTAAGTGGAGCTCTCGTATTCTGCTGGCAGATTTTCTGATGGCTTGGTCGGGAGTGACCAAGGAGGAAGACATGAGAAGTAGGCTCCCTGTGTCCCAGTGTGACTTCCATCCCACCAGGTTTCCTGACACGGTTCATCGTTTTGCCACCAGCTCGGTTTAAAGTGTTAATTTGTGGAATCAGCTTTGTAACAGCTTCTGACCTGGCTGAGGCCTTCTAATGAAAACTGGCCTCTAGACGTAGTAGTTCCTGCAACTACTACCCGAGAGGTTCCCGTGCCCGAGAGCCTGGCGGCTGTGACCGCGAAGAACATTGGTTTATAGCGTATTTCCCTCCAGTTAATCTGTGAAAGAAACTTAAAATCAGGTTATACTTTGGACTTGACAGAGTATCAGTGTTCTCGCTGTTATGCTGCTTAGAAGGATCTAAGCAAATGGCTGTTCAGTGACTTCAAAAGAATCGAGACAGTTTGAAGAGCTTGCTTTGACAGACCTGTTATATCTCATTTATAATAACACGCTTAGAACCGTGTTTGTCTAAGAGCACCTCACACGGAGGCAGTGCTGCGTGGATGCTCCACTGGAAACGCCGGCAGGCACAGCCCTGGGAGTTTAGGGCGCCAGACGCGACACCTCCTGTCTCTTCAGAAATGGCATCTCTTAGTCACGTGGGAAATACTATTCCTTTCGTAAAATCTCTCGAGGCTTCTGAAGAGCTGGAGAGGTTTCTGTGGACAGTGGCTCAAGGTCAGTGCTTTGACCTTTTCCTGAGGTTCAGAGTTGCTCAAGTGAGATGAATCCTTTGCCAGAAAGAGTTGATTAAAAGAGCTAAGAGTGAGTGCAAATATGGAATACGTCTTTACCTTTTTGCCGCAGCTTTGGCCACATGCACCTGAGTTCACTTTGCCACTCAAGTTCATAGCGGTGGGTGTGTAACAGGGTCACCCAGGAGCTGGGGTGTTCCAGTGTCGCTCCTTCAGGTCACTGTAAGTGGCGGAGGCTTAGTGGGGGTGGGGATGGGGTGCTGCACGAGGGTCCAAGGAGAGGCATCGAGGGGCGTCTTCTGAAGTTTAACAGTCAATGTGAATAACAAACATCCCCTTACCTTTTCTCATAGAGGCTTTAAAAAGCCAGGCGTATTAATTCTGAAAATATTTTAGACTATTTATCATGTGTGAGGCTTCCCAAGTCCTTTTGTTGGACCTGGGAACAGTACTGCCTTTCTTTAGGGGCAGAAGAGCCCGGGGTCTTCCCTGAACTGAAGGGGACCCTCGGTAGGGGAGAAAACCATGGTGATCCCTAACTTTAAATCCATAAGGCTTAAAATTAGCAGGAATCTCAGAGATATAAGCCAGTCTCCTCTCTTTATAAGGGAAAAAATGGGCACTCAGAAATGCTAAGTTTGTCCAGGTTAGAGACAGACCCTTGATAAGAATGCTTATACTTTTAGCTGCCTGCTTACTCCTTTTTCTACCACCCCACCCCCACCATCCCACCCCACATCTTCCCGCCCATACCACACCGCCCACACCACACCGGTCGCAAGCTGGACACTCTGGAGTGCCTTCAGGAAGGTGGGGAAGGGTGCCTCCAGCCTGTGCATTCCCGGAGGCCAGGGGTAGATTCCAGCCTAGATTGGGGTGGGTGTAGATAGCCAGGCTCCACCTGCTTTGACATTTTACCTTATCCCCCTTCGTCTCTGACCCTCTGCCGCACCTCCCCCCCCCCCCCCCCCGCCACTGCCCTGCCAGGTTCAGCATTTGCCCTGGATAGGTGTTCGTGTTATGTAGCTTTGAAAAAATATATGGTGGCCTTCATTTGTGTGTTTTAAATTTTAGCCCGAAGACTTTGATTTCATTTTGGGAAAGTATTTGAATTAATTAATGAATGAAGATCATGCACTATTGGTTTTGAGAGTGGATAATGAAGTTTGTGAAGTCACCCTGTGAGCTCTGAGGTTCTGCGGCTGTCACAGGGGTGAGTGCTTGTGAACACCTTGTCCCCCTGCCACTCTGCTCATGTGGTAAGGGCAAGACAGTTCTTACCAGACAGAATCAGAACGAGAACGGAGAAGACTCCAGGCACAAAGCTGTTGCCACTTTTGTCCTCGGTAATAAAGGGGGGGACAAGTGGCCTTTTGAGTTGGCTGTGACCTCCCTGTGTGTCTGCCTCCCTCAGGCCAGGTGAGACTAGACAGGTGGGAGTTGTCTCCCAGCTCATAATCTTCGCTACAGCACAGGGTCCATTCCTCATTATTGTCACAGCTCTTCCTGTGGATTTCTAGATCACCCAATGGAGGAGAGGGATATTACTCCTGGAAACATCTCTCCTACCTTGAGGCTTGCATTAGTTCAGCTTTGAGAGAAGGGCCTGATTTTGTACTTACTTACATTTATTTTTAACGTTTATTTATTTTTGAGGGACAGAGCATGAGCAGGGGAGGGGCAGAGAGACAGGGAGACACAGAATCCGAAGCGGACACCAGGCTCTGAGCTGTCAGCACATGGGCTCAAACCCATGAACTGGGAGATCATGACCCGAGCTGATGTCGGACGCTTAGCTGACTGAGCCACCCAGGCGCCCCATAGAAGGGCCTGATTTTAAACCAAAATTCAGTTGCTTTGTCCTTGATTGAAAAGGAAGAACAAGTCACTTTGGTTTGCTTGGTTTTATTCCTTCTTCCCTCCCCACCTCACTTCCCCATCTGGTTCTTCATATTATCCTGAGGTCTGTCTGTCTGGGTTGTGCTCGAAGCTCTGATCACTCAAGAGCTGTCTGACCTTCACCTCCCTGGGCCTCATTTTCCTCATATGGGAAGTAGGAATAATAATGGTGCATAGCAAGGAAGTTCCAGAGATTAAATGCAGCGATGCAAGCAAGGCGCCCAGAACTTGTTCCTGGCCCTTCAAAGCAGCTCTGAAGATGGGAGCTACCGTTCTCATTTTTTTCTTCCTCTTCCTCCTCTTCCCACTGTCCCGGGTGGATGGAAAAGCTAAATGAGCAGCACACTGAAAGTTGCTGTAGCAAGAGAATTGAGATTCTTTTCTGGCTGCTCTTGGCTGTCCTTGCAGTATTTGGCACGAGTGTGTCTTGTATTGGTGAGAGCCAAAGGGGCTTTTCAGAAAGACCTGTTGCCCGGCCCTGCCCTTGGCTCACTGTGCGTCCTCCCCGGCCTCACATGTGCCATCCTGTGTCCATCACAGGGCCCGGCAAAGGGCAATGTGGAACACCAGTAGCTGGTACGCTGGGTTCAGACCCGGTGGTACCGGAATGCTGTGTTCAGTTATTCAGACCGATGAGGCTGCTTTTCACAGGGGCACGGAGGATACTTCTCGCCTTACCTTCTGTGAGAGATGGGCTTTGTTCCTGTGTTCCTTCCTCAGTAGCTTTCGTGCCTTCAAATAAGGAAAGGGTGGGGGAGCCTGAGTGACTCAGTCAGTTAAACAGCCGACTCTTGGTTTCGGCTCAGGTCATGGTCTTGCAGTCGTGGAATCGGGCTCTGCACTAACAGTGCAGAGCCTGCTTGGGATTCTTTCTCCCTCTCTCTTTCTCGGCCCGTCCCCCGCTTGTGCGTGCATGTTATCTCCTTCCCCCCTCCCTCTCTCCCTCCCCCTTCCTCGCCCTCCTTCTCCCTCCCTCCCTCCCTCCCTCCTTCCTTCTCCCTCTTTCAAAATGGATTAATAAAACTTAAAAGAAAATAAGGAAAAGGAGAATGTGCTTCCTTGGAGTGAGAAACTGTAGCAATCCCATTGTTTTGCTGATTATAGTATTACACAAGCTAAATGCAGGCAGGCAGAGCTGGAAAGGGAGAAGCGGAAAGCAAAATGATAAGAAAGCAGGGATGGGGGGGGGGGTGGCGGCGGCTCTTCACTGCTCATCCCAGCGCAGTTGTCCAGCCAAAGAGGTGCCGGCTGCTCCTGCAACTGGGGCTGTGGAGCAGCTCCCTTGCGGGGATGGCCCCAGAGTACCACCATCGGCTGCAAACTCTGTCAGGGTTTTTTCGGCCAAAATCACCGTTCGGACCCAGACTGTCGGTCGTGCCTTCTTGCTAAGTAGCAGGAATCTCTTTTGCAGAGATCTGGGGTTAATTATGGTGGGGGTCAGGAGGTAGGAGAACTTAACAAAACTTTGTCTTTTTTTGATTCTTGTAATTGTGAAAGTGATTGGAGTGCATTGTCACAAAATCAACACAGAGTGTTTAAAGGAAAAGATTGTGTCCCTTCTCCTATTCCAATCTCCCCGTCTATGGGTAACTAGGTGGCCACTGTGACACATGGGTGTGTCTGTGCTGATGCCATTGTGTGTGGGTTTCTTTGTTTTCTAAGGGTTTCACATTCTACATATTATGCTGCAACTTTTGTAAAAAAAATTCAATTTGTGGAGAAGTTAGTATACAAAAGTTTTACCTTTTTATTTCGGCAGTCGGATAGTCCATCATATGGACATTCCACAGATTATCAGCCAGACCTCTATTAGCCTTGAAAATAAGGGGATAGTTTGAAAGTCTGGTTAACAAGCCACTTGCCTCTTCCCCTCCATTGGATGAATCCCCTTTCCCAGCCCTTTAGCATTTGGGTGGGGGATTGTCTCCAGAAAAACTGAGCAGGAGTTTGTAGACTTGGTCAGGCACTGAGATGGGAGGATCAGACAAGAGGATCAGACAGGAGTCTGTACTGTACCATGAGGCTCCAAACTTCCTTTCCTGTTCTATTTTGGAATTCCAGGGGTAGAGGCAAGAATTTAGAGGATCTTTCTTTGAAGAAACTGAGCTACTACAGAGGAAAGACCTATAGATACGAACATTTGGTCACCAGTGAAAAATCTCTCTAGCACCTCTGTTACCAAATTCCAAATAAAATATCAGCTAACCACTCTCATAGTATATTGAGAACATACATATCACAAACAAATACTATTTTTGCCCAAAATGCAAGGATGGTTCAACATCAGAAAACCTGTTTTATCAATAGACCAAAAGAGGGAACACATGATTTCACTTGATACAGAAAAAGAATTAGGTCATTCAGTCCATTTTATGTTTTAAATTCTCACTAAATAATGATAAAAGGAACTTTCTCAATTTGACAAAAGTTATATAACAAAAATCTGTAGCAAACATTATATCCAATGGAAAAAACTTTCTTTAACTTAATAATGGAGATCCTGATCAACAGGTTAAGGAAAGAAAAAGAAATTAAATGTAAGAATTGGAAGGGAAGAGATAGCCCTTTTTGTTTTCCTCATGATGTTATCAGATATAAGATGAATCTATAATATCAGATTGTATTTCCCAATGTCTGCATTAACTGACTAGAAATTTAAGAAATAATAACAGAACAAACCATAAAGTGTCTGGTATTTAACTGAAGCTATTTGTAGACTCTCTACTGGAGATCTAAATAAAAGGAAAGATGTTCTGTAATCTTGCATGAGATCCAATATTATAAAGATGATAATCTTTCCTTCTGATTGATTTATAAATTCAGTGCTATTCCAGTAACTATGGAGTAATAGATTACCCCAAAACTGATGAGCTTAAACAACAGTAATCATTCTCACTATTTTGTGAACCAGTAATTTGCACCTCTGCACATGACTAGTTGAGGCAGATACGAAGATCACTCTACATAGAAGGGAAAGGAACATAGACCCCATCTGTCGATTGAGGGATGTTAATATCACATGGTAGAAAGAGTGTGTGGGGTGAGATATATATTGGCACAACTATCTTTGGAAAATATAGTCTGCCACAAGTGCAGTTCTCCTTGGGACTCTAACTGGATTTTTTTTTTTTTTTAATTTTTTTTTTTTTCAACGCTTTTTATTTATTTTTGGGACAGAGAGAGACAGAGCATGAACGGGGGAGGGGCAGAGAGAGAGGGAGACACAGAATCGGAAACAGGCTCCAGGCTCCGAGCCATCAGCCCAGAGCCTGACGCGGGGCTCGAACTCACGGACCGCGAGATCGTGACCTGGCTGAAGTCGGACGCTTAACCGACTGCGCCACCCAGGCGCCCCTCTAACTGGATTTTTAAAAAATCTTTTATTGATAAATGCATTTGAAGTAACAAAGTCAACTTTTAGAAAAAAGAGAAAAGGGGGACTTTTACACCAGATATTATGAGCTATCGAACTATAGTACTAAAAGCAGTGTAGTGTCTATGCAAGAATAGGTAAAACAGACAAAAATGGAATGAAGATCTCAAAGATAGACCCATGTATCAGTGGGACCATAATTTGGTATAAAGGGGCACCATGAATCTGTGAGGAAAGGAAGGATTGCACATTAGATAGTGTTAGGATAATTGACTTACTAGATGGAAATACATAAACCGGATCTCCACATAATGTCACATAAAATTCTAGAGGAATTAAAAGACCTAAATGAGAGTAGTAACACCACAAAATTAATACAGGTCCACCTTTTCTTATACACAAATCTGAAACCCAGAAAACTCTGAAAACTGGAAGCTCTTTCATAACCCACATGGCAGCAAAACCTAGTTGAGATTAGGCTGTTTATTTGTAATCATTTATTTATCCTGCTTGTGTGAACATCACAGATTTCATTGCAGTTTTTTTAAAAAACCTATAAAACTTGCAAATATTCAGAAAAATTAAAATGATATCACAGTGGACACCCACATATCCAGTACCTGAACTCAACACTTAGCATTTTTGCTGGATTTGCTTTATCTATGTATGTGTGTGTGTATATATATATATTTTTTTCTGTTCTTTCTTTCTTTCTTTCTTTCTTTCTTTCTTTCTTTCTTTCTTTCTTCCTGCTGAACCATTTGAAATAAGTTGCAAACATTGTGAAACTTTACATACTACTTACTACTACATATAGGTAGTATAAGAGAAAGGACAAGAGAAAGGACGTTGAGAAAGGACAAGAGAAAGGACATGCCCAAGAGAAAGGACATTTTCCTACAGAATCACCATATAATTGTCACACTTTTAAAACTTAACAGCAAATCCATAATATCAATACCCAATCCATATTCAGACTTCCCCCATTTATCCCCAGAATGGTTTTCCCCCACTCAATAAATGTTTATTGAGTATTGGAACATTATTTATTGTTCATTGAACAGTGTGTAGTGAACATTATTGAACATCTGCTATTATAAATCACTGTGGAAAATACAAAAATAAATTTAAAAAACTAAATAAACTAGGCATGTTCACTATCCTCAGGAACAATCTAGTGTGGGAGATACAAACATACACATAATATACACATACATATACACAAAATATCATGCAAGGCAGACTGCAGATAAAACTCTGTAAGACATAGGGTCATTGATTCCTTCTGGAAGGGGGTTCCTCCCACTGTAGCATGTTGGGAGAACTGCCAACTCCCTGGTCCTAACCCAGATCCCTCTCTGCTCAATCTTCAGATTCAAATTTGAAGGATATTTGGTTTCAGACCAAAAATATATTTGTCAGCTGTCTTTACTGAACTAAGATTTTTAGTCAAGGTTCATACATTACATTTGGTGGTTGGTCTGTTTCTTCAATTTCTCTTGATTCACAGCTCTGTGTGTGCATGTGTGTGATACTGACATCTTATAAAGACCAGGACCAACTGACTTACAGAATGTCCCTCATTCTGGGTTTGTCTGATTGTTTCCTTGTGGTATCATTTACTCTGTTTCTCTGTCTATACTTTCCCTGGTATTTCTTTATAAACTGGAAGCTGGGTCTAAAGGCTTGATTGATTTCAGCTTAAACATTTTGGTGAAGAATGTAGGTGTTCTTGCTGCATACTTTGTATTGTATCACATAAGGAGATAGGTACTGAATGTCAGGTGTTTCTACCATTACAGTTCTGTTAAGTTTGATCATATGATATGATCGTGACCGCCAAGCTTCCCCTGGTGAAGGTGTACTTTTTCCCTTTGCAGTGAGCAACTTACTACCAGGGCTATTGTGACTTGCAGGTGTCCTCTTCTCTGGCAACAGAGTGATTTTATCATTCTAATGATAAAATTTAATGGTTTTCATATCTATTGATGATCCTTGCCTGAATCAATTATTTCTTTGGTGGGTCACTTCAAAACTGTAATTATGTGGGGCTGTCCCAGACGTTAATAGAGGCATTGCATAACATCACCTTTCTTAAGTCTAGAACAGTCTCAATTCCAAAACTCCCAGGCCCCAAGGTTTGCAGATGTGGGATTATAAAGAAGTAGGAGGAAAAGTAGAATGTCTTTGTGTCACAGGAACAAGGAAGAACTTTTTCAAGCACAAAAAGGCAAAAACGTAGTTGGTATTTAAAGCCTCCATACTCAGAAGGGAGAAGATGTAGAAAGAGAATAGTAGAGGGTCAGGACTGAGCCGTGGGCATCAACTATTATCCTGGGGTTGGGAGGAAGAGGAGAAAACAAAACAGGAGACAGAAGGAGCCACTAGCAGGGTGAGAGGAAAGCCGAAAGAGTGCAGCACGGAAGCCAAGTAAAGAGAGCACGTCAGAGAGGAGCGCTGGCCTGGCCTGTGCCCCTGGGAGAGCCCGTGCAGATGAGGACCCAAAAGCGACTTGTAGGTTTGGTGGCACCAGGCCAGCGGTGCCCTTGATGGGCCGTTTTGACGGGAGTGGTGAAGGCAGAAGTCTCATGGAGGTGGGTGTGGGGTGAGAGGGAAGAGGCATTAACAAGTATGGACAACCTTTTGGAGGAGTTTGGATGCAAAATGAAAAAAAAAAAAAAAATGAGAGATAGCTGTCAGGGGAAGCTGAGTCAAGAGAAGGCATTTTTCCAAAATTGCTGAAATCCCAGCATATTTGTTTGCTGATGGGAATGATTCAGTAAAGAGCAAAAAGGTAAAACAGCCACATTCCGAAAATCATGATCCACGTTTCACGAGCACACCTGTAAAGCAGGGTGTGCACGTAAAGTACATTAAAGGGTACCTCCTGGAGCGGAAGGTCTGCAGGGAGGCGAATGGAATGACTTGAGGGTGAAAGGAAACGAGATAGGCCTTGCACAGCCCCGTGGGCCATGAACTGTGGGCTGTGTTAAATCGGCCTTGGCAACCAGAGGGCAGGAACAAAGACCAGCAAAGAGCAGCGTGATGTCTCTGACCTGTTGCAGTGACACCACCAGTCAGCCAGCCCCCCACCCACAGACATGTGAGGTGACAGGTCACTTGTAAAGTCTCACAATGCTCCCTTTCCCTGGAAACTGCCGACGGGTGCCCTCCATCCTAAGGAGGGAGCAAACCGAGAAAGAGGAAAACCTGGAATCCCGGGAAGGGGATCTAGCAAAGGAGGAGATGGTAAGACGGTGATGTCCTTCTAGGATGTAGACGACACTGTTACCAATACCTCCGGGAGTTCAGCTGGGGACTTTTTACTTACTTGTAGCCTTGTACCCTTTTGTAGTAGGTAGAAGTTGTGTTGTAAGGTATCTGTGTCTTAACCAAGCAGTTTTACTGTGTGAGACTTACCCAAAGGATGATACTGGACACGGTGCCCAAGATACTCAGTTGCTGTCGTGATGTAGTGTTGTTTCTAATACTGAAAAACTGGGGACTGCCTAAATGTCTATCTGTCGGAAATTAGCTAGAGAAATTATATCTCCGTACCACGTAACCATTTCTTAAAAGAGATGAGGGAAGTTGTATTATTTTCATGTAAAGAAAATATATTTAAAATGAAAAAGCAGGGGTGCACGGGTGGCTCAGTCGGTGAAGCAGCCGACTCTTGATCTTGGCTCAGGTCATGATCTCAAGGTCGTGAGATCAAGCTCTGAGTCAGGCTCTGGGTGGGGAGCCTGCTTAGGATTCTCTCTCCCTCTCCCTCTGACCCCTCCCTCACTCTTGAACATGGGCTTTTCTCTGTTTCCTTCTTTCTCTCAAAAAAAAAAAAAAAAAGCAGATTTCAGGGTGCTTCCTGGCTCAGTCAGTAAAACCTGTGACTCTTGATCTTGGGATCATGAGTTCAAGTCCCACTTTGGGCATGGAGTCTGCTTTAAAACAAAGCAGATTTCAAAATCCTGGAGATGGCATGATATTAAAAAAAATGAAAATATAAATACCCAGAAATATATTTTACAAATAAAAATCTATTGATCTACCTTGGGGAAGAAAAGTATCACGTGAAACAGGTCTCAAAGTTTGGAGCCGAGTGCCTGCGTTCCTCAAGAGCACATTGCCCTGGGAAAGCCTTGAACTGGAAGAGCATGGCAGTTAGAATTAGCGAACGTCTTATAACGTGCTTACGTGACTGGGGGGCATCCCCACACGGTGCGCCATCCCCGGTGAAGGTACCTTGCCTGGCTGAGGTCCCCGTGTGTGTGGGGAGCAGCCCGCGGGGCGGCCGCGCTGGTGCAGCAAACCCCTTCCTCGGGAAGCTGCGCCGAGCTCTACTCCACACCTGCCGTTCCTTTTTCACAGATTGTCTCCTTGGTTGCTTTTGCCTTTTAAAGCCAAGCGCGAACATCGGTCGGTCCAAAAAGTGAAAGACCCAGTGACCTGGTTTTGGAGCGTGACCTCTGGAGGCAGAGCGCCCCAGGTGCGTGCAAGGGCTTCCAACACCAGCTGCCACCGTGAGTGAGTGAGTGAGTGAGTGAGTGAGTGAGTGAGTGAGCGAGTGAGTGGTTCTGGGTCCAGAGTCTGTGCAGTAAACTTCCACGTCCCCGGCCAGCCATCGTGCCTCCCCCTGGGGCACGGAGTGTAATCTCCCTAATCCAAGTTTGAAATGTGGCCCTGGTGGCCGGGGCTGGAGAACACACTTCCCTTGTCACCCTGCGTCCATTTCCTTCCTTGTGTGAGCCTCTTTTCTGTCTGCCAAATGGACCCGAGGCTGCCTCACCAAGTTATTTTGGATGCACTCAAAAATGCGAGGGTCCACTCCCACCTCCCCAGTTCCATCCAGCACATGGATGGAACCGAGCTGACGCCTGAGGAGAACCAGTGGGGCCGAAGAAAGTGAGAAAAGGGGTACTTCCTGCCGCTCGTTAGCCAGAGAGGTGAACGGCGTTGTCTTACCATCTGAGTGAAGGTTAGCCAAAGTCAAGACGTAGCCCTTTAGCAACACCACTTTCCAGCTAAGAGAAACAAGAACAAAAGGAAAGAAAGTAAGAAGAGTTGCTCTGCAGATAGATATCTACAGTTTGGGAACTTCATTTTTTTGTTTTGGTTGGGTTTTTTGCTTGGGATCTCAGCGTATGTACTGTAAATATTATTCCTAGCTGTGCCCTTCTGCTTCCAGTATCCGTGGTATTTGCGCTCATGTTTAAGTGTGGTTTTTTAAATATTATTTTCCCTCAGGGCCCAGGCGGGGATCCTCAAACATTCTCCTAGAGTGGGCTTATCTGTTCCCGTGGCTTTTTTTTTTTTTTTTTTTTCTGTTTTAAGTTGATTCTACCCTCATGAACATCCCCAGTCCACCTCTTCCCTCTGGGCCTCTGCTCCTACACCAGACACGCCAGCTGTCTCCACTTGAATGTCTCTCAGAGTCCTCAAGATTTGGTGTGTTCAAAACTGCCCATCATCTTCATCCCCACCCCCTTCCCATAACCCGTCCTCTTCGTAGGATTCATACCTTCATAAAAACCACTGTTTACCCACTTCCTGATGCCAGAAACTTGAGCGTCATTGTTAACTACTCCTGCGCCCATTCCTCTAACTTCTAAGATAACAAACCCCAGAGTGTGAACCCCTTAGAGATCTTTGTAATCCATACGCTTTTCTCCCAGGGTTGGGCACAGTATATAAGAGGAAGCAGAAAATTTTAGTAATCAAGATAATAATTGTTCAGGGTCGCGTTGACCAGATGTCCCTCCTGGATTCTGAGTCTGCCAGATGGCCCATTGGGCAGCCAGTCCGGAGGCCCCAGTGGCATAGGGACCTTAATGTTTGCCAGGGGTTGGCAGGGCAGTGGGGTAGCCTGGCCCACACCTGCTTTTCTCCATTCACACCACTTTGGGCCTGAGTGACTGCAGCAACCCCCTAATTGCTCTGCAGGCTTTCGGACCCACCCAGTCCATTTACTGCACTGTGACCAGAGTAGTGTTTCTAAAATGTTCTAAAATCCAGAGTTTCTGGATAGTTTGTAGTATTTCCGGAATGAGGCACCTAAGTTCTCAGTGTGCCTCACAAGGCCCTATCAGATCTGATCCCTATCTCCCTCTTAGCTCTCACATTTTTTTTTTTTTTGCCATTCTACCTGTCAACATTTTTTTAAAAATGAAACTTTTTAAAAATTACAGTTTAATGTACATATAGAAAAGTGCTTATATTACATTTTAAGTGTGCATTTTGATGAATTTTCACAAACTGAGCAACTCCGTAACCAGCATCCCAGGAGACCGCTCATGCCCCTTTCCAGTCACTGCCCCTCTAGCAGGTGACAGCCATCCTGACTTGTAAAACATGGATTTGTCTTACAATTGTGCTTTAATTAGATAGAATCAGAAACCATATGCTCTTATGTCTGTTTCCTTCCTCAACAGTATATTTATGAGACGCGTCCGTATTGTTAGGTGCGTATTCATACACCTTCCATTTGCTTTGCTGCAGTAGTTTTCCATTATACAAATACACTACTTTTTTTATGTGTCCGTTTGCTCTTACCCTCAAGCTGTGTAACAAAATAGCCCCAAACTAGAAGGTGTAAAATAACCGTTATGCTCACAGATTCTGTGGCTCTGGTATTTGCTTGGGGACAGCAGGAGCAGCTTGCCTCTGCCTCCTGATATCTGGGGCTTCAGCTGGAAAACCGGCTGGCTGGGTGCTGTGTCTTGATGGTCTGTTCACTCACATGTCTGGCTCTGGCTGAGACCTCAGTTAGGGCTCTCAGCCAGAACGCTGATGCGTGAGGCCTCGATGTTTGGCCTGTGCTTCCTCGCAGCATGGCAGCTGGGTTCCAGGGGGAGGGTCCTGAGACACAGCGAGGTGGCAGCTGAGTCTCTTGTATGACAGCCTCATGCATCATAGCATCTCTACTCGACCCACTTGGTCAGAACAGTCACAAACCCATCCAGGTTTATGGGAAGAGAAAAGATTCCAGAGCTTGGTGAAGACCGGCAAGGTTCTGGAAGTGTATGTGGGACTGGGAATACTCCTAAGGCCATTTTTGGAAAATACAGTCTGCTACTCCATGCGACTGGTGATGGATTTTTACCTTTTTGATCCAGCCACACTGATAATTTTTTTAGTTCTTTGAGAGAACAGTCCTCAGGCCTTCTGCTCGCCCAACCTAGCTGCCTGGCTGCCTCCTACTTACCCTTTAGTCTCAGCTGAGCCGTTCCTGCTTACCAGAAACCTCTCTGACGTCACTGCCTCCTCAGCCCCAAGCCTCAAGATCTCAGGGAGGGCTCTGCTGCCATTTGCATTTGGCACGTTGTCCTGTCCCTGTCCTAGCAGTGATGATGAGGTGGTCCCCCTGCCTGCATACCCATACATATGCAGCCCCCATCAGAGTTTAAGCTTCATGAAGGAGCGCTTTCTGCCTTGTATGCCAATCAGTGACTGGCACTTATATGCCAATCAGTGCCTGGCACTTAGCAGTTGTGGGTTGAGAGCCTCCCATCAGCCCCCTTCTTTTTCTGGTAAGAAATGTAACCAGAGCTGTGACATGAGTCATCCAGCCGGAAGTAGGTGCCTCTGGGACCAGCACTCCCAGGTCCACACTCTGAGGAGAGGCGTTGCAGCGGATGGGCCTCCTTTTGAGCTACCCCCACACCTTCACCTCTGAAAGGCAGGGGCTAAAGTGACAAAGCCCAAGTGCTGCCATTCGTCATACCCTTCCCATGTGCAGACGGCGAAGACAAGTGAGGCCTCCTCTCCCGTCCCGAGCCCTGGACCATTTGTCAATCAGCTAGCTAGTTGGGTGAAAGATACTGTTAGAGAAATTGGGGCCAGGCTGCTTTTCACAAGTATTGATGGTTTGCTGGGTTCTGTTAATAGCGCTTTTTTTTCCCTTTGTGTGTGTGTGTGTGTGTGTGTGTGTGTGTGTGTGTGTGTGTCTCCCTCTAGGGCAGAGGTTGAGTTAATACTGTTGCTCAGTTTGTGGCATTTTATCATTGGTCTGGGCAAGGCCGTTCTCTTGGTTTTATTCATTTGTACATTGATTTACTCCCTTTTACTCCTAGTCTTCATCCCCCTCCACAGCCAGCCATGCACACGTTTACTCTCTTATTGGTGTATCGTGAGTTATTACTTTGTGTGCATATGTGTAGTTTTCATTTTTGTTTTTGTGTGTGGATTTTAGTTAATCATGTGCATCTGTTTTTTAAGTGAAAATGCTTTGTTTCTTTGTTTTAATTTGGCGCTGTGTTCATATCTGTCCTGTGTGTATGTTCCGTCCACTGCTGATGCCTGCTGCATACTGCCTCATAGTGTCCATGCTCGGCACGGTTCTTATCCATCTATCGTCGGGGCTGCCCGAAGCCCACTGCTACCCGACTGGATGCTATAGCGAACATCCTGTGCTGTCTTCTGACTGGCCTCTGGGAGACACCCAGAGGTGGCCTGGGAAACATACCCCAGTGGTGGGGTAGACCAGTGAACTTTCTAGGATTATTTCTTCTGAGGACTCAGAAGAGACGATTGTGTTTCATTTCTCTCTTGTCTCCTAAATGCTAGAAAGATAGGTTGCTTAGACCACCCAGCTTTTAGCCTAGCTCTGCAGTCTCCCGGCGACACCACCCAGAGACAAAGGTTGGGGTTTTATTCTCTTGTGGGACAGTTTGAAGTCTGAGTTTCTTCACTTGAATTGTTCAAAATCCCATTGCTCCTTTTGTGTCCATGTGTACAATAAGCCGCGGCTGCCGAGTTCTATCCTGATACCCTGTTGTCCATGACTGTTTCTAGAGTCCTGTATGGAGGCAGCTCCATACGGGTATAGTGCCAAGAGGCCAGTCAGTGGAGTCAGGCAGGCACAAGCACACATTTGCCTTCCCCATGTGTGTGCTCGCCCCATCCATGAGCTGGGGTGACATCCATGAGCTGGTGTGCTCGCCCCGTCCATGAGCTATGGGGACCCACATGCAAGCACATAGCACAGAGCCTGTCCAGGGGCAATTCCCACTCTCCCTTCTTGGCTCCCCTCTTATGAGACATGAAAGCCCCTGGTAAGAGTGTTGAAAGAGCACAGTGTCTAATGGGTGTTGATCTGTATTAAAATATTTGTTACCACATTGTGAATTATTTATAGATGGACTTATGTCTGGAATTTGTTTCCAAAGAATCCGGGTGCCTGGAGGAGTGGGTTGGGGTAGAGAGCAGGTGACTGTATAATTTATTGTCTAGTCCCAGGCATGTTTGAGACTGAAGAGGGGCTCTTAATTACACCAGGACAAGCTTAAACTGAGATTGTCTAGGCAAACCAAGACCTGGATACCCTAAGAGAAAATGAGACAGAATTGACCCTGAATTGATCATTGTTGAAACTAAGTGATGAGTACCTGGAAGCCCATTATTTTCTATTTTTTGTTTGTCTGAAAAATTTCCATAATAAAGAGGGTTGGTTTTTTTTTTTTTTTTTACATTTTTAAATGTTTTATTTATTTTTGAGAGAGAGAGAGAGAGAGAGAGTGAGTGAGCGAGCAGGAGAGAGGCAGAGAGAGAGAGGGAGACACAGAATCTGAAGCAGGCTCCGGGCTCTGAGCTGTCAGCACAGAACCCGACGCGGGGCTCAAACTTACAGACTGAGAGATCATGACCTGAGCCGACGTCGGATGCTTAACTGACTAAGCCACCCAGGTGCCCCCATTTTTTTTTTTTAAGGAAATCTATTAGCTAAAGCATTCCGAAGTCCTCACTTTCCGGGAAATGGTTATGGGGACCGTAGGCAGTCCCTGCAGGGGGCAGAAAGGTCACCGCTCTTCTACCTGCAGGCACTTCCTCGCGGGGAGGAGGAGGTAGCGAGGTCCTGCCTGCTCTCATTGGTAGGAGAAATGAGAAACCAGAGGGGGTTCAGCTCAACATAACTTGGTTTAGCATGGGGGCAGGGCTGACCTCTTTCTGGCCCCCAGGACTTTCAAGCCCTGCCCAGGTGGCAGCCCGAGCGGAGCCGTCCACATCCGCTGCACACCACACTCGCGGCAGCAAGGGTGCCTGCGCTCTGTGCACCCGCACATGTGATTACTATCAACACCCTGTGTCAGAACCACAAGTTGGGCAGGAAGCAGCGTGACCGCAGTGGGTTTTTAACTAACATTCGGTCTCACAAACACTTCACCATCCTACTTAACTCTCACTGTGGTATGGCAGTTGGTGGAGCCCTGAGTGGTGGAAGGTAGCCTCCGCTGGGAATGGACTCAAACAACAGTGTAACATGCTCTTAATTTGTTATCTCTTTCCAGTTGTACAGCTGGGCCTCTTTCACACAGTTCCATGAAGTGTGATATTCATTCATCCAGCAGATATTTTCAAGAGTCTGTCATATGCCATGGTCTGGGAACACAGCAGGGAAAGAAAAAGACTCTGCCTTCAAGGAGCTTATATTGTAATGGGGGTGACAGATAGCCGGCGCAGCGGTGGTGAATGCTAAGAAGAAAATAAAACACATTGGGCTGGGGAGGGTGGATCGAGATTGGTGTCTGTTAGAGGGGTTGTCTAAGGAGGTGAGAGGGAACTAGCAGATGTCAGAGGAAAGGGCATCATAGGGGACCAAAAAGCAAGTGTAACAACGTGGTGGGGGCAGGTGGAGGAGGGTCACCTTTCTCAAATGCTGCTGATTGTTGGAGAATTGACTTTAAGATAGCACCATGGAGAGGTCCTTGGTAATCTTGGTAATGGCAGTTTTGGGGTTTGGGCCAGTTCAAAAGGAATGGAAGGAGAGGAAGTGAAGAAGACCGCAGATAATTCCTTGTTGGTGTTCCTCATTGTAAATGGGGCAGTTGCCGAAGGTGTGGGTGATACTGAGAGTGTTGTAGAAGCTGGGGACTAGCACATGTATGCGGACTCGGTAGAGAGGGAAAATGTGTTTTTGGGTTTTTTTGTTTTTTTATTTTTATTATTTTTTTTAACGTTTATTTTTGAGACAGAGCATGAACGGGGGAGGGTCAGAGAGAGGGAGACACAGAATCTGAAACAGGCGCCAGGCTCAGCTGTCAGCACAGAGCCTGACGCGGGGCTCAAACTCACGGAGTGTGAGATCATGACCTGAGCCGAAGTCGGCCACTTAACCGACTGAGACACTCAGGCGCCCCGGGAAAATGTGTTTAGTGGAACTTGTAAGTGGCCCTCTGGTGTGCTTTAGTAAATGTTAAATGACCCTGATCATGAGGTAGGGAGCCCTGGAAGGCCTGGTTCAGTTTTCTCTTTCTCTTGGCGGTCCCTCTTCTCCATACTAAAAGTAAGTCCTAAGTGTTTGCACTGTTCTCAAAATATCTCAAGATAGTGGATAATCTTTTATCTGTAATCTTTTATTACACAAATGGTTCTGAACTTTGGGGTTACAAACCTAAACCTTTTGACAGGCTATGGATCTGTTCCCCAGAAAAAAAACATACCTACCACAGAACCTGGCATATTATTTCAGGTTGATGGATCCTATGGTGTCTATTCTAGAAGTGTTCAGGTCAAGAAGCTGCATGTTCAGTGCATCCACTAGACAGTCACCTAAGGCTAGGAAAATGGCAGAAAGAATAAGAACTCTGTGGCCTTGTTATCTCTCTTCTTCCCTAATAGATTATCAGTTCCTCGAGGGTAGAAATTATATTCAGTGTTTCACCATGTTTCCTAACCCCTTAATAACTAGAGTAAAAATGAATGGACAGACAGACTGACCCACTTGGTTGCTCATCCTGTTTGAGTGTGGCAGATGGCTGGCCTCAAGAGATGATATCGTGCTGCAGTAATTTTTAGTAGAGTCAGGGAACCCCAGCTACTTCCCCCTTTTAAAATTCAATCCTTTAGGAGAATAACCATGTCTCCTAAAGTATTTTGCATTCATTTCCTATTACTGCTATAACAACTTATCACAAATTTGATAACATAAATTTACTCATACATTTTTGGAGGTTAAAGTCTGAAATGGTCTGACTGGGCTAAAATCAAGGTGTTGGCAGGAATGCATTTCTTCTGGAGGTTCTAGAACAGAAGCCGTTCCCTAATCTTTCCAGCTTGTAGAGGCTCCTGCTTGTCTTGACTCAATGGCATCTTCCATTCTTCAAAGCCCACAGCCTAGCATCTTCACATCTGACTCTGATGTCTGCTCCCCTGATTCTCAGGTCAGTCTCATCCCCTTCTAAGGAGGAGACTTGTGATTACACTGGGCCTCCCTGGTTAATCCAGGATAATCTTCTGTTCTAAGATCCTTAAATTATCCCATCTGTGAGCCCTTTTCGTCATGGAAAGTAACATTCCCAGGTATCCGGGATTAGGATCTGGACGTATTTGGGGGACCATTATTCTGCCTGTCACACGCTTGTATGGCTTTTTACACATATGTTTTTGTTAATGGCTAGGCTGGCCAAAGAAAAAAATGGGGAGCTCACGGAGGCTGGGCGACTTGGCATTGGCGACGTCACTTGGGACTTGAATGCCAGAATTCTGAGTCCAGACCCATGTTGTTCCGTTCTGTTTGGTTGCTTGGTTTTTTGTTTGTTGATTCTTTTGTCTTCCACGGATTTCATTAAGTGATATTTATGGGTATTTAGGTTCCTGATGCCAATATTTTGTGAAGGGATGTAGTGACTTGAAATGAGGGGATGTTAAAATCTGTGCAAAAATGGTCACCAAGCCAAAAATGTCAGCATGCAGAAGGACTTCCCAGTTTACGGGGTCCTCCCGTTTCATACATGCGTGTAAGGCGCAGTACAGGGTCAGCCTGCTGGCTTGACATCTTGTCCACTGACATACATGTGATTCTATATGTCACATCATATCACAGTGTTTGGCTGCCCTGCCAGCCAGATTACGTTTCCTTAGGAGACCCCTGACTTTCTTCACCTGGCACTGGTACCGTGAATAGGGATTTGTGAGGTATTGCCCTGTTTCTGCCACCACGTCGGAGTGTCTTCCTCTTGCTGTCCCCTCTCCCTCTCCCCTGTTTGTCTACCAGACTCAAAGTAATCTGAACCAGAGATGAAGAAAACCAGTCCAGTAGCACACTTTATATGTCTTGATAGTGGTCATACACTATTTTAGGAAGCTTAGAATTCATGATCCTTCTAGCTCGTGCTTTGTGTCTGGAGGGTCCCTGGGGAATCCTTTTTGAACTCATTGGTTGGTCAGTACCTCAGAGCTCTCCAGGGTCTTTCCATCTCCTCCTCTGCGGTACTCACGGCCGTGCATGACAGAAAAGCAAAGGCTGAAGCATGAAGGTCTTCTCTTACCCTTACAGTTCCCTTTGATAAGATGGATCGCTCTACTGCTGTCAGACTATCAAAACAGCCCCATTCTGTTCTTCGGCTTCTTCCTCTTTAGATTCCATTTCAAAGCACAGTTGTGGCCTCAAGGACTGTGTCCTCCGAGTCCTTGCTTCCATCTACCTCTGTGTTGGAGGTACAGCTGAGCAGAGGATGCCCTGCTGGGAAGGGGCCAGGTCTAGGCCCAGGCAAGAAGCCAACCAACATTCACTCTGCCAAGTAACCGAGCTCAGCCTGCAGAAGTGCTGCGTGCCAGGGCCCAGGCTGGAGGGGGTAGTTGTTAGGACGGGAGTACCGCAGCACGCGCTCTGCATCCTGAGAGGACACTGGGAGCTGCGGAAGAGCCTGCCAGCAGACCTCCAGGAAGGCCGGGGCTGTCGGCATCGATAGGGCCAGGCAAATGGTGTTTTTCACGATGAGCCGTCACTTAGCTGTTTAGTGTCACGTCCATTTGCCTGGTGAGTCGGATTCTGGTTGAACATGATATAGTAGTACATTCAACTGTTTTCCTCCTCTCCAAGTGAAATTCCCATCGGCCATATGGACGCTAGGGTAGACAATGCCTTCAGAAACTCAGAAGTAAACTATTGATTCTGTACAGATTTTGTGTGAGACTTTCCTTCTCTGTCCCTTCCCTTACACTCCTTTTCGTCTCCAATTCCACCTCCAAAAGCATACATATGCACACTTTAGTTAAAAAAAAACAACAACAAAGTTCGTTAAAGGTTCATTTTTAAATAAATCAGTCAAGACCCCAGGACTTGAAAAAGAGTATAAACAGGGGAGAACCAGGCCAGTGATAGGGTGATTCTCAGCACAGTCCGGGCTGTGGGCACTGCTGTGAATGACGGTAGACCTGCGCGGCTGGTGTCCTGCTCAGACGGTGTCCCCCTCTGGAATTGGAAGAAGTGAGGCCCCCTTCTGTTGCTCATCAGTCCACAGATCCTCTGCAGGTAATAACTGCCCTTTTTTGCCTCAAGACCAGATTTTATTGTTCCTTTGTCTTTTTTGAGGTGACCCACATCACCTTGGCCCCATTCATTGCTGTTGAGTTTAGGAAGAAAAGGCTGAGGATTTCTGCCCACTCCTAAGAGTGTTCTCTGGCATTGCCCAGACACTGGAAGGCCCACTCCAACAGTGGCTATGGGTATCAGGTCCAAGGCCCATAGGTGTGTGGTATACAAAGGATTGGAATGAAGTTGGGGCAGCCAATGAGAGGAAAGCATGGTATTCAGCTAGTAACTAGTCATTTCCTGGCCGGACCTGTTTCTCCCGTTGCCTAGCTTTTGGGTGATCACTAATATCTAAGAATTTAAAGAAATTCTGGCTTGACTCTTTAGATATTAGATCATCTTCCTCTTATAATCCATGATCCGTCCTTTAAATAAGACCTCTCTAAAACAAAAGCCAAATGTTCACCTGGAGTCTACATGCACACTTTTCAAATCATGATTGGATGCCCCTAAACTTGCCTAAGCATGGTAGCCAGGTGACAAAGGATTATAATTTGACACTGATCTTTCCTGGCTCCTAGTTGGGGACTTGATCACGCTCACTCTAAGGCTTTTTTCTGTATTCATACCTCAGGCTTGGGTCGTCAGACCCTCAGGTCCCCACTTAACCCTCTCCCCAACACTCCCTCCTAAGCAGACCTTTTAGGGCCTCTGTCTGGAAGAAATGGGTTAGAGTGTCAAAGGGAACAGAACTAATTAGTAGCCATAGCTCTGGTTCCTGGCAAATGCCTTTCCTATTCTTCACTTGACTGGAATGCTGCTGTTGGGCTCCACCTGCCTAGAATTGCTGTAGCAGTAGGGTGGGTTTGATGTCATCAGGCACATTTCCATGCACACAGATCTTCCCTTTGTTCCCTCTGTAGATATCTTCATTGAGCCTGTTTTCATTTGCAGCAAATGAACAGGAATACTACATGTATTGGGTATATGATTGGGATTCATTCTGTATATATTTTATTTATTTATTTGTTTGTTTGTTTAACGTTTATTTCTGAGAGAGAGACAATGCGAGCAGGGCAGGGGCAGAGAGAGAGGGAGACACAGAATCCCAACCAGGCTCCAGGCTCCAAGCTGTCAGCACAGAGCCCAATGTAGGGCTCAAACTCATGGACCGTGAAATCATGACCTGAGCCGAAGTCGGACGCCCAACCGACTGAGCCACCCAGGCGCCCCCAGTCCGTATATATTTTTAAATACCCATATATGTATTTTTCATATATTCACTGATTCTAAGGCACATACATTTCACAATTTAACAACTCGAAAATCAAGATGTGTCATATAGTCACATCTTAAAATTATAATTGGCAGGAGTTTTTTCCTCTCTTGAAGGTTCATAACGGTGTCTTTAAATTGATGACCATCTTAGAGTCCACAAAATATACTATGTAGGGTCAGCTCATTTTCCATTTCTTTGCCTGAAGAATTTGTGAGTTTCCTCAACTAGGCAGATGTTAACAGTAAGCCTCAGTATATTTGAGCTGTACTGAGTACAGCCTGGTAAAATGGCCACTCCACGTTCCACATGACTTTTTCTCTGCACAGAACACTCGCACATCCGTCTTTGATTGGGCTTTAGAACAGTGTTGGGCACTATGCAGATACTGCTAAGTGTCTTGCACCAGACCACCTGGCTAGTGACTGGGAGAGCCTGGTTGTTCTGACTCCTGATAGGATTTTCTTTCCTTCAAACCCATCAGCCTAGAATCCAGAAACAGCAAAAATATTTTGGGGGTGGAATATACTGTGCTTAGAGTAGAGAATGGAGAACACTACTGAGAGAATCTTTATAGTAGGTAAAAATTGAGAATCTAAACACCCACAGAAGAAAAGAGTTAAGCACATTGTCACTATAGAATGCATAGACATTGAAAATGACAAGTACGCGGATTGTTGCTGATGCAAGGAAGTCTGTATACTTAAAAAGCAGAATATGAATATCCAAACAGAGAGGATTCTGGGAAGATAGTGGCTGGAATGCACGTCTCATCTTTTCGACTTCCAGTGCCAGCTGTTTACCTCTTCCAGCTAAGCAGGGGATGGGCAGCCACGGCCCAGAAGGAGTTAGAAAGGCCGAGCTCCTGAGAAAACGCCAAGACATAGAAGTGATGGAAGAGATGAGAGACCTAGAAGATGTAACCACGACGTTTGTCATACAACTAATAGGAATACTAGAAGGAGGAAGAGGTAGAGGAAGAGTGTATTAGGACAGGCTAGAGCTAGATTTGTAATGTAGTAACAGTGCCACAAGCTCAATAGTTTAACTCCACACATTGATTTTTTTCCCCCACACTGCAGTATCCAACAGGTCAAGGGGTGGGGGGCGTGGGGTGGTGGTCTGCTCGTTGGTCCTCAGGAAGCTGAGGTGGTAGAGGGTCCATCCCAGTGCGGCAGTGCGGGTGTGTGGCGACGGTGAGCTGGTGCTTAAAGTCTGCTTGGCAGTGCATACGTCCCTTCCACTTGCATCTCACTAGTCCAGGCAAATCACAACCCACCTTTACCTTCAGAGGGAGTAATAAGCAAGCGCAGTCCTACTGTAATGTATAGCTGGAAGGAGGAATGCCAGAAATACTTGGTGAACGGCACTCCTGACTTACCGCTGGCGGAAATAACTAAGGCACATCTAAGCATATCCTGGTAAAATAACTGAACTCTGAGGATGAAAGGAAAAATCTTTCAAGTTTTCAGGCCAAAGGAACACACCGTTTACAAAGGAAAAAGAATCACACTGGTATCACATTTGCTATTTGCAACACCAAGAAGCGAGACTATGGCAGAAGTTTATCTGTAGACCATTGAGGGAGAAAAGGAAAGCAACTCAATGATCCTATACTCAGACTTTTATTCGACATAATACTGGAAGTCCTAGCCAGAGCAATTAGGTAAGAAAAAGAAACAAAAGTCATTCAAATTGGAAGGGAACAAGTAAAACATCAGATGACATAACGTAAAAACCTCTAAAGGGGCACCTGGGTGGCTCAGTCGGTCAGGTATCCTACTCTTGATCTCAGCTCAGGTTTTTGGGTTTGTTTTTTGTCTTGTTTTTTTAAGATTTATTTATTTTGAAAGAGAGAGGGAGGGAGAGAAAATGCAAGAGGGGAGAGGGACAGAGAGAATCCTAAGCAGGGTCCACACTGCCAGCGTGGAGCCCAGTGCAGGGCTCGAACTCATGAACCACAAGATCATGACCTGAGCCGAAACCAAGAGTTGGTCGCTCAACTGACTGAGCCACCCAGGTGCCTTTTTAAAGTTTTTAAATTTTTAAAGTTTTAAAAATTTGGTTTCAGAGAGAGAGAGGGAGAAAACACAAGCGAGGGAGAGGCGGAGAGTCACCTCAGGTCTTGACCTCAGGGTCATGAGTTCAAGCCCCACCCACATTGGGCCCTGCTCTGGGCACGAAGCCTACTTAAAAACAAAACAAAACAAAAAAACAAAATAACTCTAAAGCCTCCACCAAAACACTGTTATACCTAAAAAACAAATTCAGTAAAGTCAATGAAATATCAGAAAAAGAAATTAAGAAAACATTCCCGTATACAATAGCATCAAAAACAATTAAATACTTAGTAATAAATTTAAGAAGGTGAAAGATTTGTGCACTCAAAACTATAAGACGTTGATGAAAGAAATTGAAGAAGACACAAATAAATAAAAAAGTTCCATGTTTGTGGATTGGGAGATGTAATATTGTTAAAATGTGATCTACATATTCAGTGCAATTCATATTAAAATTTCAGTGGCATTTTTCACAAAAATAGGAAAAACAATCCTGAAATGTGTATGGAACCACAGAAGACCCCGAATAGTCAAATCAATCTTGAGAAAGAAGAATAAAGCTGGAGGCATCACACTTCCTGATTTCAAACTATGTTACTAAGCTATTGTAATCAAAACAATATGGTATTTGCATAAAAACAGACACATAGACCAATAGAACAGAATAGAGGCCAAAAATAAACTCATGCATATACGGTCAATTAATTTTTTACAAAGGTGCCAAGAATGCACAATGGGGAAAGGATAGTCTGTTCAGTAGTGTTAGGAAAATTGGATATCTCATGTAAAAGAATGACACTGGATCCCTATCTTAAACCATACACAAAAATCAACTCAAAGTGGATTAAAGAATTTAGTACAAGACCTGAAACCTTAAAATCTTGCAATGTATAATTGAAATTTGCTAAGATCTTAAGTATTCTCACCCAAAAGGAAAGGTAGATGTATGAGGGGATGCATATGTTAACTCAGTTGTGGGAATGCTTTACAACATATATCACATCATCACATTGTGCACTTTAAATACACTTATTTGTTAATTAGACCTTAATAAAGCTGGAAGAAAAAAAAAAAAAAAGAATCCTATACCCAGACAAGATCAGAATAAAAAAAAAAAGGTATTTGAGCATAGATAGTGAAAGAGCCTGTCCCCGCTGTCACCTGTTGCCCCTGGTACTTAATGTGCTTATGACTTTGCCTTGACTGTTCTAACACACCAAGTTCTCTGCTCACCTGTCACCCTCAGAGGGGCCTTCCCTGACCACTGTAGCTAAATTGATGCAGGCACACATGCACACAACACACACACACACACACACACACACACACATCTCATTGCTTGATATTTTTCTTGGTGATTTATAATGAAAATTTCACATGTACAGAAAAGTTGAAAGAAGGTTAACTTAGACATCATTTTTATGCATTTCATTTTAATGTAGATGTCAGTACACAGCCCCCTTAATGCTTTAGCATGTGTACCATTAACTACAGTTCAGTATTTGCTTAGTTTTTTTCTGGTTGAGGTAGAATTTGCAAACAGTGAAATCTCAAATCACAAGTGTACATTCACTGAATTTTGACATGTATGTGCATGTGTATAAACCAAACCTTTCTCGTGATAGAGAACATTTCATCACCCCAGAAAGGTCGCTCATCCCTGTTTCAGTTAATTGCTACCCCAACTCCTACCTCTTCTTGGAGATGTCACTGTCCTGATTTTTTCCACTACAGAGTTTTCCCTATTCTAAAGCTTCATATATTTGGAATCATAATATGTGCTCTTTTGTATCCTTCCTCAGCATGTTTTTAGTATTAATCCATGCTTTGCATATATCAGTAGTCATGCTTTTTATTGCTGAGGAGTGTTCCATTGTGTTCCCTTGTATTCCATGATGCCACAGTTTGTTTACCCATTCTATTGATGGACAGCTGGGTTATTTCCAGTTTTTGCTTGTTATGAATAAACCTCTGATGAAAATTCTTACAAACATCTATTTGTAGACCTATGTTTTCACTGCTTGTGGGTAAATATCTAAATAAGGAATTGCTTGGGTCAGGCTAGGTGTTTTTCATTTTATAAAGAACTACCAGACCATTTCCCCAAATAGCTCCTGCCAGCAATATCTGAGAGTTCTAGTTGCTCTTCATCCTTGCCAGCATTTGATGTTGTCATTCTTTTAAACTTTATTGTTTAGCAATTTAATAAGTAGAGGTATGGGGTTCTCTGGAGAAACAGAACCAGTGGTAGTCGGAAGGAGGGAGGGAAAGACAGAGAAAGAGACATATTGTACGAATCTGACTCATGCAGTTATGGAAGCTGAGAAGTTCCATGATCTGTCTTCTGCAAGCTGAAGGTCCAGGAATGCCCTTTGGCGTTGGTTCCAGTTCAAAACTGAAGGCCTAAGAACCAGGAGAACCAATAGTATATGTCCCAGTCCAAGGACAGAAGACCAGTGTCCCATTTCAGTCAGGCAGACAGCTGAAAATCTCTTTTTCTCCACCTTTTATTCTTTTCAGCTCTTCTAATGGATTGGATGATGCCCACCAACACTGGGAAGCGCAATCTACTTAGTCTACCAATTCAAACATTAATTTCATCCAGGAAGACCCTCACAAATACACCTAGAAATAATGTTTAACCAAGTATCTGGGCACCCCATGACCCAGTCAAGTTGGCATACAAACTTAACCATCACAACAGACATGTTAAAACATACACACACACACACACACACACACACACACACACACACACACACATTAAATTGATTTTAGGTATCAGTGTGGCTCTCTTCTGATATCTACTTGTGGGAATTTTCTTGGTTGCTGGGGCACCAGGTGAGCATCCCCCCTGGTATGGAAGTACAGAGGCTGAGTCCAGAAGGGAGATAACTGAAAAAAGCAAGTCAGAATTGCTGAGCCTTTCCCCGGTCCAGAATGTTCTCCAGGAGAGATTGACCCACACCTTACCAACTCCTAAATTGCGCATTGGTTTCCAGTTACTGCTCAGGATTTGGGGGAGAAAATGTGTGTGAAGAATGGGGTATCTGCTCGTGGGGACACATCTCTTCAGCAGTATAGAAATGTCAAAGATAGTCATCCTGTGTTACCCCTTGATCTTTCTTTTGTAATACATCCCATTTAACCACATTCGTTTAGTCAAGTCTCATTTCATAGACAAACACCACAGGATGTGAGAGGGAAAGATCCAGGCTGGAAAGTTGGAACTGAACAGGGCTGCAGTGTTGAGGGTAGTGCTCTCTGGGGGAGAGGAGTCTGCATCAGCCCCTCTTCCCCGGGACGGCAGGTCCTGCCTGGACGGCCTGGCTGCCTTTTCCCCGGTTGCTTCTTTAGATTTCTCCCTTTAGGTGATCCCAGAGACAGGCAGAACTGGGGCAGCGTTAAAATAGCGCATCAGCATAGGAGGGAGGGTCAGGGAGGGAACTGGGGCAACATGCAGAGCACACGTCCCGCCCCGCCCGAGAAATCAGGTCTTAAAGGAGAAGGTTGCAGTTTTGGGAAATGAGAAAAACTTTGGTTTACATCACAAGATCAATGTCGTGGAGGACTGAGAGAGCCGTAACTTGAGCCAGTGCTCCTGTCCTTCCTCAGTTGCCCCGTCAGAAGGACCCAGGTGAAGGAAGATGCATCCTGTACATGACCATGTGCATGTTTCTCGGGTCTCTGTTGGTTCACCTACCAGTGGGGCTTACCCTGACCCTGCAGTTACAGGGGTCAACGCCCTGCAGTTACAGGGGTCAACGCCCTGCACTGGGTGGTGAGTGGGGCTTGTCTTCTCTCAGGAGCTCTGGTCTGTAGCCCAGCTGAGGATTCCCTCATTTACGCAATCTGCTATTGAAAGACAGGAAGCAGCTGGGCTCTGGCTGATCACACTCTCGTGGGCTGTTCTGGCTGTATAATTTTGGGCTGATGACAAGAGAAGGAACAGAAGCGAGGCCTCCATTAGAAGGGCGCCTGTAGGTTGGGGCGGAGAAATCCTGTAGCAGCATTTGCTTGGTAGAGCCCGCCCGGTGCAGAATCGGGTAATTGCAGACAAATTCCCCTTGGTGCCCTGTCATTGATTCCTTCCTCATTTCGAGAGGTTGGCAGAGAAGCACAAGGAACCCTGTAACTTCCTCACTTCTGCTGAGGCCTGGTGGGAGCAGACGATGGCGTCGGGGCCCCACGGTCAGACTTGGCCAGCAGGCCTGAGTTAGCTGACACTTCCCTCCCCTCCCCCACTTATTGGCAAATATTGAAGACCCGACACGTGCAGGGCACTGCCTCTGAAAGAAAATAAAGATAGGGAAGGGAAAGCAGCTGGGCGTGCTTGCTGTCTGTTGCCCAGCTCCGGGGCGTGGTGGGCCGTCTGGTCTCAGATGCAGTTTAGGAGTGTCCCAGAGGCTCCACCTGTAGCTTTGTTGTGAAGGAAAAGAAAGCATCTCCTGTGCACGCTTCCTGAGTGCTGATGAAGGGCCCTTACAAAATGTCACAAAATTTCGTCAGTTGAGTGACTTTGCAGACCTTTGGTTTGTCTTTGTTCACAGGGCTGACTTTAATTTGGCTTGAACTTGAACTGCTTTCCAAAATGGTATCAAAATTGCCTAGATATTTTAACCTTCAGATAGCTCATAAAGATCACAGTGTTTATCATTCCATAGGGCTGTTGATGCTGAATCGAGACTGGACAATTACAAGAAAAGATTGGGGCAGTAGAGTGGTAGAGTCCATCTTGATCATCGGATGACCTTTCGGGAAAGAAGGTGGGGACAATAGTTTTCTCCCCTTGGCTCTCCATCTCTTACCTTTTGTCGTTTATTTTCTATTTAAAAGGTAATTTGCAAATTCAGTGTCTTGAAACCAGTGCTACAGGCTCAGTGCCAAGTAGAAGGCATAGTTCCGTCCTTCCAAAGTAACAGAATTCCCAGGAAAAAAACATTATCAATTGTTTCAGTTTATGGGATTATCCAGGCCCACGATGCTTCAGAAGAAATTGCTGGGACAGTGTGGAGGCTTTGAAGTTACTACTAAGTGACACCAGCATTTGTGTAGCATTTACCATCCTTTTGCCATATAACGCCTCCTCCTTAGACCAGCCTGCCTGTCGCACAGCCCGGCAAGCAGAGCACACGCTGGGTGGTCAGTCTTCCCGGGTGCTGTGTGCCTGCTCTGGCTCCCTGGCTCTGTCACCTTGGTGTCCTCTTCTGCAAAGTGAAGATCAGTACCCACTCTGTTTTATGGTAAATGAGGAAACACATAAAGTCCAGTGGCTGCTCACAGTAACGACTCCATAAATGTGAGCTGTTATTTGTCATCGCAGGCAAGAGTGGGAGTCGTAGAGGCTGAACAGGGACCATTGTTCCACACTGGCAGTGTAGAAAGTGCCGTGCACAGCGCTCCAGAAGTTCAGAGGAAACAGAGGTGGGACAAGCAGAGACAGCTCCTGCCCCTTCCCCTGCCATCACACTTGGCATGACCCGTGGCCTCTACGCCCTCCAGATCCTTCCCCAGCCTTCCTTTTCCTTCCTCCTCATTAAATACTGCCGGGCTCGATGATACATTTGATTAGCTTCTTCGTGTGCTTTCAGGTTTATTATCTCATTTGATCCATTTTTTTTTTAAGTTTATTTATTTGGGGAGAGAGAACACAAGCAGGGGAAGGGGCAGAGAGAGAGGGAGAGAGAGGATTCCAAGCAGGCTCTGTTCTGTCAATGCAGAGCCCAACACGGGGCTCAATCTCATGAACCGTGAGATCATGACCTGAGCCGAAATCAAGTGTCAGATGCCTAACTGACTGAGCCACCCAGGCTCCCCACATTTGATCCTTTCAAGAGTGAGGGAAAGTACTCTATTTTTCAGGTGAGGAAACAGGTCTGGGGAGGGTAGATTACTTTCCACATCTTGAGCCTGGAAAGCCCAGGTGGTCTTGTCATTGCCCACTCACATAATAGACTGAGTTATTTTTCAATCCCTACCCATCCCCATTCCAGAGGTAGGTGGTTAAAGTGGCACTAACCCTGCTTTCACTAAAGTACAGGTCTCTTGCTACCACAGTGCTGCTCTCTCGCCAGATGGAATATTTCCCAACCCACCTCTTTCTTAAAACCCTGTTCTGAAGTGTGTTTCCCAGCACCGCCAAGCAGTTGACTCAATTTCAACACTGTCTCCTTAGAGGTAGCATCAGACCGCACAGGTTAAGGGCTCAATCCCACAAGACCACCCCCACTTCAGACACCAATCCCAAGTCCATGTTGTCACCTATGCTTCTGCCCAACTGGCTCTTAATCAGTGGTTCCTACGACCCCCTTCTCAGGTTCATTTAATTTGCTAGAGCCGCTCACAGAATTCAGAGAAAGAGTTTACTTACTTGATTACCATTTCGTTTTAAAAGGGTAGAAGTCAGGAACACGCAGATGGAAGAAATGCTGAGAATGAGGTATGGGGGGGTGCCTGGGTGGCGCAGTCGGTTAAGCGTCTGACTTCAGCCAGGTCACGATCTCGCGGTCCGTGAGTTCGAGCCCCACGTCAGGCTCTGGGCTGATGGCTCGGAGCCTGGAGCCTGCTTCCGATTCTGTGTCTCCCTCTCTCTCTGCCCCTCCACCGTTCATGCTCTGTCTCTCTCTGTCCCAAAAATAAATAAAAAACGTTAAAAAAAAAAAAAAAAAAGAATGAGGTATGGGGATGTGGCGTGGAGCCCCCATAACCTGTCCGGGGGGCACCACCCTCCCAGAAGCTCTACGTGTTCACCACCCTGAAGCTCTCTCAGCCCTGTGATTCGGTCTATAGGCATGACTGGTGAAATCATTGGCCACTGGTGATTGAACTCCATCTCTAGCCCCTCCCTTCCCCAGAAGTTGGGGGCAGGACTGAAAGTTCAGACCTTCTGATGAGCTGGTTGGTTCCCCTTGGAACTAACCCCCCATCTTTAGTGTACCAGGGACCTTCCCAAAGTCACCTCATTAACATAAATTCTGGTGTGGTTGAAAGGGACTCATTATGAATAACAAGACATTCCTTTTACCTTACTGGCTCTGGAGCTATTTCGGGAACCAGTGACAAAAGACCAAATACTACTGGTCTTATTATGTTAGGGAATTCCCAGGGTGTTATAAACTCTGTGCCAGAAACAGGACAAAGACCAAATACATAGTCTTATCATAAATCACAATATCACACGTGTGGTGGGTTCCTTCTTCCCTGATGGAAAGGACTTTAGATTGCAAGCTAAGAAATCTGACTTGGTCTCAGCCCCACCCCCTCAGGTGTTTGAGCTGATGTCTTTCCTCAAGGCCTCTTTGTCTTTACAAGGAAGGTACTGGCCTAAACCTGGGAGTTTGTTTTTCTAGGACATAAATGTCCGGTGACATTTCCTTGTAGGCCTTCTTGTTGGGTGGCCTACTTCCCACTACCTTAGCTGTAACTCGACTCCCGCTCCTGCATTCTGGGAATCATGTTGGGATGAGGGATGATTGATGCTATTATAGTGATAACCATGAATCTGCTCTAGTGTGTCAGAAAAGTGAGTAATGTGAAGTGTAAGGCCTTTTATCAGTAACAACAGTTCGCTTGAGCACTTCCTAGTGACTGTATCAGGGCCTGGCGTTGGAGGAGCAGGTCCAGAGCACGTCCACCCTGGCATGACAGCGCGGAGCCCTCGGCCTGCAGACAGTGTGCCAACGTAGCAAGTTTAAACTAGAAAAGTCCTGTAGTCACCAAGTCGTAAAACCTTGGTCTTTTGAGTCAGAAAAAAAAGATGAAGGAATCTCTGAAGAAAATAAGACAATCTCCCAATGGTTGGTCATTCTGTGGGATGTTACTTAATACTAACTTCTTTGCAGGGCCCGGGACTGAGGGCAGATCCAAGGATGCAGAGAGACTTAGGTTAGAGGTGAAGACATCCTTGTCCTACAAGACTCAAGTGCATTACTCCCTTGTCCACCACATATGCCACACTGGGTCTGTAGATTTCTAACCTGAGTTAGAAAAGAATCAGCCTGACACATCTGAGATCTGGTTTTGGCTGAAAATTTAGAATGGACCCTCTCTCACCATGTTTCTTTACAGTCTTCTGGTTTTGTTATTAATAGATTCATAACCACCCAGAGATCAGAAAATACAGCCCTTGGATTGGTAGCATTTGCAAGACTTTTAGTTTTTATTTTTTTTAATTTATTTATTTTGTGTGTGTGTGTGTGTGTGAGACAGAGAGAGAGAGAGAGAGAGAGAGAGAGAGAGAGAGAGAATCCCAAGCAATCTCCATGCTGTCAATGCAGAGCCCAGTGAGTGGCTCAAGTTCCCCAACTGCAAGATCATGACCTGAGCAGAAACCAAGAGTCAGACACTTAGCTGACTGAGCCACCCTGGCACCCCACCAGACATTTTAGCTGAGACACAGGATGCTAACGATCTTTGAGGGAAAGGGTTGGGGGAATGGGGACTGTGCCATGGAGTGAGGTCCACTTTGTCCTTAACCGGACCCTGGATTTTCTGTCTGGTCCTATAGATCATTGTCACTGAAAAGAGGAGGGTTTGGAGAAGACTTTAAGCAAAGTATTTGTGCCTTACATGGGAACACGGGAGCTGGCTTGCTTCCTGTCTCAGCACCAGCAGCTGTCAAAGTACAGGGCTTTCCATACAGAATGAACAAGGCCCTGGGAGAGACACTGTCCGGGAGGGAGCAGCTGACAGTCAGTACAAGCCCTCAGCCTGTTATCTGAGAAGAAATTGTTGCTGCCCAATATTACCAGCATCCCGTGAAACTGTGCATGGAACACTTCAACTAAAAGTTTAACAGGAGAGTCAAACCTTGACAACAGTATTTAGATGTGCCGTCACGGACCTAAGATGTCCAAGCTGCGTGGGTAGGAATTGTGGTCATAAAAGAGAGAGGCTGTGACGTGTGAAATTTGATGTGGACAAATAAGTAATAACTTGCTGATGGTCTTAGATCTTCCTGGTAGAAAAGAAAAGAAATAATCACTTGAAAATAATTTCAATAAAAATTAAAATGGGGGAAATTGGAGATCGTTTATCTTTAAAAAGTTGTTCAGGGGCGCCTGGGTGGCTCAGTCACTTAAGCATCCGACTTCGGCTCAGGTCATGATCTCACGGTTCGTGGGTTCGAGCCCCGCATCGGGCTCTGTGCTGATAGCTCAGAGCCTGGAGCCTGTTTCGGATTCTGTGTGTCCCTCTCTCTCTGTCCCTCCCCCACTCACGCTCTGTCTCCCTCTGTCTCAAAAATAAATAAACATTAAAAAAAATTTTTTTAAGTTGTTTATAAAAAAAGAACTCAAGGGACTATGTTTGATTCATGGAGTGCAGCTCAGAAGATTCTCAACCAAAATCTCCAATAATTGGGCACAGTTCTGGTAAAACTCCTTGGCTGTCTAAGCAGTCCAGACTTCCTTGGGAGGGGGATGGCAGGGTCATGACGCCCTGTGTTTGCCTGGTGTAGTGGAACAGCTGTTCCTGTCAGTGGCATATGGCCAAGGCGTGCGTGGCATTTGGGAGGGCTCCAGAGGGCCACCCTGCTGCTCCACACTCTCAGGGGACAGCTGCCTGAGCCGCAGGGAGGCAAGGTGCCACCTGGTTATGGGTGGTCGAGAAGGTACGGCTGGCTCTATGCCTTCCTCCCACAGGTGATCAGCCGTGTGGTTTGGAGCTAGTGAGGAGGAAGGGTATTAAACACTTTGTTACTCAGAGACTGATTATTTGTTTGCCTGGATTTTATTCCTCCCTATCGCTGCTGCCCACTAGAGCCCCTGGGGAAAGGATCTAAATGGAGAATAAAACTCAAACCAGCTGCCAGTGACTTCTGATAAGTTTCACCGATGGGCCTGTCGCAGGGAGAGCCCTGGCGAAACAGGGGGATTCGGGAGCTGTGATAAATAGCAATTAATGAAGGAGAAATCGGGTCTAGGGTGTATCCAGATTGTAATTCTCCATGTTGACTCTGACCCCCACATGACTGTAGCCATCTGCGGTTTCTGTGTTTATTGTGGACGTGCTTGGTTTGGAGGAGACATTTCACACCGTTTTCCTGTCTTTCAGGTTTCAAGTGCCCCATTTGTTCCAAGTCTGTGGCTTCTGATGAGATGGAAATGCAC